>NC_092877.1:238357128-238670310 GCF_028372415.1 Notamacropus eugenii
AGAATTATCAGGTCAAGGAGAAAATACTGCAAGCATCCAGAAAGAATGAATTCAACTATCAAGGAACTACAGTCAGGATGACACAGGACCTTGCAGGTTCTACATTAAAAGACTGGAGGGATTGGAATATGATGTTCTGTGAAACAAAGGAGCTTGCATTACAATCAAGGATCAATTGCCCAGCAAAGTTGAACATAATCTTTCAGACAAGGAGACAGACATTCAGTGAAATAAGGGATTTCCAGACTTTTCCAATGAAAAGGTCAGAGCTCAATAGAAAATTTTATCTTCAAATACAAGACTCAAGAGAGGCATGAAAAGGTAAAGAAAAAAAAAGAAAAAAAGTGTTATTTAATATGATCAAACTGTTTATATTCCAAAAAGGAGGATGACGCTTGTTAATCTTGAGGATAGTATATTTATTATGACATTTAAAATATATGTGTGGAGGGAATGGGTATAATTTAACTGATATGATGATAAAAAAAACTTAAAGTTTCAGAAGGAGAGGAGGAAAGTAGGAGACAGACAAGGGTAAATTACATCACACGAAGAGGCAGAAAAAACATATTATAGTAGAAGGAAATAAGGGAGGGAGATAAGCATTATTTATGCTTCATTCTCTTCAGATTTGGTTCAAGAAGGCAATAACGTACTCAATCAAGTATAGACATCTAAATTGCCTTACAGGCAGTAGAAAAGAAAAGAGGAAAGAAAAGGGAGACAGTGGTTAGAAGGAAAGGAAGAAGTAGTAAGGGAAAAAGAAAAGAAAAAGGAGGAGGACTGATAGAAGGGAGGGAGGATTAAGGGAGGTGGTGGTCAAAAGTAAAACTCTTTTGAGAAGGGGAAGGGAGAAAGAAGTTAAAGAAGTGAATAGAATTTTGGATAAGGTAAATATGATAGACCTCTGGAGAGAACTGTATAAGAATAGAAAGGAATACACCTTTTTCTCAGTGGCACATGGCACATACACAAAAAACGACCATGTGCTAGGGCATAAAAACATCACAGTCCAATGCTGAAAGGCAGAAATAGTTAACACATCCTTTTCAGATCATGATGCAATAAAAATTATGTGTAATAAAGGGCCATTGAAAAATAGAGAAAAACTTAACTGGAAACTAAATAATTTAACCCTAAGGAATGAGTGGGTTAAGCAACAAATCACAGAAACAATCGTAACTTCATTCAAGAGAATGAAAATAGTGAGGCAACCTTCCAAAACTTATGGGTAGCTTTGAAAGCAGTTCTTAGGGGAAGTTTTATATCACTGAATGCTTACATGAATAAAATAGAGAAAGAAGAGTAACTGAAAAAGCTAGAAAAAGAACAAATTGAAAATCCCCAATTAAATACAAATTAGAAATACTGAAAACCAAAGGAGAGATTAATAAAATTGAAATTAAGAAAACTTGAGCTAATAAACAAAAGTAAGACTTGATTTTATGAAAAAACAATAAAATTGATAAACTTTTGGTCAATCTGATTTTTAAAAAAATAAAGAAGAAAAACAAATGACAAATATCAAATCATGTAATGAAAATTGGGCATAGACCAATAACTGACATGTTACACCAGAGTAAAGTCCAAATGGGTGCATGATCTAGGTATGAAGGCTGATAATATAAACAAGCTAGGGGACATTGGAATAGTTTATTTGTCAGGTTTATGGAGAATGGAGGAATTTATGGTCAAACAAGGGGTAGAGAACATTATGAAATGCAAAGTGGATAACTTTGATTATATTAAATAGAAAAGTTTTTGCACAAAGTCTATGCAACCAAGATTAGCAGAGAAGCAGGAATCTTGGGGAAAAAAAATTTTAAAACTAGTGTCTGTGGTAAGGCCTCATTTCCAAAATACGTAGAGAACTGAATCAAATATACAACAATATCAGCCATTCCTCATTTGACAAATGGTCATAGGATATGAACAGGCAGTTTTCAAAGGAAGAAGTTAAAGCTATCTATAGTCATATAAAAAAATGCTCTAAATTGCTATTGATTAGAGATGCAAATCAAAACAGCTCTGAGGTACCACATCACACCTATCAGATTGGCTAACATGACAAAACAGGAAGATGATAAATGTGGAGAGCTGGAACACTAATTCATTGTTGGTGGAGCTGTGAGCTGATCTAACCATTCTGGAGGGCAATTTGGAACCATGCCAAAAGGGCCGCAAAAATTTGCATATCTTTGACCCAACAATATTGCTTCTAGGGTTGTATCCCAAAGAAACCATAACAATGGATAAAGGACCCACATGTACAACAATATTTACAGCAACTCTTTTTGTTGTGGCTTAGAACTGGAAATTGAGGGTATGTCTGTCAATTTGACGATGGCTAAACAAGTTGTTGTGTAGCAATGCAATGGAATACTGTTGTGCTATAAGAAAGGATGATCAGGTGGAGTTCAGAAAACCCTGGGAAGACTTATAGGAACAAATGCTGAGTGAAGTGAGCAGAGCCAGGAGAATATTATACACAGTAACAGCCACAGTGTGTGAAGACTATTTTTGATAGACTTAGCATTTTACAACAATATAAGGACTTAAAATATTTCCAAAGGATCCATGATGCAATATTCCATCCACATTCAGAGAAAGAACTATGGAGTTAGAATGCAGAATGAAGAGACTATTTTCTCTTTTGTTACATTTTCTTTGTTTTTTTTTTTTTCTCATGGTTTCTCCTATTCATTTTCATTCTTCTATGCAACATGAAAAATGTTAAAATGTCTAATAGGAATGTATGTGTCGAACCTATATAAGACTGCATGTTGTCTTGAGGAGGGATGAGGAAGGGGAAGGAGGAAATTTGGAATTTATGGGAGTGATTGTTGAAAACTGAAAACAAATAAATTAACAAATTTAGGGAATAAAATGACACTCTAGAAGTACAGATGAGTTGGTAAACTGAATTGTCTAAAGGACTTTATGCAGCCAAAGTTCCCCAAATGAATGAAATAAAAGATTCACCAGTGCATTTCCATGACTACATGCAATATATATCCTAATATAATTATATTGGAAGGGTTTTTTGGGATCTTTTCACCCTATTAAACCATATTCTAAATTCTAAAGTGACAGGGATTATTGCTTATTTATATGTATTTTTTTTTGTAGAATCCAGACATGTAATTGCTTCTTGATTAATTTTTATGTTAAAACCTTCAAAAGTCATAGCTATGCTACAAAAAAATAAATCAACAATGAGTACTGTCAGTATTTTGAGATAGAAAGTTGGCCAGGCTATCCAGACTAGCAAAGAAAAAAAAGCCCAATTAATTCTAGGATCTGATTCCACTCAATTCAAATGGTACTGTCCATTTGAAAAGGTGGTGAAGAAAAATGAATAGAAGAGCTGATTCAGAATGTATGTAACATATTCCGTACATAGTTAAATTGTGTGCTAATTGAGAACACAGAGAAAAATCAGTTAAAATGATCCTACAATTCGCTGTAAAATTTAGCTAAAATTCAGTGTGTTCACTGTGTGTATTATGTGAAGGCTGGCAATATGTTCTGTGCAAAGTAAACACATTGCCTTGTTACTAAAATTAATTGCCTTCAGCTGCATTAACAATGGAGTGTGATCAAGTAACATGAAAGCATTGGACAAATCAATAATGAGCCACAATTAATTTCTTCTTTCTTCAGAGCCATCACTCCAAGATTAATAAATTTCAGAAGGAGTAAATGAGTGAAGCTTAAAATTGTGACAGAACATTTATAATTGTCATCCAAATGGGAAACATGCTAGAATCATTCAGATTTTCTAAACAAGTTGGATAAAATTGGCATAATGAGACAAATGAAAATAGCAGTGATTTTTTTAAAATGGGGCTCTAAAGTGACACAATAGTGCTTATCTATCCACCAAAATGAGAATTGGGCTTGTATACTTTTAACAATCCAACACAGTGTGGAACAAGCTGAACGTGAGATATAGGCTGAGGATGTTGTCAGTTCTGCTGGCAGGGAGCAGGAGTATTTAAGGAAAGCATGCAGAGTTAAGTAAGACCAATGATTTAGTTCTGGAAGTCTCTTTTGTAAGTTGTAGAGAATTAGAGTATGAGGGAGGAGTCAAATGAGTTTATAAGGTGTAACTGGGCAACATAAATCCCACGGTCTGGATCCCTGATTGTCTATTCCTTGTGTAGCCTTATGTCTTTACTTTTCTAATTGCTTCAATTTGGTGACAAGGGAATTACAGTGACTTTGTAGCATTCCTGAAGTGCTGTATGTGATTCTCTGTTGCCTCTTTTTTGGGAACCAAATTGTCTATAGCTAGAACTGGAGCAGTGAAGAAAGATTCCATCTATCCCTGAGAACACATTTTTCCTCACTAAAGGTACATGCACACCTGATAGATAGACTGTACAATTGAGGTCAGGGATTCTGATAGCCACAATCGAAAATAGATACCCAAGAAAGTTTAAAAGTAGAAAAATAAAATAGAGTCAGTCTTTTAAAGGAGAAGAAATTCAGTACTTTAATATCAGTGTTGGCAGAATTTGCCAAATCTAATTTTTCTCATTATAAACAAAAGATTCAGCTACATAAAGTCATGTAAGCTTTATCATCTTTTTTTTTTTTTCTTGTACTAGATACACATGCTAATTCCTGTCTGGGTAATGGCAAAAACTGACTGAAAGATTAATAATGAAAGTGAAATATCTAAGAAAACCTCTCTCTGAATATGTAATTGGTGAAAATATAAACCATGTAATTGCGCTAAGCGTTGATTAAACATGAACTGTAAGTACTGAACTATAATTCAAGAAACCTGGATTCTATTCCCAGGTCTGTTGCAAACAAGATTGACCTTGATGTAATGGTTATTTAAATGGGAAGATGTTTCTTATTTATTAATAGGCCTATGTAATCTGCCTGGGTCACATGGAAGTATGAATCACATGGATCCTGCGGTGGGAGGAGTTTGCTGAATGGGTGGAACAGGAAGGGTGGAATAGAATGAGGTGGAACTGGAGCAGAGCTGAGGGGAAATTAATCATGAGACCAGGCAGAGCTGGGAAGGGTACGGGCAAGCAGGCAGCTGACTAGAGTGAGTAAAGCTTGTTTCTGATTTTTTTTAAGGGAGTCTGTGATTTTTTTAATGGAGCTGGTTTGTAAGAAGCCTAGCAGGGGAAGACTTGGGGATGATGTTGTCCTCCACATTACTATTGTGTATAGACTAGAATGGATTTAGCTTTCTGGTGTCTGAATAAATGTTTTGATTCTGTTTTCCATGTGGAGAGTCTGTAGTATTTCTCCATTCAGAATTGCATTGGCATATTCATATTCAAGCACAGTGAGTATTGCATTGGTGCTACACTTGAGTAAGTTACAAAATCAAGCTTCACGGACTCATGATGTTATGGGTATGAGTATCCCCTCCAACCACAAAGATCAGATCTACCCAGACTATTTTTTAATGCTTTGTGACTCTTGTCCATGACTTCCTAGAAATCTTTCACAGGGACCCATGCAACCTGTGATCCAATTTTATCCCATATTCTCCAGCAGGCTCTCTACTTTATTCCCCAACTCCCACTTATAATTCAATCTCTCCTTGACTGCTGGCTACTTCTCTACTGTCTATAATCAAGGCTATGTCTCTCTCATTCTCAAACAACCCTAATGATCCATTTATCCCTACTAGCTATTGCCCTATACTTCTTCTCTTTTGTGGCTAAACTTCTTTATCAAAACATCTGAAACAGTACTTCTTAAGCTGTAAGTTGAGACCCCACATGGGATTGTATAACAGAATGTGTGGGTCATGAAAAATTTGACAACAGTAAAAGGTTTCTGAACACTCAATGACCAAAAATTAATTCAAAATCAAACACATAATGAATCCAAGGTGTTTCTGGCAGAATTTAAACATGTTGCATTACACAACTTCAGTGTAAACTTGGTTCTGAACACACAACTTGTGCAGTTTCCACTGCTCATAGTATCATGTCCCACCACTCCAATGAATGCTGCCAGAAATACCCCAGTTCAGATTTGAGATTATATATGTTATGAATTTCAGTGTTTTTTACTACATATACAAAACCATTAAATGAAATTTGGCTTAGAATTAGGACAGAATTCCCAACAATTTCTCAAATGACCCTAAATACACTTCTTCCATTTTGTACTACATATTTATGTGAAGCAGCATTCTCAGCACTGACAATTATAAAATCAAAATATTGATCAATTCTAAAAAAATGTTGAAGATTCTCTATGTCCTGAAGTATCAATATTCCCCCAAGATTTAATTCTTTATGTAAAAATAAACAAGCATATCTATCTCATTGGCATGCGAATTTGCTTTCATCTTTGATAAATAGTAAAATTATATGTATAGCAAAGAATTATTTTAAAATAAATTTATGATTTATTATCAGTAAATGTTCAATTTGTATACCTATTTTACATAGCAGTATACCTGGGGTTATTTAGAAATTTCTTGGGTGTAAAGGGATCACGCGTGGAAAAAGTTTAAGAAACTCTGATCTAAAATAGTTGCTTAGATTTCTTTTCCTCTCACTTTTCTCAATTCTAAATCATTTGATTGCTGATCTTAATCAAAATAGCTCTCCTGTTACGAACAATCTCTTCATTGCCAAACCCATTGGTTTTGTCCTCAATTCACATTCTTTATGACCTCTATGAAGGTTTTTACATTGTGGATAATACACTTTTTCTTGATACATTCTGTTGTCCAGGTGCTTGTGACATTACTCTTGACATTACTCTTGATTGTCTCACCTGATTGAACATTCTTTCTCAGTCTCCTTTGCTGGATCTGTATCCAAGTCTTCTTTGCTAACCAAGGAGTTTTCTATAGGGCTCTGTCCAGTGCCCTCTTCTATTCTCTCTCTAAACTATGGCATTTGAGAATCTCATCAACTCTCAGTTGTCCCCTCTGTAGTGATAATTCTCAAATCTACTTACCCAGCCTTAACTTTTCTGTTAACATTGTATCTCACACCTCTGCTAGACTCAGATCTCCAGCTATCTATTGAACATCTCAAATTGGATATTATATAGACATCTTAAACTCACCATATATAAAACAGAGCTCATTTTCTCCTTTCCCTCAACACTTACCTGTTTCAGAATTCCCTATTAATGTTGAAGGTACCACAATCATCCAAGAAACCCAGGCTTGCAAATTGAAAATATCATCCTTGAATTTTCCCTCTCTTTTGTGCTTCTTATCCATGCTCTTGAAAATTCTAGTAATTTTACATTAGTAACATCTTTCATAAACACTTGCTTCTCTTACCCGACATTGCCACCAGGTTGAGTTGAACCCTCATCACCTCACACAGGTATTATTGCAATATATTATTGGTTAGTGGATCTGCCATATGGATCATCTCACTCTGACTCCCCATGCAATGATCAAAATGATTTTCCTAAAGTGTGGGTCTGACTATGTTACTTCAATACTCAGTAAACTTCAATGGCACCCTATTATCTCCACAATCATGAAAACAATCTGGTACTCACTAAGAAACAGAGTGACAGATCCTTGGAATGGATTAGGTACACAATAGATTGTAGTAAATTACCATAGTAGTTTAATGTTTGATAAACACAAAGACCCAAGCTTTTGAGATAAGAACTCACTGTTTTAGAAGCTGCTGGAGAAAAATACTGCAAAAGAGTTTGGCAGAAACTAGCTATAGACCAGCTTCTCATACGATATGCCAAGATAAAGTCATAACGGGTACATGTTTTAGACATAAAAGGTGATACCATGGACAAATTAGGGGAATGTGGAATAGTTTGCCTTCCAGATCTGTGGAGAAGGGAAGGATTTATGATACAAAAAGTGTTACAAGATATAAATGAATAATTTGGATTATAGTAAATTAAAAAAAAACTGTAAATATATAATACCCAATAAATTAATAATATATAATATAATATATAATTTAATATAAATAAATACAAAGTTAAAAATGTATTTTAAGATTAGAAGGAAAGAAGAAAGCTGGGGAAACAATATTTACAGTAAGTTAGTTATAAAGGCCTCATTTCTCAATTACATTGAAAACTGAGTCAAATTTGTAAGATCTGTGGTTAATAAACATTCAAGGAATATGAAAGCAGTTTTCAAATGAAGAAATCAAATTTTTCTATAGACATATAAAAATGCTCTAAATCACTATTGTTTAGGGTAATGCAAATTAAAATAATTCCAAGATACATCCTTATGCTTACCAGGTTGGCTAACATGATAGAAAGAGGAAACTGACAAATGTTGGAAGGGATGTGGGAAAATTGGGACACTAATGCACTTTTGGTAAAATAATGAATAGATTCAACCATTCTGGAGAGCAATTTGGAATTATGCCCTAAGGGCTTTAAATCTGTGCATAACCTTTGACCTAGCAATATCACTATCGTATTCCAAAGAGATTTTTAAGATATACCTATTTGTACAAAAATGTCTATAGCAGCTCTCTCTTTTTTTGCAGCAAAGAACTGGAAATTGAGAGGATGCCTATCAACTAGGGAACAGCTGAGTAAGCTATGCTATACAGTTGTAATGGAACGCTGTTGTACTATAAGAAATGACAAGCAGGATGCTTTCAGAAAAACTTGGATGACTTACATGAACTGATGAACTGTGAAGTGAGCAGAAGCAGAATATTGTACATAGTAACAGCATTATCACACCTTGAATCACTTAATCTTTCTTCGCTATTCTCAGAAATACAATGATCCAAAACAATTCCAAAAGACTTAAAATGCTATCCACCTCCAAAGAAGGAACTGACGAATTCTGAATGCAAGTTATAACATATAATTTTTCACTTTCCTTCTCTTTATTGGGTCTGCGCTTTACTTCATGACATGACTAATGTGGGAAAAAATACCCTGAATAAAATATAACTAACTAAATAAATAAGTACATACATACATCAGTTTTCTGAGGACATGTCAAAAGTATGAAGGTTCATCACAAGAAGCTGAGCATTGGCTGATGAACTCTTTTACCATGAAATACATGAAAAGAAAATACAAAATTGCATGAATTTTATTTTGCTGGGTTTCAGTTTTCTCATCTGAAAAATGAAAGGATTAAAACAATCTCTAAAGGCTGACCCAGCTTCAAATTCTACATCTCTAGGCAAAGCCTGGGTAGTGACAGGAATTGATCATAAAGGCTGGTGATACTTAAGTTTCTTTGATTGTCAGGTGCATGAGAGGACCTTTCCAGGTCATCTTTGAGTTATATGTGTTTCACTTTGGTGAAAGAAATAACAGACAATAGCTAGGAAAAGAGTTGGTGAGTTCATTTAAAGTTAGAGAATAGAGAAAGAGAAAGTGTGAGGGAATGAATTTGAAGTATAAGCTAAGGAATCTATGATTTGTGATGGAGGACCCAGAGAACAAGGCACCAAGTCAATGCATCCATAAAGGAGCAATTTATCCTTGTTGGAAACTGGGAGACTAGAGAATACACTAACAGATCAAGTTTTTCCTCATCTTTGCCATTAGATTATGAGTTCATTGAGTTTGGTAGCTGTTTTTTGTGGGGGTTTTTTTTGTATTGACAAAACTTAGCATATTTTTTTTAATTAAATTTATTTATTTAACTTTTAACATTCATTTTCACAAAATTTTGGGTTACAAATTTTCTCCCCTTTTATCCCCTCCCCCCCCAAACACCAAGCATTCTAATTGCCCCTATGACCAATCGGCTCTCTCTTCTATCATCCCTCTCTGCCCTTGTCTCCGTCTTCTCTTTTGTTCTGTAGGGCCAGATAGTTTTCTATACCCCTTTACCTGTATTTCTTATTTCCTAGTGGCAAGAACATTACTCGAGAGTTGATCCTAACACTTTGAGTTCCAACTTCTTTACCTCCCTCCCTCTCCACCCCTTCCCTTTGGAAGGCCAGCAATTCAAAATAGGCCAAATCTGTGTAGTTTTGCAAATGACTTCCATAATAGTTGTGTTGTATAAGACTAACTATATTTCCCTCCATCCTATCCTGTCCCCCATTACTTCTGTTCTCTTTTGATCCTATCCCTCCCCATGAGTGTCGACCTCAAATTGCACCCTCCTCCCCATGCCCTCACTTCTATCATCCCCCCCACCCTACTTATTCCCTTATCCCCCACTTTCCTGTATTGTAAGATAGGTTTTCCTACCAAAATGAGTGTGCATTTTATTCTTTCCTTTAGTGGAATGTGATGAGAGTAGACTTCATGTTTTTCTCTCACCTCCCCTCTTTATCCCTCCACTAATGAGTCTTTTGCTTGCCTCTTTTATGAGAGATAATTTGCCCCATTCCATTTCTCCCTTTCTCCTCCCAATATATTTTTCTCTCACTGCTTGATTTCATTTTTTTTTTAAGATATGATCCCATCCTCTTCAATTCACTCTGTCCACTCTGTCTCTATGTATGTGTGCGTGTGTGCATGTGTGTGTGTGTAATCCCACCCAGTACCCAGATACTGAAAAGTTTCAAAAGTTACAAATATTGTCTTTCTATGTAGGAATGTAAACAGTTCAACTTTAGTAAGTCCCTTATGACTTCTCTTTGCTATTCACCTTTTCATGGTTCTCTTCATTCTTGTGTTTGAAAGTCAAATTTTCTTTTCAGCTCTGGTCTTTTCATCAAGAATGCTTGAAAATCCTCTATTTCATTGAAAGACCAATTTTTCCCCTGAAGTATTATACTCAGTTTTGCTGGGTAGGTGATTCTTGGTTTTAGTTCTAGTTCCTTTGACTTCTGGAATATCCTATTCCATGCCCTTCGATCCCTTAATGTGGAGGCTGCTAGATCTTGTGTTATCCTGATTGTAATTCCACAATACTTGAATTGTTTCTTTCTAGCTGCTTGCAATATTTTCTCCTTCACCTGGGAATTCTGGAATTTGGCCACAGTGTTCCTAGGAGTTTCTCTTTTTGGATCTCTTTCATGCGGTGTTCTGTGGATTCCTTGAATATTTATTTTGCCCTCTGGTTCTAGAATCTCAGGGCACTTTTCCTTGGTAATTTCATGAAAGATGATGTCTAGGCTCTTTTTTTGATCATGGCTTTCAGGTCGTCCCATAATTTTTAAATTGTCTCTCCTGGATGTATTTTCCAGGTCAGTTGTTTTTCCAATGAGATATTTCACATTATCTTCCATTTTTCCATTCCTCTGGCTTTGTTCTGTGATTTCTTGCTTTCTCATAAAGTCCTTAGCCTCCATCTGTGCCATTCTAATTTTGAAAGAACTATTTTCTTCAGTGAGCTTTTGAATCTCCTTTTCCATTTGGCTAATTGTGCTTTTGAAAGCATTCTTCTCCTCATTGGCTTCTTGAACCTCTTTTGCCAATTGAGTTAGCCTATTTTTCAAGGTGTTATTTTCTTCAACATTTTTTTGGGTCTCCTTTAGCAGGGTGCTGATTTGTTGTTCATACTTTGACTTCATGTCTCTCATTTCTCTTCCCAGCTTTTCCTTCACCTCTCTAACTTGATTTTCAAAATTCTTTTTGAACTCTTCCATGGCCTGAGCCCATTGGGTGGGCTGGGACACAGAAGCCTTGCCTTCTGTGTCTTTGCCTGATGGTAAGCATTGTTCTTCCTCATCAGAAAGGCAGGGAGGAAATGCCTGTTCACCTAGAAAGTAACCTTCTATAGTCTTATTTCTTTTCCCTTTTCTGGGCATTGTCCCAGCCAGTGACTTGACCTGTGAATATTCTCCTCACACCCACCCCACCTCCTGATCCTCCCAGCCAGCGTTTGGGGTCTGAGATTCAAATGCTGCTTACAGCCTTAGGGCTTTTGGCGGGGGCAGGGCTGCTATTCAGTGTGAGATTAAGTTCAGATGCTGAGGTTGGGGCAGGGCCGCCTCTCAGGCTCAGTTCCCTCAGGGGGTTTATGCACAGACCTTCCACAATGGATCCAGGCTCTCGCCTGCTTGGGGAGCCCCAGTCTGCAGCTGCCTCCCAGCCTCTACCTCCCGGGGGGTGGCCTGAGTTATGGGGGCACCTCACTCCCCTCTCGACCCGCCAAAGACACTCTCTCACCGACCCCCGTCACCTGTGGGTGGAGGGACTTGTGTGGCCGCTGGAGATCCCGTCCCTGAAGCCTGCTCAGGTCTGTTTCTCTTGGTGCCGTGGCCGCAGCAGGTCTGAGCTGGGCTGGGCTCCACGTCTGCAGCGCAACGAACCTTTTGTGAGAGGTTTGCAGGTCCCTCTGGACCAGAAATCTCCTTCTCTTCACTGTTCTGTGGCCTCACTGCTCCAGAATTCGCCCGTGAGTTACTTTATACCGATGTTGTATGGGTTGTGGGTTCAGAGCTATGTGTATTTGAGTCTTTCTACTCTGCCATCTTGGCTCCGCCCCCAAAACTTAGCATATTGCCTGGGACATAGCAGGTACTTAGCAAACACTTACTGACTGACAGGTTCAATTTGTGCAAAACAGTCACATAGCAAGTTACCTTTGGAAGGTACATGGTAAATTTCATTAATCTTCTCTTTTTATTTCTTAAAAAAAAGCAGTTATCATTTGGTCCGGAAAATGACAGTTTGCTCAGAATTAAGGCAAATAGAACCACTGAATTAAATGTCTTTAGCATTACAAGAAATAAAACTCCAATTGTTCATTTTTCTCTGAAAACTCTCTTTAGTTGTTGCTGAATATGACAGACATCCTCAATCTATGTTTCATTTTTTGACAGAATCATTTGATATCATTCCCTGGTGAACCACTCCAATATAGTGTCCTTCACATTTTAATTACTTTCTGAAAGGCAGAGTGGAATAGTGAAAAGAAAGGAACTTGGATTTGGAGTCTAGAGACCTGGGTTCAATTCTTTCTTTAGTACCTTAATAGCTATGAGACAATGGCCAAAAAACCACTCAGAACCATTTGCACCCCATTTTGGAAATAGATATATCAACATTTGCATTCCTTACTTGGTTAAGATCACATATTGATAGGTGGAAAGGAACTTTAAAGTTCTTCCAGGCCAATCTCCTTACATTGCATAGTAGGTATATGAGATCCAGAGAGTATTAACAACTCGACCAAAATAATACAGAGTTTGGATTTGAACTCAGAATTTAATCCAAAACAAATGTTTTTTCCTTGAAGGCTGGTTTGAGAAAAAAGGGTCTTTCAAACCTTCAAGTGCTTTTTAAGTATTAATTCCTTTTTTCTGTTTTGAAAAATATGTTTTAAACCTTCTTTATTCTTTGTATCCTACTTATCCCAAATACCTCCACTGAAAAAGGAAAAAAAAAAGAAAGCAAATACAATTGGTATAGTCAGAGATTAGTCTATGATTATTTAAAGATGTTACTAAATTTAACATTGCAGCATTACATTAAGTATATTCTCATGCTAAGTACAGTTTTAAATTATTCCAGAAAGCTGAACTTTTCTTAAATGTTAAATGATATTTTATTGAAGTTAAGATCCAGATATTGGACTGCAGTGTTTCCTCATGAACAGAAGGTTCTACAAATGATATGTGCTCTAAAAAAGTAGTTAAATATCAGAAGGTTGAATTTGGAATCCCAAGACTCAGAGCACACAGAAAAGTATCAATCATTCCTGACCTTACTCATTCCTTTACATTTATGAAAAGGACACAGCACACATTCTTTACTGAAATATTCCTTCTCCAAATTCAATGATACTTCCCTGTAGAATTACTTACAGATCTTTAAAAGCTGAAAAGTGATCAAGATGATTTGAATACATTCCTAAAACTTGAAATATTTCACTAATGATATTTATATTGGGTAATTCCAGTGAAAACTTTAAAATGGAAATATGACATTTGGAAGACAGGTGATGGATGTTGCTCATTAAAGTAATTAGGATGCCCTAAAGAAAATCATCTTATAACAATATACTCAGGAAGCATTATGGAGAGAACCAATTGATGAAAAGAGAGAGGTCCAGGGCTCCAATGTTGTATGTTTATTTCCTTAAGTATGATTGAAGGACTATATCCTGAAAGATACAGTAATTTTACTGCCAATATTCTGCATAATATTTGTATAATGGCCCTGGGAGTAATTTTAAGGAGGCAAACATTATCTTTTTAGCCATTTCTATATCCCAGAATTTAGCACGTAAGTGACTAAAAAATACTCATTGACTAACAGATTGCTATTGTTTTCAAGTAATGGCACATCGAGGCCCAACTTTTCTGTAGTTTGAGGATTAGACTCAATAATCTGAGAAAGGCTCATCACTGGATAGCTGACCGCCAAGGGATGTGATTAAAAAAAATAGCCATGATTACTCATGAAAGAATCTAATAAGTTGGACAGGAAAGGCAAGAATAAGAAGGAAGATATATCCATATTATCTTTTGGAATAAAATAATATCAGGACTTTTCCAATTCACTGACACATTTTGTAATAGAATGTAATTTTCATTCAAAAAGTAGCTTAAAATAGCACACACCATTCTATTTTTTCCAATTTCATAAAATACTTGATGCCCCCACAATGCATTATAAGTTTTGCTCTGTAGTTAATGATACGAGGGCTACCTCTGAGGAGTAAAATAAGATGTCATTCCTGATTTAGAGGACCAAGCCTAACAATATTGGGCAGGTCTTGGAAACTGGACCACAAAGCAGAAGACTGAATCTAATACAATTGTAAAGTGTAGGGGCTGTTGTTAGTATTACCTTTTCCTAAAATGACAGCAGCAGCCCTTCTAAATCAAAAACAGATTCTGAAAAGTTAACATTAAACTGCCTAGAGAACTGCCAGCAATGGTGACAAGAGCAAGCTAAAATGTCAGGAGAAAAAGAAAATAGAAAAATGCAAGATATTCATTTTCCTTTTGCCTCTGCCATGTTTGACACTGTTGATCATTCCTCACCCTATGACATTCTCTCTTCCCTTTTTTTTTGTTATCCTGACCTTTCCTGATTCTCTTACTTTTCTGTTTCTTGAGTGGTTTTGTTTTTGTTCTTTCCCATGTTTGCTCCATTTGAAGTCATGCCTTACAAAGATTTTACTCTACTGTGGCTTTGTTTGGCATAAGTATTTAAGGGTGTGTGTGTGTGTATTTGTGTGTGTGTGTGCGTGTGTGATTCAAATCAATCAATCACCTCACTTCAAATAAAGTAACTAGCAAGATGCTCTAAGACTGATATATTTATCAAATGAGAATACCTCTATTGAATCAAATAATCAACAGCATTAGACTAAGTGCAAAAAATCCTTAGTCAGTTGGGAAGCAGAAAAATATGTCCCATAATTACAGTAAATGGAAAGTTCATTCAGATTAATTGAGGAGTGGATTATTCTAGTTAGAGCTTCCACAAAATTCTCAAGCTAGTTTGAAATCTAAATTCCAGTGACTAGCTTACAGGAAAAGACATTTTAAGCCAAACCTTTAAGAAGAAATGGATTGACATGGTTGGAGGAGTACAGAAAGCCTTTGTCTCCTCTCTTACCCTTGATCATGAGATGACTTTGTAAACCTCAAGATATCTGAAGATTTTGGTCTTCCCACATCCATCACAGCGGTGTCAGCAATTACAACTGAAAGCAATGTCTGCATTGGGAGTTGAGGACAAACTAGATCTATTAAGGAAAGGAAGCTTCATGACTCTATGAAGATTCCAGTAGAGAGTTGCATCATACCCAAGTTGAACTTTATGAAGACATCTTGATGTGAAGATAAGAACATTCAGTAACCAGAAACTGTGAATTATTCCTTGACACGTAATCTCTCAAAGTCTGAGGCTATGTTGATCTAAATTCTGTAAGTCCTTGTGGGAGATTATGTCTCTTGTTTTGGGCTATGTTTTGTTCCAGTTTTTCTCACTAGACTACTGCAGTAAATAACGATTTTTAAAAGCTAATAAAGTCTAAGTGGCTAATCAATGGTGGAAAAAAGCCAGTGAGAGTCTTTGGATTAACAGTTCTGGAAAAAACACCTTCTCTAGTTATTTGCAGATAAGAAAATCTTGGATTACCTTTAGAACATAGCCATACTTTGATAATCTGACCTGCTAGATTGAGTATGGGTAGGAAGAATTAGCAAAGAGAACATATAATGGATATATGTGTGTACATACATGTGTATATATGTATATATACATATTGATAAACACACAAATATATGTGTGCATACACACATATACATATATACACGCATTGTATGTATGTATATGTGTGTATACACACATCTATGCACATACCCATACATATAAATACATATGTATGTCTGAGTATAAAAAAACTCAAAAACCTACTCTCTCACTACAGTTCTTCCTTCTTCCTGGTCAGTCACTTAGTAAATCAATATGTTTTTATTTACTGTTTACTGCATGCCAGGCACTCTGACAATACAAAGGAAGGTAAAAGCAGTTCTTTTTCTTAAGAAATTAATATGCTAAGATTCTAATGAGGGAGACAAAGTGCAAATATATATTTATGTTTGAAGATTGAATTTTCTATTGAGCTCTGGCCTTTTAATCAGGAAGGTCTGGAAATCCATTATTTCATTGAATGTTCATCTCCTTGCCTGAAATATTATCCTCAAATTTGCTGGGTAATTCATACTTGGTTGTAGTCCCAGCTCCTTTGCCTTATGGAATATCACATTCCAATACCTTCTATCTTTTAAAGTGGAAGATACAAGGTCCTGTGTGATCCTGACTGTAACTCCTTGATATATGAAGGATTTCTTTCTGGTTACCTATAGTATTTTCTCCTTCACTTGATAGTTCTGGAATTTGGCAATGTTATTCCTTGGTGTTTGTAGTTTGGGATCCCTTCCAGGAGGTGAACAGTGAATTCTTTTGATGACTATTTTGCCCTCTGGATCTAGAACTTCTGGGCAGTTTTCCTTGATGATATCTTGGAAGATATTGTCCAAGCTTTAGATTTTTTCTCCTGGATCTATTTTCCAGGTCAGTTGTTTTTCCAATTAAATCTTTTACATTTTATGCTATCTTTTCATTCTTTAGATTCTGTTTGACTAATTCTTGATGTCTCGTAGAGTCAGTAGCTTCTACTTGCCAGATTCTAATTTTTGTCAAATAGTTTTCTTCAGTTAACTTTTGCATCTCCTTTTCCATCTGTCCAATTGTTCCTTTTAAGGAATTATTTTCTCCAGTTAGCTTTTGTACTTCCTTTTCCATTTGTCCAATTTTCCTTTTAAATGTGATTTATGTGATTTCTTTTTTCATATTTTTAAAATCATTGGCCAGTTTTTTCTTCTATTTCTCTAATGTGGCTTTTAAAATCCTTGCTAATCTCTTCCAAGAATGCTCTTTGGGCTTCAGACCAGTTCATATTCCCTTCTAAAGTTTCAGATAGGAGTGCAGTCTCAATGCTGACCTCTTTAGTATTTACGTTTTGGCCCTTGTCCCCGTAGAAAGATTCAATGGTCTTTTCTTTTCAACTTTGCTTCTTACTCAGGATGATCACCCTTTTCCTGGCTTTTAAATTAGATCTCTGCTTCTGGGGCACACCGGCTGTGTCCCACAGTTCTTGTGCCCAGAACATGAGGCTTTGTATGTTGTGGCCTCTGGTTCTTTCAGCTAGAGGCTAAAATGTTATAGCTTACATGGTGTTGAGCTGGCTTGTTCTGCAAAGCAGAGGACAGGTGAAGTCTGTCTGGGTTTCCCTGGAGTTACCCTGGAGCTAACTGCGCTAAGTGTGGGGGAGAGGTGGTCTGGCTACAACAGGTCTCTTCTGCTGAGCTAGAGCATAGCAAGCTCAGTGGCTGGTGATCCCATCTGCACTAGTGTCTTCCCAAATCCTGAGAGGTGCTGAGGCACTCCTGGGGTCCTGGTGTTGGTGGTTGTGGGGCTCTCCCCGCAGCTCAGGACCTACTCCTAGTTTGCTGAGGTGGGGCTGACTGGGACAGCTCTCATTCTGCATTGGTTCCCTCCAGTCACAGTAATTTGGCAATTTTCCTAGCCTCATGGGCTAAGAGACTGTTTGCACTTTCTGCTGTTCCCACTATTCCAGGATTTTTCCTAAGGAAATATTCTCTGGGCTCTTCAAGGTCAACAAGAGGAGAGAGATAGTAATTATCAATCACTCCACCATCATGGCTCCCAGAAGTTCAAGTAGGTGACTTATAGACATTTAATCTGCTGGCTGATAGTCTCAGGAGCAGCTGCTGGAATTACCTGGGGTTCTTCACTTCTCTCTCCTTCAATTCCACTGGACTCCCATCCTGAGCTTGTATGTTTGAGAATCCTCAGCATGTTTGCAGCATCAGATCACTGAGGGCTTTCTGCTTGGGGCTGTGGGGACTGTGCCAGTTCAGCCTGTGCATTGTGCACTCTGGGCTCCTCCAGTCCCATGCAACAGATCATTATATTTGTGTAAACATGTGTATGTATGTGTACATATGTATATATGTATATGTGTGTGTGTGTATATATTTGGAGAGAGAGAGAGGATATGTATGGCAGGTAATCTCATAGGGGAAATCACATGCAACTAGAACCATGAAAAACTTCCTGTAAAATGTAGGATTTAAGCTGAGTTTTAGAAGAAATCTTATAAACTGAAAGGCAGAGAGAAGGAGGAAAACATTCCTGTAATGGGAGACAGTAAATTCTAAGGTGTGGAGAAAGACAAAGGAATAACATGTGTGAGGAATAGCAAATGAGCTGGCCTACCTAGATAGATCATCAAATATGTGTAGAAGAGTAAATTATAAGAAGACTGGAATGGGAGAGTGGAGGTATGTTATGATAGATTGAAATGACAGAGAATTTTATATTTATTCTTAGACATAATAGAGGGCCACTGGTTACCTGAGTAGGGAGGTGACATTGTCAGTCCTGTGATTTAGAAATGTAGATTTGACAGTGAGGTGAAAGATGGATTGCTATAGGGAGAAACTTGAGGCAGGTAGACCAGTTAGCAGACTATGACATTATTCTAGGCAAGAGTTGGTGAGATCCTGAATTACGGTGGTAGCTGTTTAGATTAGGGTATATGTGAGTGATGTTGTGAAGAAAAAATAATATTTGTCCATGTATGTGGGTAGTAAATAAAGAGTAAAAGATAACCCTGATTTTCTGAGTGAAGTTAACTAGGAGAATGAGAACTCTTTCCACAGCAATGGTGAATTTTGGGAGTGGGGAGGGGGGAGCTTAAGGGTAAGGTGATAAGTTCCTTTTTGAATATGTTGAGTTTTAGATGCCTGTGCTTGAGAGGTTGGAGATTGGGACTGGTTCTCAGGAGAGAGACCAGGGCTAGATATTTACATATGGAAAGTAGTCAGATAATCAGCAAATATTTATTAAGCACTAACCATGTGCCAAGCACTGCTCTTGGATATAAAGAAAGACAAAAATACTTTCCATGTTCTCATGTAGCTCACATTCTAATAGGAGAGAAATCATACCTATAATTAGATGTAACATATATATATTTACATATATATGTGCACATATATATATACACACATGTATGTATGTGTGTATATATGTATATAATGCAACACACACAAATCCATCCAGTTTCTTCATCATTCCCTCAGACTGTAAATCTTGGAGTGACAATTGACTCATCTAGTATTTCAATTATCTACAATATTGATGATGCCTATGATATTTTTTTCCTAATAACTTCTGTGGGATCTGCTACTTTCAGTCTTTACTCATCAAATTCTTGTACAGACACATAACAGGAAATATCCAACTTTCAATTCAATCAAACAAAAATGAAAGAAGGTTGACTAAGTTAGTATTAATAATTGTCTATATATACATACATATATGTTTCTATGTTCGCCTTTTTTCATTTGAGTAACACCCCCTCCAAAAAGAAAACAAAGTAAAAATTGACATACTACCTGTGAAACTTTTAACTTCTCAGTGTTCTATCAACCTTTTTAAATTTATAAATTGGAAAGTGCTCATCTGCCTTGACAGAAGGAGTTCTTTGCCAAGAGCTTCTTATGATAACCAAATCACAGATTTTTTTTTAAAGAATATCCACATTAAATGCATGAAATCTACAAATTATAGAGAAAAATCACTGGCACTAAAGAAGTTGAAATAAGAACATTGAGGTGAATGATTATAGATAGCAATCATTTTAGGGTTAAATTTAATCTTTCTGTACAGTTGGAGGTAAGGACATGCTGAATTAAATTAGTGTAAATCAAAGTGTATTGAATGCTCTATCATTAAAATAAATCAATACTTCAATTCTTCTATGTATCTATATTCTCATTAGCATGAATTTGTAGATTCCTTTTTCTTTAAAAAGGGCAAATGGAAACCATTCCATGCTTCTTCACATTGTGTGATTCATGTCTGTAATATTCTGTAACTGCTCCAAGAAGGGCTCTACCCCATGAGCTAAAGACTGTTTGATTCTTATAATATTTTGTGGATACTCGGGAAGTATTTGACCTTTCTCCATGTCTAGCACAATCCATCTCCCCTTGTTCCCTCTATCTTTTCCTGTCTTCTCAAGCAAATTACCCACCTAATCACCCTCCCTCATTTAATTTTAATCTTTCCTCATCTGCTGGTTCCTTTTCTACTGCTTAAAATATGCCTGTCTCTTTCCACCATCCTCTAAAATCCTTCATTATACCCTCAAGTCCCCTTTCACTATTATTCAACATCTCTCCTCCCTTCCTCAGCCAATTTTATAGAAAAAAAATTATCTATAGTTATTGCCTCAGTTCCCTCACATTTCATTCACTTTTCAGCCTTTTGCAATCTGGCTTCCTGACACCTCATTACTGAGCACTACTCTCCCAAAGTTACCAATGATTTCTAATTGCCAAATCTGATATCCCCTGACTCAGTATTCCTCCTTCTCCACTTCTATGCATTATTTTACAGTATTTTCTAGTACATAGCATAATGTGTGTGGCATCGCAGGCGCATAATAATTTTTATTTTATTGTATTTATTTACTTTTAGTTTAACATTTTCCTGTTTTGTCATGTTAGCCAATCTGATAGGTATGATGTGGTACCTCGGAGTTGTTTTCATTTGCATTTTTCTAATCAATAGTGATTTAGATGACTTTTTTCATATGACTAAAGATAGCTTTAATTTCTTCATCTGAAAACTGCCTGTTCATATCCTTTGGCCAGTTAGTCACTGGGGAATGACTTGTATTCTTAAAAAATTTGACACAGTTCTTTATATATTTTAGATATGAAGCCTGTATTAGAGACACTGGCTATAAAAAATTGTTCCCCTTCTTTCTGCTTCCCTTCTAATCTTGGTTTCATTGACATTGTTTGTGCAAAATAGTTTTAATTTACTGTAGTCAAAATGATCCATTTTGCATTTCATAATGTTCTCCATGTTTTGTTTGATCACAAATTCTTCTGTTTTCTCCATAGATCTGACAGGTAAATTATTCCGTATTCTCCTAATTTACTTATAATTATCACCCTTCATATGTAAATTGTATACCTGTTTTGACTTTGTTTTAGTATATGGTGTGAACTGTTGGTCTATGACTAGTTTCTAGCACACTATTTTTCAGTTTTCCCAGCAGTTTTTCTCAAGTAGTGAGTTCTCATCCCAGAAGCTGGAGTCTTTGGGTTTATCAATCAGTACATTACTACAGTCATTGGCTGCTGTGTCTTGTATACCTGACTCTATTTCACTGATCCATCTTTCTGTTTCTTACCCAGTACCAAGTACTTTTGATGATTGCTGCTTTATAATATGATTATAGATCTGATATGACTAGGTCACCTTCCCTTTCATTTCTCTTCATTCATTCCATTGGTATTCTAGATTTTTGTTCTTTCAGATAAATTTTGTTGTTATTTTTTCTAACTCTATAAAATATTTTTGGTAGTTTGATTAATATGGAACTAATGTCTTCCATGAATTCAAGTTCATGTCACTAATTGCTAATCAGACATTTCTAAGAGGATGTATTACAAGGATCTTAAATCCAACATAGATAAATCATATCTTTCTTCCCACACCTACTCCTCTGTACTGTCCCAGCTTCTCTGTCTAGAACATGCCTATCCTTCTAATCTCTCAGGTTCACAATGTTTCTGTCTTCCTAGTTTCATTCTCATTCATTCCACTGATTCCAATTAGTTGTCATTTCTTTCTACCTCTAACACATCTTTTGCATGTCTCCTTTCTATACAGCCAATAGTACAAGCTAGACCCTCAATAGCTCTCCTGTGGACTATAAATTTGAAATAGTCTTCGTGCTTCAAATTTCTTCCCTGTCCAACCTGGCCCCATATGTTTGCTATTGTTATTGTTAAGTCGTTTTAATAATATCTAACTTTCTATTTTCTATTATTCCATTTTTGGCGTTTTCTTGGCAAAGATATTGGAGTGGTTTGTATTTCCTTCTCCAGCTCATTTTACAGATGAGGAACTGAGGGAAACAACTACTAAGTAGCCCTTACTAGATAAGATAAATCTATGTAGACTGTTACATCCCAGGATGACAGTATGCCTCTTTATCATTCAGTTCAGGTTAAGAACTAGCACCTGTGCTATAGTAAAGTAAGGAAGGACCCAACCTATTTCTTGTGTCTTTTTCCTTTGAGTAGGTCTGAATGATTATTTTGCTTCTGACATCTATGGGTACACATCCACATTCCTTAGCTCAAAATAAGCTACTTTATGCTTAGAGTGCCCAAATCTACCTTCTATAGGAATAATTTTAAACATATTAGATTAGCTCCACATTTTCAGTAGTCTTTTTTTTTTTTTTTTTTAGTTCTCCAACACCCACCCTCAGCTTATGATACAGATTTGGATAATTCTCTATTCCAGTTATTTTTCAACTTCTATTTGAATCATTTCATCCCTTCTTTCTTAGAATAGTCCTTTCTTCTTAATACCTAGTATAACAAAGTATCCTCTTAGTCTTTTTTACCTTCTCAATTAGAAAGAACATTGTGTTTTAGTGAATAAATAGTTTTTAACTTGAGTTTGGTGGAAACAGAAACAGTACATTCTCTGAGGAGCATTGACAATATTTCCCTTGTTTCCCATACTTTCTGGAAGCAGAACATTCAGTTCTATCTCATTCTTATTGCCATCATAGTGAAATACAGTAGGGAATTACCTGTTTTGTACACCTGCTTACCACAGGCTCAGTACCTGGAGGCTACTGAGGGAAGTTTATTTATAATGGGTTTAACTTTCTTCTCTCATGTTCAGAATCTGGCCTACTCAATTGCTTTTGACCCAGAATTAGTAGATCCCTGTCACAACAAACAGCAATGCCAACTTATACTGCCTTAAGCTATTGTCAGTGAGACCTTAATTACACTTCTCACCTGCATCTACTTCTTTCCCCCAAATTTTTCTTAATTGCTATTTCTTTAATCAGACTTCATTATCTAAAATCTGTCAGCTTATGCTCTTATCCTCCTTCAGTATCTTATAAGCTCACTTATTAATGAGGAGGTAGGATATGATCATCTCTAAGGTCCTTTGCAGCACTATACCTAAGATCCTGTGATCTTTTCATTTAACTGAATCTTCATTATGCATTCTAGTTTCATTTAAAAAGAAAATGTTGATGTTAACATAGCTCATTTTCTACAATACTATTTTAATTCATCTCATTAATTCAAAGCAACTCAACAAAATTTCATTAAGCAACTACAATGTGTAAGGTCCCTTTGTGCTACAAGGCAACTTAGAGATGATTGCATCTAACTTCGTCATTAATAGATGAGGTCATAAGACACTGAAGGAGTATAACAGCATCATAGAGATACTCAAATCTGATATTGCATAAAGCAGAAGAAAATGTCTCAGAGAGAAAAAGGTGGGAAAGGTATTGAGTCTTTAGGAGAGAAGTCTTGGATCATCCACACAGGGAAGAGGGCTAGGGAATCATATTTGGAAGAATAGGTTTGTCTTGTAGTAGAAAGTTCTATTCTGTTTCACAAGGAACCAAGTTCGGAGAGACTAAATTCATTCAGAGGATTTTTGTATTTGATCCTTGATAGCCACTAGAATTTAAGAATCAGAGAAAAAGGTGACATAGTCATGCTTCTTCTATAGGAAGATCAATTTGACAACTGAGTAGAAGAGAGAATGGAATGGGGGAAGAGACTTGAGGCAAAAAAACCAACCAGAAGGCTATAAAATGTGTGGGTTTTAAAGCCACTACCCTTCATTTGACCTTTTATCCTACTTTGCCCCCACCACTTCCTAAGGAAGAAGGTGTTTTTTCATTTTATTTTAATGGAATCTCATGATAAAACAAGGTTTAAAAAAAATCACCCATTTACTAATCTTCTGGTTGTAAGTTCTAGTACTGCTGTAGGCAGCCTTTTGTCACCAAGTAGTCTATCATAAGATCTATACTCTTAAATTTTACATCCTGGTAGAACCGGCCATGACATGTGTTCTACTTACAGGACCTTCAACAACCTAAGGCAGCCTCCGTGCCATGATGTCAGTGGAGATAGATATGACATTTTGTGGAGATGGATATCACATCTTTGCTGCTTGTTTCTGAAATTATCTTTTGAAACAACAACTGTAATGGAATGGGGAGTGAGCAGTACTTGAACCTCACTCTTATTTGATTCAGTTTCTTGGCATGGCACTGGTAGACTGTCCATGTTTCACAGGCATACAACAATGAGGTCAGCACAATGGCTCTGTAGACCTTCAGTTTGGTAGTCAATATAATAATTCTTCCCTCCCAAATTTTTCTTGGGAGCCTCCCAAACACTTATCTAGTTCTGGCAACCTCTTTGTCAATGGGTAAATCAACCTCATTGTCAATGGGTAAATCAACCTCATTGTCAATTGGTACATGCCTGTAAAGCACACAATCAAGGTAAGTGAACTTATCCACAGCATTCAAAACTTCTCCATTTGTTGTAACTAATGATTCTATGTATGGATAGTGTGGTGGTGGCTGATGGAGCACCTGTGTTTTCTTGTTGTTAATTACTAAATTAAAAGAAACACATGGGAAATAGAAAGGTACACACAGAGTTAAAATGATGGTTTGAAGCAGAATCTACTATACTTCAGTTGAAGTTAAAAAAAAAAATCAAGTTTAGCACACCTTGTCTCAGATAAAGGAAAAGCAAAATTAGACCTAAGTAAGAGAGATAATCAAAGACATTACATTTTGCTAAAAGGCACACAGAGAATTATTTAATATCAATACTGAACATATATGTACCAAATGGCATAGCAGCCAAATTCTTGGAGGAAAATTTAAATGAGTTACAATAGTAGACAGCAAAACCATAATAGTGGGGACCTCAATTTACCCCTCTCAGACATAGATAAATCTAATGATAAAATAAATAAGGAAGATATTAAGGAGATTAATTTTAGGAAAGTTAAATATAAGAAACCTCTTGAGAATCCTGAATACGAATAGCTACAGGTATTCCTACCTTTAATCATGTGCTACTACATGAATTACCTATACACAACTATATAAAAATAGAAATACTAAATACATCTTTTAATGACTGTGATACAATTAAAGTTATATTCAATAAAGTTCTTTTGAAGTGTAGATTAAATTAGTGGGAAAAAATGTTCATCAGGACTGGAGATGACCCAGGATGAGACAATTGGGGTTAAGCCCAAGGTCATACAACTAGTAAGTGTCAAGTGTCTGAGGTAAGATTTGAACTCAGGTCCTCCTGACTCCTGCACTAGTGCTCTATCCACTGCACCACCTGGCTGCCCACCAATGGAAAAAAAATAACCTAATCTTAAAGAATAAGTGAGTCAAAGAAGAAAACATTAAAGGTGACGACTACAATTAATGGACAACATTCCAAAATTTGTGAGATGTAACTAAAGAAATTCTTAAGGGAAAATTTATGTACCTAAATTCTTACACCAGTAGAGGAGAGAAAGAGCAGTTCAATGAATGCACTTAACTTCTTTCAAATTCAGTTCTTTTGTTTTAAAAAGGAGAATAATGTTGAAGGAATTTCACAGAATTGTTGTGAAGATAAAATGTGATACCACAAGTAAATCATTTTTCCAACCTCAAAGCAATACGTGCATGATCATTATTTTTTCTTTTAATCAAAATAACCAGATTTTAGGAGATCTGAAATGAAATTTTCCACTTTGAAATACATGACAGCCTATATATATTTAAGAGGATTTTTTTAAATTGAAGAATTAGTCCTGTAATTGTGGTCTTGCTTCAGATTTCTTTCTTTTCTTCCTTTTCTGTCTTTCTTTCCTTCTTTCTTTCTTTCTTTTCTTTCTTTCTTTCCTTCTCTCTTTCTCTCTATCTCTCTCTTTCTTTCTTTCTTTCTTTTGTTCTTTCTTTCTTTCTTCCTTCCTTCCTTCCTTCCTTCCTTCCTTCCTTCCTTCCTTCCTTCCTTCCTTCCTTTCTTTCTTTCCTTCTTTCCTTCTCTTCCTTCCTTCCTTCCTTCCTTCCTTCCTTCCTTCCTTCCTTCCTTCCTTCCTTCTTCTTCTTTCTTTCTTTCTTCCTTCCTTCCTTCCTTCCTTCCTTCCTTCCTTCCTTCCTTCCTTCCTTCCTTCCTTCCTTCCTTCCTTCCTTCCTTCTTTCCTTCTTTCTTTCTTTCTTTCTTTCTTCTTCTTTCTTTCTTTCTTCTTTTCTTTCTTTCTTTCTTTCTTTCTTTCTTTCTTTCTTTCCTTCTTTCTTTCTTTCCTTCTTTCTTCTTTCTTTCTTCTTTCTTTCTGTCTTTCTTTCTGTCTTTCTTTCTTTCTCTGTCTTTCTTTGTCTCTTTCTTTCTCTTTCTTTCTTTTTTTAGTTTTCTGATAATTATTTTCTTGTTGTGGAAAACCTGTCACGGTTCTATTTTCTGTGAGGTCATTGTAATGATTGAAGTTCAGGAAAATAAAAGGAATTAAATCATAATGTTGACTAATATTAACAGTAAGTATATGCATTAACATTGCAAATTATAATGGAACAGTGAAGTTGCTCCTAGTAGTAAGTATATTTACATTTCCTACTTTCAGTTTCTTTAGTTCACCTACTATACAATCATAATCATTAACACAGTCATCACTTAATGAGCTACTCTGGTAGCAGTTCATTTAAAGAGTGATGAGTACCTAAATATTTCTATATAAAAGGAGAACACATTTTGTTCTCTATAAAGAAACACTTGCTTTTCTTTGCTCTCCATTAAAAAAAAAAATGTGAGTGGTGACCAAGAAAGCAAAAATGAAAGTTTGAGAAATATAGTTTTTGAAGCATAATTTTTTACTTCTTTATTTTTGGAATTTTTAGGTCTCTATTTTCTTTCACAACCCAATATGGAAATATATTTTGTATGACTGTACATGGATAATCTATATCGAATTGCTTGCCCTCCCAATGAGGAGGGCAAAAAGAAGGGAAGGGAGAGAATTTGAAACTCAAAATTTCAAAAAAAATATTAATGTAATTGGAAGAAAAATAAGTTTGTTTTTAAAATTTATTTATTATTACTTTTCAAACATTCATTTCCACAAGATTTTGAGTTCTAAATTTTCTCCCCATCCCTTTTCTCCCCTCTCCTGCCCCAAAACACTGTATATTCGATTACCCCATCCCCCAATCTGCCCTTTCCTTCTATCATACCCCTCCTTTCCCTTTTTCCCATCTTCCCTCTTTTCTTACAGGGGAAGATAGATTTCCAAACCCCATTACCTGTATTTCTTATTTCCCAGTTGCATGCAAAAACAGTCCTCAACATTCATTCCTAAATCTTTGACTTCCAACTTCTCTCCCATCCTCTCTCCCCACTCATACACACTGAGAAGGCAAGGAATTTAACAAGGTTATATATGTGTAGTTTTGCAAAAGACTTCCATAACAGTCATGTTGTGAAAGACTAACTATATTGCCCTCCATCCTATCCTGTCCCCTCTTTGTTCTATTCTCTCTTTTGACCTTTTCCCTCCCCTAAAGTGTTTACTTCTAATTACTCCCTCCTCCCATTTGCCCTCCCTTCCATCGTCCCTCCCCACAGCCCTCTTATCCCCTCCTCCCTCACTTCCCTGTAGTGTAAGATAGATTTTCATACCAAATTGAGCGTGCATGTTATTCTCTCCTTAAGCCAAATGTGATGAGAGGAAGCTTCACTTTTTCCCTCTCACCTCCCCTCTTTTCCCTTCCATTGAAAAAGCTTTTTCTTGCCTCTTTTATGAGAGATAATTTGCCCTATTCCATTTCTCCCTTTCTCTTCTCAATATATTCCTCTCACCCCTTAATTACATATACATTCATATATATAATGTATATGTATATTTTATATATACATACATGTATATATATAATGTATATGTATATTTTATATATACATACATGTATATATATATGTATATGTAAGATATCATTGCTTCCTATTCAAATCACCCTGTGCCCTCAGTCTATACATGTGTGTATAATCCCTCCAACTAACTACTCAAATAATGAGAAAAGATTCAAGAGTCAAAAATATTCTCTCTCCACATAAGAATGCAAAAAGTTCAAATTTACTAAGTCCATTATGATTTCTATTTATCTTTTCATGCTTCTCTTGAATCTTGGGTTTGAAAGTCAAATTTTCTATTCAGCTCTGGTGTTTTCATCAAGAATGCTTGAAAGTCCTCTATTTCATTGAATGACCATTTTTTTCCCATGAAGCATTATACTCAGTTTTGCTGGGTAGGTGATTCTTGGTTTTAATCCTAGTTCCTTTGACTTCTGGAATATCATATTCCAAGCCCTTCACTACCTGAATCTAAAAGCTATTAGATCTTGTGTTATCCTGATTGTATTTTCACAATACTCAAATTGTTTCTTTCTGGCTGCTTGCAATATTTTCTATTTGACCTGGGAACGCTGGAATTTGGCTGCAATATTCCTAGGAGTTTCTCTTTGTGGATTGTTTCAGGAGGTGATTGGTGGATTCTTTCAATATTTGTTTTGCCCTCTTGTTCTAGAATATCAGGGCAGTTTTCCTTGACAATTTCATGAAAGATGATGTCTAGGATCTTTTTCTGATCATGGCTTTCAGGTAGTGCCATAATTTTTAAATTGTCTCTCCTATGACTATTTTCCAGGTCAGTTGTTTTTCCAGTGGGATATTTCATGTTGTTTTCTATCTTTTCATTCTTTTGGTTTTGTTTTATAATGTCTTGGTTTCTTATAAACTCATTAATTCCTATCTGCTTGATTCTAATTTTTTAAAGAACTATATTCTTCAGTGACTTTTTAAACCTCCTTTTCCATTTGTTTAATTCTACTTTTTAAAACATTCTTTTCCTCATTGGCTTTTTGGAGCTCTTTTGCCATTTGAGTTAGTCTGTTTTTAAAGGTGTTATTTTCTTCAGCATTTTTTGTCTCCTTTAACAAGCTGTTGACTCATTTTTCATAATTTTCTTGCATTGCTCTCATTTCTCTTCCTAATTTTTCCTCCACCTCTCTTACTTGATTTTCAAAATTCTTTTTTAAGCTCTTCCATGGCCTGAAACCATTGCATACTTATTTTCCAAGTCTTGGATTCAGAAGCCTTGACTTACATATCTTCCTCTGCTGGTATGCATTTTTCTTCCTCATCTGAAAGAATGGAAGAAAACTACCTGTTAACCAAGAAAGTAACCTTCTATAATCTTATTTTTCCCTTTTTTGGACATTTTCCCAGCCAGTTACTTGACTTTTGAGTCCTTTCTGAAGAGGAGCATATTCTCTAGGAACCTGAAAGTTCTCAGTTTCTCCCAGGTGGCACAATCAAGGAAGAAGAATTTACTCCTCTCTTGGCCTGCACTCTGTTCTGGGAGCAACCACAAGCTTTTCTGCCCAGGATCTGGGAGTAGAATTCTGCCTCCTGAGCCTCCACCAGCTCCACTTCATCAGCCAGCACTCTTCTTCACCCCAGGACCACAATGCAGGGCTAAGATCCAGATCAGCTGCTCAATTTTCCCAGGGTCTTTAGGCTAAGGGCTCCAAAAATGGTCACTGCCACCACCTGGGCCCAGGGCTAGGACCGGACCCTACTCCCTTCTCACCCAGGTGAAAGAGCTTTCTTACTGACTTTTGTTGTTATCTTTGGCATTTGTGGGGTGAGATATCTGGGAACTGTAGCTGTTGCCCACGATTCCACACCCTGAAGCATACTCTGGTCCTCTCTGTGCTGTACCATGCATCCAAGGCTGGATTGTATTCTGCTCTGAGTGTGATTGACATTTCCTGTTGGCTTTCCAAGCTGTCTTGGGCTGGGAATTTCTTTCACTCTCGTTTTGTGGCTTCTGCAGCTCTAGAATTTATTTAGTCATTTTTTTACAACTATTTTATGGATTGTGGGGGGAGAGCTTCTACAGGCCCATCTCTCTATTCCACTTTCTTGGCTTCTCCCTAAATTTGAGAAATACTAACCAAGACTGTTTTTAACCATTTTTATAGCTATAGCAATTTGCAACATATTTTTTTGCTCTAGTAAGAACAAATTCAACTTTCATTTTCTATTAAAGAAAATAATTTGGGAAGTAATTACTGAGGTTTTAAATTACCAGCCAAGTTTGTCTTAAAGTGTCTGTGGTATTACAGCTGGAGAGGATCAAGTATTAGTTACAATGGGGAGAAACTATCCCTTGCAGCAAAAGTAATGTGGACCATCCTATTTGATAAAGCTCAGAGTCATGCTTCTCCTTAGTTTCCTTCCATTCTATGTTATTTACTTCAGCTGGTGAGAATGACATATCAATGAGATTGGTAATGTGCTCCATCTCCATATAGTAGAGTGCCAATTTATTACAATACTACAGACCATGGCCTTAATCCTCTTGACTATTCATGTCATAATTTTCTGCCATTGATTACAAAGAATTTGGGGGGATTGGAGTTTTTCAAGGATAGCTCAATGCAATAGGAAACTTTCTTTGATTTAAACAAGTTCAAATGATATATTCTACAATGCAATGATGGGTCAGTAGCATTTTCTTGTGAAGGATGGCAAATATTTGCTTGAAAGTATATTTGTAGTCTCAGATTCAATCCTGTTTTGTCTAGAGGAGATTCTGTCTGTCTCACTTGTCAATGTAAGCATCACAAATGAATTAGGCTTCTTAAGAGTCAATTCAATATGACGAATCTTTAATAACCTTGTTTTACTTTAACTGAAAGAAGACTTGAGTCTAATTCATTCACAGGAACCCCTATGTCAGTATTTTGGGGTCCTGAGCACCCCAAACCTCAATATTATAGTTCCCTAATCTCAACATTTTGGTTTTCTGATGAGGAAACACTGCTAATCTTCAGATTTTTCTCCAGCCAAGACTGGAAAGTATTAAAACCTCCATCCCTCATTATCGCCTTTGCTCTCTCCAAGTACTGTGGGGGTGTTTTTTGAGTCTGACCTCTCAGGTCTCAGTAGATCAAACAGTTAGGAGGCTGTACAGGTTCTTGGTCCAGTGTTTATGTTGGAGGCCATGGACCTGGGTATGCTTTCTGAAACATGAAGGATAGGATCAGATGCCCCCCTTGGAAGTATATGCCAGATTCTTTCAATTCTCTCTGTGCTAGGGAAAGCTTCAGGTACATTTTTTTTTTTGTCTTGATTTGTTGTGTTTGTTTTTGAGGCTTATTCTTAAAACCTGCTTTACAGAGGAAGACACTTCCAGTCCCTATGCCTATAATGGATCAATCCTTTTCAATTCTGAAAAGTTCACCTATGGATTGTCTTTTACAAAATTGGGAAAAATTTAGTTTCTTTAAGGCACTGAAAAAGAGAAAGCTGGTGCTCTTCTGTAACACTCTTTGGCCCCAGTATCAACTAGAGGGCCACAAAGCATGGTCCAGTTTTGGAACTTTGAAAGTAAATACTCTTGTGCAGTTAGAATTATACTTTTGTATAAAAGAAATATGGATAGAATTTACCTACATAATGGCCTTTGTAGAGCTCTCGCAGAGTCCAATTCTCAGGCAAGATTGTAAGACACTTGTAGCTAGAGCCACCCCCAAAAAGGTCAGTGGAGGCCAATTAAAAATGACTCCATTCTTATAGCCCCCAAGGCTTCAGGCCCCTCCTCTCCTCAGCCTCCATTCCCATCACCTCCCCAGTTCCTGTCCCCATCCTAATCTCCCTCAGTTCCAGCCATGGGTCTTGCTGAGGTGCCTCCTTGTTTGGCCCCTCCCCCTGAGGCAGTACCCACTCAGGCCTCAGGACTCACACCCATGGCAGTCTCTGGGCTTTCTCCCCCTCTGACCCTTTCTCCTCCTCAGGTGCCAGCTGATCTTTCCTTTTGTCAGGCAGATCCCCCAGCCTTACAGCCTAATCCAGTTCAGGCAGACTTCCTCCCTCACAAGAAGTGGGACTTCCTTCCTCTCTTTCCAAGCCCCTGTCCTCACAGGGCCTTCAGGGCTTTTTCCCCTGAGGGAAGTGCCTGTCTAACCTAGTGGGATCATCAGAGTGCATGTCCCATTATCTATCTCAGACCTCACTTAGGTTAAAGAGTAACTGGGGAGATATTCAGAAGACCCCACTAAGTTTACTGAGGGTTTTAGGGACATATCCCTACAATTTGAGGTTTTGGGAGGTAATTTGCATATCCTCTTTTCTCACTGTTATACCATTAAGGAGAAGACGAAAATCTGGGAACAAGCCCAAAATTTTGGGATCATTTGGTTAACAATGACCCCAAAAACTACCCCCTGGAACAGCTGCTAGTGACCCAGGATGGGATTATCAAAAGAATGGAGATAGAGGAAAGTGAGACCACATAGTAATTTGGCTGTGAGAAGGTCTGACAACTGCATTTCAAAATCAGATCAATTTTCAAAAAATGGGGAAATTACTCAGGGAGAAAAGGAAAGCCATGCCCTTTTCCAAGACCAGCTAGTGGAAACTATTAAAAAGTATGTAAATTTGGATCCTGACTCTGTAGAAGAGGCAGCAATTCTTAGCATGCATTTTATTGGTCAGTCTGACCCAGATATTAGGAGGAAACTGTAGAAATTGACTATGGGACCCCAAACACCTCAAGCCCAATTACTGGAGTCAGCCTTTAGAGTCTTTAACAACAGAGACCTAGTTGTAGCAGAGGAAAGAAAATGAAGTGAAAGGGCTAGAGACAGAGAACATGCTCAGTTCTTGGCTGTTGCCATGGCCAGGAAAAGACCCAGGGAGTATCCATCTAGGTCTCATCCTTGGAGGAAGCTGGGCTAGTTGGGCAGTGCAGAAAGCTGCTTTCAATGCCACAAAAAGGGCTACTGGTTCAAGGACTGCCACTTCAGCGTGCCTTCTCCCAAAGGGAGCCCAAGGAACCAAAGCCTTTGGAACTGTGCCTGTGGGACTAGAAGAGATATTGGAGGATTGTCCCCAAGGATGGAAAAGTGGTGGAGTTCCTCCACCCCAGTACCCCGTCCTTCAGTCTTCTCAAGACTCGGAATGGTGGGGGAGCCTGGGGTTTGGCAGTGCTCCCACTTTCTCTACCTCTTACAATAAGCCCTGGGAAAAAATTGAGGCTGAAGGTAAGGTTAGACACTTTAACATGGCTATATTCTCTGTTTTTTGTTTTTGTTTTTGTTTTTGTTTTGTAGCCATTGGGAGCTTTATTGATGCAAAAGCAGCGGGCCTGAGGTTTAGCAAGGAACTAAACAAAATCAGTGACATAAGAAAAGGATCAGATATATATAGGATGACTTTAGGGTTTCCTTATGGGGGTTGGAGATCTAGGGTAAGTCTTGCAAGATAAAGAAGTCTTACAAAATAAAGGCACGGAGTGAGGACTATGGCTGTGTGTATGTTCATCCTTCATTACCAAAGAAGACCATGACATCAGAGAAATGATGATATGACTTGCACTTGACTTTGTTTTTAAGTGAGGGAGAGCTGTGCAGATCACCAGACTCGCTTCTTCTCCAGAGCTGTCTGAATACAGTGACCAGATATATTCATCAGGATGACTGGAGATGACCCACGATGAGACAATTGGGGTTAAGTGACTTGCCCAAGGTCATACAGCTAGTAAGTGTCAAGTGTCTGAGGTGAGATTTGAACTCAGGTCCTCTTGACTCCTGCACTGGTGCTGTATCCTTTGCACCACCTAGCTGTCCCACTATGAATGACACAAAATAATGAAATCCCATTCCCCAGGATGAGGGGTGGGGACAGGGAAAAGGAATTATATGGTCCAGGATCAGGGAAGTTTTGTGGTAAGGGGAGACTTCAGAGCACCAAGGGCTTCACAAAGTCAATCAATATTATTTTAACTCTTAGGGCACTATTTCTATCCACATCATTTCCCCATTCACCCACTAGGTAGGAGAATTCTTTCAGGGGGCAAAAGGGGCCAAGGTCATTGTTTTCTGTAGCTGCTTCCTGCTGAACAGTGGTGAAGAGTCCACTTCAGGGGCTAGAATAGGTTGGGGGGGGGTGATCAGTGTGGGGTGCAGAATGCAGTGCCATCTGAGTCCAGGTGGAGAGAGGCAAACCACTCAGGATCATCAAGAGCAGGGGTTGGTATCCTAAAGTTGTTGTAGGCTAGAAGACACAAATCAAACCAGAAGTTTAAACAAGCACAGACCAGGTATGTATAAGAGTGAGTAAAATGACCAACAATGGGATCACAATGAGGAGAAGAGAAGGGAGAGAAACCACAACCCCCAGGAGGAAGTAAGGAGAGATATCAGGCTGGAGTGGATGTCTTACATCCAAGAGGCTGCTTATAATATTCTGTGAGTGCTCAAAGGAAAAATTCCATGCATGTACTTCAGGGAATATAGGTGGAGAGCTATGGGATGTAAGCTAGTATCCTGGGCATGATGGTGACACACCCAGCAATCATGTACTGTGCCCACCCCACAGAGTCCCCTATTTGATTTAAGGCATTAGACTTCCAGTTCTGTGGAAGCCAGGCTAACCTTTGGCATAAGGTGAGAATCAGGAATCAGGTGGGCTAGGAACAGAAGTGGTTCAAGATGGGGCTCAGAACACAAGTCCCCAGGGTGAGGGGCTTCAATGCATAATCTTCTTTGCTCACTTCTCTGGCTAGTCAGCCCTACATCTTATCTCACATTTCACACCCTGCCTCCTGCTTGCTTCTCTGCTTCAGCCATGCTGTCTGCTTCACTATCCACCCAAATGCTTTTGGGAGAGGGACAAAGGTACTGTTCCTGTCTGAGTGGGGGTGGGGAGGAGAATGAAATGAGACTGAAGCAGAGTCCAGGGGTTGAGTAGTGTGTAGAACAGGTATCCTTGTTACATGACCATCTCCAGGTGGATAGCATAGTCTAGGAGACACAAATCTGCAAAAAAGAAAGTATATTTGTATCTGGATCTTCAATTTGAGTACTTTTTGTTTTTTCTCTCTTAGGTACAGTGTTAAAAGGTATTAGAGCTTAGAGGAGGCTTAATGGAAGATGAAACTGGCAGGAAGATAGGGAAAAAAACAACCCATGGTGAGATAAAAGATCTTGCTATTTTCTAGAAGCCAGACTATATTGTAAATAGTCAGATGCTACTAACCTGTCAGTTTCTTCAAATTTTGGAGAAAATCATATGCCGTGGTGCCTTACAACTGTTCTTTTTTTGTGAAATTGTTTTTTGTTTTGTTTTGTTGTTGAGAAACAAAGGACAATATCAGAAGCCAGTTCATGGCATGCAGTAAATGGTGTTGGTCATGATGGATTCACTTTGCTCACAAACTATAGTCTCTTTGTATGTCTCTCTAGAGACCTTCCCCCAAGGCTTAAAGCGACTAGCTCCCTGCAGCCAAACACTGGGAATCATGGGCTCACTAGGGAAGTACAGATTCTGCTTCAGCTTTGCATCACTGAATAACTGGCAGGAGACAAGAGACCTGACAAGGAATGTCCCTTTTCAAAATGATTTATCGCTTTCTACATGTAGGTAGCTTGGCAGGGGTTAGGGGGGTTTTCTGCATCATGCAAAAAGGACCTTTGGTAACATGCCCTTATTGGCCTGAAGGAAAAGCAGAACAAAACAAGCACACAAGGCTATATTTAACATGCACAACTGAAATAAAGATTTGGTATAACTATTATTTCTAGAGATTGAATATGGATTGAAATTATATTAGGAGAAGCTCATTGTTGAAGAATACAAATGGTTCTGCCTAATTAATGGAATGTAATAAAGCCAATTTTGTTACTCAGTGTGGATTGTGCAAGTGTATTCATAATAACACCAAGGGCTGATAAAAAGAAGTGAGTACAAATCAAAATATAGTTAATATCACAAGAAAATCTGAAATAATAAATCAAAGGAATGGATCTCCCTCTTTTTCTTTCTCCTCTTCCTTTCCCCTTCTCCTTTCAGGCACAAAAGTACATGTTTTAAAACAAAATTTTCCCCCTCTGGACTTTATCCCTTTGATAATAAAACTAGCAGATCTATACTCACTGAACAACCATTATGTATAATAATGGGAATTGCGAATACTATGCTTGTTTCAGCAATTCATTAATGTGATACAGAGGTCAGTTTGTATATCTTTTTAAGTGTTGGTCCCATTGATGCACAATCTGGGGGCCCAAATGTAGAATATGCTTAACTTGCTTTGTTGAGAATTCAGCATAGAAATAGGAAGGCAGTCTTATTCTTGATAATGTTTAAGATAAGAGTAGACAAAAATAGGAAACAAAAAGTCAAAGAGAGTCAAATGGGTAGAGAGAAAGGGCAGAGATTAGTGCTATTTGAAAATGGGAGCATGAAGCTTACAGCGTAAGCTGAAGTATGAAAAGTCCACTAATGCCAAGGAATATAAGACAGTTTGAACTGAATCTTCTCAGAGAGGGTTAAGTAATCATTTAATGCTTACTTTAGCATTCAAAGGATTAGATCAGAGGTTTTCTTTTTCAAGGAAATCTGGAAAGAGTTTAACATTAATTAGTTTGAATTTGGTAAATGTACTTAATACAAGCTAAAATAAACAAACAAAATCAAACAGTTTATGTCCCAGGTCTTGACATGTTACATATTTATTTTGGGGGATCACAAGGTTTAGGGAACTTGAGTGTCATTTTATAGCATGTAAATGCTTATGTTAACTCATCCCCTTCATAAAGGAGGTCATGATGGCATTCTCTACCTTTATTGAATGTCAAATATACTGAATATCCTTTCTGCTCATTTTTCAATGTTCTCTTCAACAAGAAATAATTCCTTATTTCAAAGTATGAGAATTAGAAGCAACTTTCGGATTAATTTGGTCTAAAACTTTCATTTTTCAGACAAAATTTCAGGTCAGAGAGCTTAAGTAACTGGCTCAAGTTCATACAGGAAGTCAATGGTAGAGTCAGACCTTTGACTCTGAAGCCAATGCTTTATATTTTTGTCCACTGTTCCATATTACCTCCGATCCTGGGAGCCTTTTGGCACAGTCAGGCTACAGAAAGAGAGCCTATAGGAAGTTACTACAAAAATGAATCCCTCTTGTTCTGTAGTTTCTATAGGATAATTATTTTGATAACTAAGGAACTACTAATTCTAGTAGGAGTGTAAGGTGTATTCAGGAAGGACCAGTACCTTTGCTGTGATGGCTGCTGAGTCCTTTTTGGGGCTGTTTCCACCTTTGGGGTCCACCTGTTCTCGCCTATCTCTCACCTGTGGCTTCAAGAAGCTGCAACATGCACAGTGGCCACACATTGGTAAACCATTTTGGCAGATGGACCAAACCAGGTTGAGGGTAACCAAGGGTCTGCAAACCCATTGGTGAGTTAGGGAGTATCTACCCCAAGCATGTGAAGAGTTCATCTGGTGAAATGAACGGATGGGAAAAATTTGCTCCAAAGACCATAAAGGCAGATGAAGCAGGTGATGTGGAGCTCTTAGAGCTTGGTTAGACTTCAAAGATACCAAGGTCATCCACTGCATCTTGAGCCATTGCCAGCCATCTTGGCTGTGTCCTGCCACTGGACTATGATGACTCTGAAGGAGAGAGTAAGGCTGATGACTTTCCACAACTCTGCCTGACTTAAATCCAATTTATGTATGAATCAAAAGATATCACCCATACTATTTCACTATTATGTCTCAAAGTACTCTGATAGCAGGCAAACAATGAAGCAGCAGGTGCAGATACACTGAGAGTTGTAGTCACAACCCTACACAGAGGCGGCCAAGACAATAGGGTAGTTTCTCACTGGAAGTAGCAATGGGACTCGGCAGGCCCCTGGGGTGTCCAAGCAGCCTTTCAAGGATCGCACTGTTCTCAACAGACCATCATCAATCAATGCTTGAGGCCATTGACCATTTACCTCAGGTTGAAGTCAATTCCTCCTTAACTGAACTTCCAACTGAAGAAGAGGTTTTTAGGGCCATTAGCCTCCTTTCATAGTACTGATCCTGGTGCTGATTCTATTCCAGCTGAGAGATATAAGGTAGGGAGACCATTGCTCCCACAAAAACTGACTGAAACATTCCAGGTTATATGACAAGGGGAGGTTATCCCCTAGGAGTTCAAGGATGCCTCCATTGTCCATCTCTGTCTATAAAGGTAAAGGGAATAGATTGTCCTGTGACAATCATAGGGAGTTTTCTTAGTCATTGCTGGTAAAATTCTTGCTAGAATCTTTCTTAATAGGCTGATCCTTCACCTGGAAGATGGACATATACTTGAGAGCCAGTGTGGCTTCAGAAAGGCCAAGGAACAGTCAATATGGTGTTTGCTGCCTGACAACTCCAGGAGAAATGCCAGGAGCAGAAGAGAAGTCTGTACACAATGTTTGTAGATCTCACCAAGGCCTTTGACACCAATAGTCGTAAGGGCTTATGGAAAATTATATCAAAATTTGGTTTTCCAGAGAAGTTCATCAATATTGTGCCTCAATTTCATGATGGCATATTTGCCTGGGTTCTGGATAGAGAACAAAACTCTCATGCCTTCCCAGTCACCAATGGAGTGAAACAGGGCTGTGTAGTTGCTCCCATGCTTTTTAGCATGATATTTTCAGCCATGTTGACAAATGCTTTCAATGAGGATGAACACGGCATCAAGGTCAACCATTGTAATGATGGTAAGTTCTTCAATTTGAAAAGGTTGCAAGCCAAGACCAAAGTGGAGGGAGTGTTGGTGCATGATTTTCTGTTTGCAAATGATTGTGTGCTCAATGCAGCCTCTGAAGCTGAGGTGCAACAAGGGATGGATCAATTCTCTGCTGCCTGTGCTAATTTTGGCCTAATAATTAACACCAAAAAAAATACAGGTGCTCCATCAGCCATCACCACACCATCCATTCATGAAACCATGGAGAAGTTTTGAATGCTGTGGATAAGTTCACTTACCTTGGTAGTGTACTTTCCAGGGATGTACACATTGACAGTGAGGTTGATGCACACATTGCCAGAGCTAGCTCAGTGTTTGGGAGACTCTAAAGAAAGGTTTGGGAGAGAAGACGTTATAGACTGACCACCAAATTGAAGGTCTACAGAAACATTGTGCTGACCTCATTGTTATATGTCTGTGAAACATGGACAGTCTATCAGCACCATGCCACGAAACTGAATTGTTTCTATTTGAACTGTTTTAGGAAGACTCTGAGGACCACCTGGCAGGATAAGGAACCAGACAGTGAAGTCCTTGCTTGAGCTGAACTGCCAAGTATTCAAACTATGCTTCAGAGAGCACAACTCTAATGGACTGGCCATGTTGTTCAAATGCAAAATATACGCTTGCCAAAAAGACTATTTTATGGAGAACTTGCATGGGGCAGATGATCACATGGTGACCAGAAGAAACGATGCAAGGACACTCTCAAGGCCTTTCTCAAGAACTTTGGATTTGACTGTGCAACATGGGAGACACTGGCCCAGGACTGCTCAGCGTGATGAGCCCACATAAGAAAAGGTGCTGTGTTCCTTGAGCAAAGAAGAATTGAGACAGCCCAAAGTAAACACAGGATGCACAAATTTGGAATATTCACCCCAAATATTCACACAGACTCTGTGTGCCCAACCTGTGGTAGAGCATCCCGAGCTCATATTGGTCTGATCAGCCACAGTTGGACACACTGAAACTTCACCTTATCATGATGATGTCATTTTGGTCCTCTTCAAAGATGAAGGACAACAACCAATTCCAGCACCACATTCTGTAGTAGAAAGAATGCTGGACTTCCTAGTAGAAAGTTCAAATCCTTCCACTAACATTTATTAGCTGCTGAGCCTAGGTTGGTTATTTAAGTTTTCTCTACCTGCCACAATACTCAAAGGACAAAAAATAATAATAATAATAAACACAAAAATACAAACAAAAAACACTTGTACATAGATTGAAATTTGTCAGCTTATTAAATCATGGATCGTTGCTGTATTGACACATGGTTTGCATGATTTGAAATTTCTCTCCTTCAATATTCAAATAAGTACTACTTACTACATAAAGTTTTTCCTCATCCCCACTACTGCTACCATCCTCTTTCCAAAAGTAATCACATTTTCTTTTTGAATATAGTCTCTATGCACTGAACTTGTGCATTAATAAAATTGTGTGTGAATCAGTAGAATTTATGCCTCACAAGGGCAGGGAATATTTGACTTTATTCTTGTATCCTGAGAGCCTAGCATAGTGCCTTTTGTTTTGTGGTTCATTTGTTTCAGCTGTGTCCTACTCTTCCTGACACTGTTCAAGGTTTTCTTTACAGAAATACTGGAGTGGTTTGCCATTTCCTCCTCCAGCTCCTTTTGCAGATGAGGAAATAAAGTAAACATGGTTACGTGATACATTTGTTTTTTCTTTCTTTCTTTTTTCTTTCTTTCTTTCTCCCTTCCTTCCTTCCTTTTTTTTGTAATGATACTGGAGTAGCTTCCAATTTCCTTCTTCAGTACATTTTACTGATGAGGAAACTGAAACAGAGTTAAGCGACTTGCCCAGGGTCACACAGCTAATAAGAGTCTGAGGCCAGCTTTGAAGTCAAGAAGATGAGTCTTCCCAACTATGTCTGTCACTCTATCCACTGCACCACCTAACTGCCCTAAAAATTCCTAGTTCAAAGGAAATGTCTAATAAATGCTCCTTGCTTGCTTGATTAGATCAGGAAAGAAAATGAAGAGATAGCTATTATTATATTAATTTCATCTGATACTAGTTGTTTTGTCATGGTAAAACATCAATCATTCCATTCAGTGCAATCAATTAAATGCAATGCAACCACATTATCAATCAAATTATGCAACAAACATTAAGCATCTATTGCACATCATGTAATTTGTAGACTGTTTTGAGAAATTGCAGTAGGTGAATATAGATCTCATTCATAAATAGAATGGTCTTATTTTAATAAATAATGACACATTGAGTTTTAGTGAATTATACAAATAATTTTACAGATAATCAAGATATTGTCCCTTCTACATATTTAGCATATTTGAATGAAAAACAATCCTTCAAATGGGAAAAACTGAAATTGCCTTTGTCTTCTTTAAACAGTGGTCTTTTCCATCTGATATGAAGCCCAAAGACAATCTTCAAGAATTGGGGAGTAATTGAATGTTTTCCTTTTGTTCCGCAATATGGTGGAATTAGAAATTTACCTTAATCTGGTGCAGCATCTTTTAGGATCTTCCTGTTTTATTTCTAGAATGCAACATTTTACTGCCTTTTGAGAAATAAGGCAAATCAGTTGCATCAAAATTTGTGGAGGCTCAAGAAATCTTTCCACAGTTCATTAAATAAAGTAGTTATTTGAAAAAAAAAAGCACTTTTTATTGTGCCAAATAGGCATTTAAGAATGTTAGTATTTTATAATATTGACAATATAATTGTAATATAATACTGATTACTATTTTATATTGTTAGTATAACTATAATATGAGTGTATGGAATGGAAAAAAAGTTTTGTTATTGTTTTGTCTTTTGACTATAATGTGGGAAAACCAGAATGATAAAAAATAATTTCACACTCTACAGAAATCAGTGTCAATACTATGAATATTATCTTCCTCCACTTTGTGCAGTTTACTGGAAAACAATTGGACTAAGAATTGGGAAACCTGGCTTCTAATATGGTGGAGAAGGAATTTTGGATTTGAAGCTAGATGCCTTTGGTTCAAATTCTGTCTCTGTCACTTTTCCCACTTTATGATTTCAGGCAATTCAACTGAGCTCTCCAGAACTCAGTTTTCCCAACTCTAAGATAGGATTGGCCTAATTGATCTATAAGGTAGGTCCAACATAGGTTCAGCTTAAATTCTATGATCTGTTGATCCTAAGAACCTTACTTTGCTAGTAGCAAGTTAACTTATTTATGACAAGTCAAATAACATTTTTGATTCTCTGATGCCATGATTCTCATTTTGCTGCTTATGGAAAGTGAAATAATCCCTCTAGGTCATACTTTTCTCAGGAGTAAAATGAAATGGGTGTGAGAGTAAATAGACTAGATAAGCTCTAAAGTTCATTGTATGATTCTGTGTCTATTTTAATCATCAATACTTTTTATCATCAATATTTTAATATCAATCTCCAATAAGTAACAAAAATCAGCCAGGAGAGAAATGAAGAAACCACTTGTATGAGCTATTTAAACTCTGAAAGTAAAAACTAGAGGTAATGAACTCCCCAAAATGATCCACTTAACTGGCAGTTTGACAGGCATAAAACAAAAATTAGAGAATTGGAAGGAAGGGTGGAATAAAGGGAAGAACACAGTAGGAAGTGTAAGTAGAGTGTGAAAGCTGCCTAGGAACAGATTGCTGTTCTAATTAGAGGCAACGTTTCACTCTACTTAAAAAAGCGAGTCACTGGAAATTGCTCTGAGAAGGGGGGTGGTGCATAGCACATCTGTCACAGTTTCCAGCTGGTGGGAAAAAAAGAGGATCACAAGCAGCTTGATGTGAACCTGTTCACACAAACTTTGACTTCAGCCAGAGAAACAGACATAACAGACACATGTCCGTGTTTCCATTAAAAACAACCCATATCCCCCAGGCTCTGATAAGGAATCAGAAGTCCTCCAGTAGCTGAGACACATCCTGTGTCTATGGAGATTATCACTTTAATGTCTTTCCTTCATGGAGAGATGAATAGTTGGCACAAATGGCCAGGCACCTAAAAGGATTTATTTTCAGAAAGGCAAAGTTTTAATTTTAAATATGAAGGTGAAGCTTCCTTTCAATTCACCGCAGTACTGAAGGGTGGTTATGTGGGTGGTAGAAGTAAATTATGTGATCAGGTCTGTTATTCTCATCTCCAGTAAAAGCAGATAGGAATGGAAAAATTTTAATATGTTATGGAAATTCTTGCTTTATCCCACAAATAAAAAATAAAATAAAGTTTAAAAAAATATAAATGACTGAAACAAATGATTTATTTGTGCTATTTTATCTCTGTAGGCGTATCTTGGAAAACCTCATGGACTCTACCCACCCATTGGCTAATTTTGTGCTATTGCTATGACAATGTAGGCCACAAAATTAAAAAAAAAAAAAGACAGATATTTAGTAACCCCAATAATAGTGAAATTAAGTATACTTTATCTACTGTGTGTCATAAAACAGGAACATTAGTCATGGATATCTACACTCCTAATGCCTATGATTACCACACATTCCTTCACCTCAGTGGCAGCAAGTCCTAATGGATAAAGAGCTTACCTCAAAGCCGAGAAAACCTGGAGAGTCTATCTGACATTATATATATATATATATATATATATATATATATATATATATATATATATATATATGTGTGTGTGTGTGTATATGTATGTATGTATGTGTACATATCTATATATATGTGTATATATATATATATGTATATATATATATATATATACCATTCAGTAGTCCAGTGAAGTTGTAGAAAAGATGTTGGCATGCCTTGATTGAAGGAGGTTCCTCGCCTGGGAATTTATCCCAAGAAAACAGAAATCCACTTCCCTACTGTCCCGATCCCTAGATCTAACCCAGTTAGCACTCCAACTGAACACCTGTCATATATACCATATTTGTACCCAGTAGGGACATAGTTCTGAAGTTGGTTTTCCTTAGGGAAAGTACCTGTGGGAAATTTTGTTCTTTATTTTTCAATAATAAGTACCATGGACAGCTAGAAGGTACAGTGGATAGAATGCCAGACCTGGAGTTAGGAAAACTCATCCTCCTGAGCTCAACTCTGGCCTTAGACACTTACTAGGTATGTGACTCTAAGTCAGTTACCTCTGTTTGCCTCAGTTTTCTCATCTGTCAAATGAGCTGGAGAAGGAAATGTCAAACTACTCCAATATCTTTGCCAAGAATATAGGGACATGAAGAGTCAGATGTTATTGAAAAATAACAATAACAATACCTATCAAGCTAATGAAGGAAGAAAAGTTATGGGAAGATTAATATCCTCTTGGGAACCAGAGTGCAAGGCTCGACAGGAATTCTGTTGTCATACAGAGGTTAAACAGGCATATCTGACATTTTCATTTTCAAAGCAAACTGAGGCTTCCTGGCTATAAATGCCTTCTTACAAGAGCCTACTTTCACTTTTCCAAGCCTCAAGGGTAGAGAGAAATGTGTATGGGCGGGCTGACAGCCCTGTTGTTTCCTTTTTCCATTCCCAAGATTGCTGCTATTTTCTTTTTTTCTTAACTCCTCCCCTCTCCCACCTGCTCCCAGTTGGCCATTCCATATTATAGTTCCTTGTGAAAGGAGAGGTAAACCTTTTTATGTTTAATTAGTGTTTCCCTTAGAATTGTGCAAACTATAGTATTCACTAAATACAGAGAAAATAATAAATTTAGAGATACTAGAAAAGTGTTGACATTTGAGTAATTTGTGTAATTTGCTCTTGTACTAGTGCCCACATGGATATTTTATATATAAAGTATATATTTGTTATATTTCACTTCTATATTTTTTATACTCTACTAAAATCTGATTCCAGTTATAGAAATGGAAATAGACAATGTCTTCCTTCCAAAGATCAGCTAAGTTTTGAGAAATTCATTATCACATTGGGTGAATTATGAGATACACACACACACACACACACACACACACAGAGACACATATTTAGTTGCAAAAATTCATGACTACCAAGGTATAAAGGGGTTGTAATTCCTACTGCTAGAGGACCTACAAATATTGACAAAATCATCTACCTTGACACATTAAAGTGAATTTGTTAATTATTCATATATTTACCTTAGCACAATGAGAAACAGGTAGGAAATAATAAATGCTGGTTGAGTGAAAGATTATTTTTACTATGTCCACTGAAAAAAATACCATATTTTTTAAACATTTTCTAAAGAGTGACACACCCTGGGGACACTAGAGAAACACATTACACAGTCCCTGCCTTCAAGAACTTAAAGTTTAGTTGTGCATATGAACTGATATACATGAAAAAATCCTAGAAAAATCTAGCTGTATGAGATTAAGTTCCCAGTCAAGTAGTATACAATATATAAATTGTTAAGAAGGTAGTAATCTCTTTCAGCTGGAGAAATCAAGAAAGGCTTAATGAATTATTTAGATAGAGGAAAGTGCCTTCCTGGTAGAAAGAATGATAGAGAACACATAGTCTGGATTATTATAGATGTTTAGCTCTTTCGAGGGCAAGGGGATACCTTTTTATCCTTTATTTATATTGTATAATTGCAAAAAGAGATCTTCCTTTTCTGTCTCTTCTCAAAGATAGTATCCTCAATCAACTTCACTCTCTCTAATCTTCAACCTTACCCTAGCTCCTATTGCTTTCAGAAGTGCCCATTTCCCCTTAACTAGATACTACCAGCCTTTCCAACAATTGTCTCATACCTTCTTTCCCTTTCTCAGAAAAGAAAAAAACTCCTTCTAAAAATTATCTCTATACTAGCTGCCAACATTTCCTCTTTACGTCTTCTTTCATTCATGCTCTTCAATTCCCTGCAAGTTAGCTTCCAACAGCATCACTCAAATGAAACCAGCCATCAATGATCTTTTTCTATTTTTCCTTTTTCCCTATTTTAAAAACATTTCTCAATTACATGCAAATCAAAAATTTTAATATTAATTTTTATTTCAAATTTTAATTTCCAAATACTTTCCCTCCTTTCCTGCTCTCCCCTCTTCCCTGAGATTGCAAACAATTTGATATGGATTATAAATGTGTAGTCATGCAAGACATTTCCATATTAGCCAAGCTGCAAAAGAAAAAAAAGACCAAAAAAATCATTGAGTAATAAAAAGAGAGTAAAAAACAGTATGTTTCAATTTTTAATGCCCTAGTTTCAGTATTTGATCCATTTTTCTAATATATGATCAAATTGATGTGGGGTCTGTGAATTTCTTTAATCTGCGCTGGGGCTTGGCCAACTTCTTATTTTCCCTGAAGGTGTGACAATCCCGGATACAAGGGTTCAGGAAGATCTATAGGGGTAATTCTTACTTGTCTGTTTTGTCTAGTATCAAGTCCCTTTTTTCAGAACATTCTTTATAATTCATTACTTGGAGTACTGTCTGTGCTTCCAAATATACCCCTGCTCTCAATACAGTAGTAAACAATTCTTTCTTTGGCAATCTATTTTGATTTTGAATCCACTGGTTATTTGCTCTTCTCTTTAGAGGAAATTTATCTTTTCCCAGGAGCAAAACCAGGAGAACTTTGTGCACAGCAACAACCACAGTGTGTGAGGAATTTTTCTGGCAGACTTACTACTTCATTGAAATGCATGGACTTCAAAAATTTCCAATGGACTCGACACAAAATGCCTTCCACATCCAGAGAAAGCACTATGGGATTAGATCGCAGTTAGAAATAGAGCATTTTCTTTTGTATTATGTTTTGTTTTCTTTGATGGTTTCCCCCATACATTTTAATTCTTCTATGCAACATGTATTTAGTAGGAATGTACGTGTAGAACCTATATAGGACTGTATGCTGTCTCAGGGAGGGAGCTGAGAGGGAGGAGAGATTGAGGGGAAAGTAATCTAAGACATATGGAAGTTCTTGTCGAACACTGAAAACAAATAACATAATTTAATTAAAAAATAGAATAACAGGAGTAAACATTTGATGTCAACACACAAAAGGTTCTGAACTTAAAGATATAGTGTGAACTTATAAGTTTATATTTAATATTTACTGTATTCTAGGAACTATGCTCAATGTTGGACATATAAAGAGACAGTCCCTATTTTCAAGGAGCTCATAGTCTAATGGGGGACAATTTGTAAACAGTTATGTACCAACAGGACATATGCTGAATAAATTGTAGATAATCAGCATAGAGAAGGCTCAAGTGATAAGGAAAGGCTTCCTGTATAAGGTGGGATTTTCGTTGGGAACTGAAGGTAGCCAGAAAACTAAGAGGCAGAGATAAGGAGCGAGAGGATTCTAAGCATGTGGGACAGCCAGTGAAAATGTCCTCAATTATTTGCTGAAGTGTCTTATTTGACGAAGAACTAGGAAGCCAATGTCACTGAATCTTAGAGCATTTTGTAGTGAGTAAGGTATAAGAAGACTAGAAATAAAAAAAGGGGGGGGGGAGAGGGGAATTACAAATAGCTCTGAATTCCAAAAAGGAGATGCATAGTTTTCCTGGAAGTGTTAAAGAAGCAATGGCTTGATGAAATATGGGAATTATGTGGTCATATTTGTGCTTTGGAAAGATCAGTTGCAGAGGTGAGTGGAGAATGGACTGGAGTGAGGAGAGACTTAAAGCAGGGAGATCAACAGAAAAATTAGTGCAATACTCTAGTTATGAAGTAATTTTGGTCTCTACCATGTGGGTAATCATGGCAGAGAAGAAAACAGGGTACACCTGAGGCATGTTATAAAGGTGGAATAGACAGAAGTTCAAGATAGATTGGATGGGGATGGTGAAAGACGGTGAGAAGTCAACAATGATGCTTCAGTTGGAAGACAGGGTGATTGTGAAATTTGTGTCAGGAACATTGGAAGGCTATAGCAGTATGACCAAGGTCTGAAATATGGATTCATGACTAGAGAGAAGGATACAGACATGGATGATATTCTAAAAGTAGAGAAGATAAGTTTTGGCAAAGTTCTATGTGATGAGAATGAGAAAGAGGAATAAAATATAACATCATAGTTTAAAAAGATGAACCCCTGGGAGGATGGTGGTGCCCTGGACAGTAATAAGGAAATCTATAAAATAGAAAAGTTTGGGCAAAAGCACAATGTATTCTGGTTTGCTTGAGAAAACTTTGCAAAATTCATTTTGGGACGGCATTGGGTGATGAGAAGCTGTAGCTTAGATGATGCGCAAGAGCTGGGAACAATCTACAGACATGATAGGCCAATCCACTGGATTTGATACAATCACCAAGTGAAGCAGTGTAGAACAAAAAGAGGAGAGATTTCAGAACAGAATCTTGGAACATACCCACGGAGAGTTGGTTAGGAGAGGATAAAAAGCTTTAATTATAGAAAATAGGAAAAGTTGAAAAAAATGAACATTATGGAATAGATTAAAATATTTTGAGTTATTCTTTTTTGAAGGAGAAGAGATAACAGCTGTCTTTGTTTTTTGCTCTTTAAATCCACTTTTTAAAAAGTCAGATTTCTCTCTGTGTCATGGGCGTTCTGCTCTGCGCTCAGGCTCCTCTCCATTTGGCCTTGGCATAGAAGACGAAACAATGTCATTTCGGTCTCTCTGTGCTCAGTGGATGTACTTTTCTGCTGCCGCAGTGATGGTTGTCATGGGGGCTGCAGCCATAGGCTGAGTCAAAGCGGGCTCCTTTGTGCAGCCATCACTCTCATTCAGGTCCTCCCCCCCCCCCCCCCCCCGCCTTGCCATCATCTTTATTTTTCAAACTTTGCTAGTTAAGTACTGAGAGTGGAGGTGGGGGGCTTTGGCCGTCCTTGGAGCTCTCTGGTTTAGGGTGAGGGGTTGGGTCTTGGGTGACTCTGACAAAGGGTAGTAGTGGTGGTACTGGTGCTGCTTTGTGTGAGGTGGAGTGGGGAAGAGGAGGTACTACTCTTCACCCTTTGGGGCTGCTCTTTGCTTTTCCTACCTGGGCCCTTTCCAGGCTTGAGTCATTCTTCTCCCCCACATCTGAGCCAAGCAGAGACTTCATCACTTCCTTCTCCTAGATGTTGACGGTTTCCTGGGTCGTCTGCTTTTCGATGGGCAGCACAGTTTCATGAATGAATCTGATGGAAGACTGATTGCTTTCCTTCTTGGCTTCCAGCAGCCGTAGCCACTATACTCTCTGGCTTCTGTCCCTGCTTTTTAGGGATGACTTGTGGCTCGCTCTCTACTTTCTGCTTCCTGCCTATGTATTTGATCACCAAGACTTTGGTGGGAGTGGCGGCCCCACCCCCTTTAGCTTTCCCTGGGGTGAAGGCTGAGAAGGCATCTTGACTAGGAGCTTCCCAGGACTTTTTTCAATCATCCTTTTGACCTGGACCCCTTCTAAGGCTGTAGCCCTCGGTTTCACTGTGCCGCTCCCTTTAGGCCGTCCTCTCCCTGAGACTGTCCCTGGAGCCTTGGGGAATTTGAACTTCTTAGGTGGTTCCTGCTCTCGTCGGAAGGGGCTCCCTCTCCTAGTTACCTGGAAGTCAAAATCATTAGACACCAGGGAGGTGTCTCCTCCTTTTCGAAGTGTTCAATCAACTCTACCTTGGAGTGAAACGCTTTTCGATGTGGATTGATCAAACAGACAACCTACTTCCCAGCCGAGCTGCCTGAAATAGCTTGAGTTTTCTCATTCAGCCCTCTGGCAGCGTGGGATCTTCATACATGGGCACCAGTCTTGGATAGAAAGCCGTGGTTTAGGGGAAGCTGAGGCTTAGGGTGCAGCAGGGGCTGCCCCAGCGTCTTCTGATCTTTCTATTTTTCCTGCATCTGCTGGCTCAGCAGACTGGTGTGACGATGGCTGTGGGGATTCATATTTTCCTTCCTTTTCCTCCTTTTCAACTGTCTTTAACTTTTGAAACTTTAGGGCTTTATATTTCTGAGGCCCCGGAGGTCCTGGTTTTCAGAAAGTTCTTCCCAGCTACCATGGAATCCTGCTGTAGCTGATCTACAGAAGCAAGATATGTTCTGGGCAGTCACTTGTCACATCAAAGCAGGAACTGGTGATTCTGTGTTTTTATGGAACAGTCAGTCGTCCTCCTTCCTCCCCTCCTTCTCAGCTCAGCACAGCTGCCAGGGGCCATGTTTCCAAATGGCTTTTGCCATAGGACTGTTCTATTTTGAGTTATTTTAACACTAATAATCTCTAGGTCATTATTTTACATTATCAAGAGGGATAGTGAGAAACCAAATTAAAGTAATAAAAAAAACCCTAAAAGTCAACAAGGTAAGTGCATAGTTAAGGAACAGAAACAGAATTGTCAGACACAATTAGACATAACTGTTTAATTGGGCAGAAAACTTAGAATTTAAAGGAAATGGGTGATTATCTACCAAAATTAAAAATGCCCAAATACAAAATGAAAATTAAATATTAACTAATTCAATCTTCAAAAGAGATACTGAGCAAACTGCAGATGAACTATGAAAGTTTATATGAAAGGGAGCCAGATGCAAGTAATTTTATAAGAAAATTCTCTGAAATACTTAGAAAGCAATTAATATTTATATGATAAATTTTTAGAAATTTGGAAGACTCTTAAAATTTTATCATTATATAGAGTCATAACTAGATAAGAATGAGAAAACAGATTCATATACCTATTTCACTAATAAATATTGATGAAAAAATCATTGGCACCAAATTAAATGTATATCAATGATATGAGGAGCTTTAAACAATAAAAAACTAACCAAATTAATCATATAAATAACAAAAAGTCTTGATGATTAAAATTAGATTATGAGATTTTTGACAAAGTATGCCCATTTACATTAAAATCTTTATAAATTTTAAGTGAGAAAATATCATTTTTTGATATCATTATTATCATCATTATCGAAATATACAGCTAAAGGTCAGAACTAGACTTATTTGCAACATAGTAACCCTGGAAACTTTCTAATCACAATCAGGGGTAAAGCAAAAATGATTACATCTGTACTAATATTTGAAGTAATTATAAAAGTACTAGGTATAAGAAAAAGCCAAGAAAGATAAATGAGCAGAATATGCATTGACAAAGTAGAAAAAATCATGCCTATTTTCATATTACATGATGATTTAGTAAACATAACAAAAGCAATGGTAACATATAAAATAATCAATACCATCAATAAAGTAGCTGTGTAGAAATTTAATTCATAGAATTTCCATTATAGCTAACAAAAAGAAAAAAATACTCAAAAGTTAATTTCCTTTTAGAATACTTAAAAATGTGTAATATTTTAAAAGTTTATTTACTAATACTCATTAAAGATTTCTATAACACCAAAGAACTCTAGGCAGAAACAAAGGGAAGTAATTAATTTGAGAGTTGTTCCCTAACCATGACTGGCACCTGACAAGGTAATAATAATGATGAAGCAACCTTTGTTACTTTGTATATTTAGCTTTCTACTATTTAAACTATGAAAGGTTTATTGAATTTAGGTAAACATATATTTTGCATAAAATTCACTTGAAATAAAAGAGTTAGAATCTCAAGTGAAATAAAGGTGTATACTAGTGATCATTTTAATCCTTTGGGTCCAAGATGATTCATAAAATCATGGAAACCAATGAATATAGCATATTTGATTGTTATCAGAAATCCACTGCTATATTTCATGGTCTTTATTACATACATCCCCATCCTGCTATGTGTGTTTGTACACACACATATAATCATATATATCATGATATATACACACACATACACACATGTACATGTAAAGTAATGGGAGTGACTAGAAGAAGTTATATTAGAATGCTATGTATATTACCGGTATTTTCTATTTTATTGCTTTCCCTTTCTCTGACTGTGGCCTCATCTACCTGGGATTTATCACAGAGTTAGTAGGAACTTCCACCCCTATTATGTTTTGGGGACCTCCAAGGAAATAGAGCTCTGCCTTCCCCGTGCTTTGGAATGTACCAGTCTGGGCCTCTACCAACTAGCTCATCCTTCGACTTCCAACAAGGAGGATATAGGACATTTCTCTCCCTTTATTCCTTATCTCCCCTTGCCCCATGACAATGGTGGTTCTAAGTACCTGATAGCTAGAACATGTGTTTGCTTAGCTGAATCTGATAATGGATCTCAGATCCAGGTAACTCTCTGTGAGAAATTCCCCCTTTTCATCAGAACAGTTCATTTTTGAGGCTTTCCATAATTCTTGCATGCACTGACCCCTGTAGAAGATTAGGTCATGTGACATAACCTACCTATCTTTACTGCAGCCATCTCTTCATTGGTTTATTGGATTCATGGGGAAATATAACACTGGATTGTTTATAAAACATACAATCAATTTATTGACCTGAATGTGTCCAGACTTTAGAACACTTATTCTCAGATAACTTGATTTTCTTATAACCTTCAGGTAAGCATTTATACTGACAGATATTTCATTCACCATTTAGGCACAAAAGGACAGTTGTTAATGGATCCTTAGAGAGACTGAGGTGTAGGCAATACTGTCTGTTGAAGCCCAATTACATCTGTCATCTGACAGAACTAGTACTAAATTACTGTGGCTGGCTTACACATTTTTTTAAATTTTATATCAGGTCATTTTCTTTTCCCAGGTAAGATAAGAGGAAACAAGTATCAGTGACTAGAGTTCTAACCATAAAAATAGATCTATAGACCCTTGATATCTCTTTACTGTACTTCCTAAAATGCCTGTTTTTCCCACTTTACTATGATCTTTATTACTATATTTTTATAATTTACTTGGCATTGCAGTATCTTTTTTCTTCAAATATTGTTCATTATTTTAAATACTCATGTCAAACAAATCTCGTTTCCCAACATTCTTAATCTTTTAGAAATATTAATGAATTAACATAATTAATCAGCAAAAAAAAGTAATGCATTATGTTCCCTTGAAGGGCAACATTCCAATAAACTTGAGAAATCATATTTCTGTTTTTTGCAAATGCATCTGAACTATTTTTTTCTGAAAACATTATTTTATATAATAACCCAAACAAAAACTCTCAGGAAAGAATTTTCTTGTTAGATAAAAACTAGAGAAAACTGGAAGGTCTAGAAGAAAACAAGAAGAATATAAGGAAGGAAAATTTAAGATCACTTTTCTGACCAATTCCTATGAACAACTTCAACTCTAGAATAAAGTCTAACTAAGTTCAATTTTAACACAGCTCAGTTGAGAACTAACCTTTGATATTATAGTCGAGTTCACCATCAATTGATTAAGTAATCAGTGGGTGTTCATCAATTACCTAATAGATATCCAGCTTGCTTCAAGGTTCTTAAAGTGCAAAGAAAAAGTAAAAAAAATGTCTTGCTTTCAAGGAGCTCACATTTTATTGAGTGACAAATACATGTGACACACATGTGTATATGTATATATATATTTATGTACAGATGTACATAAATTTATATGTTTATTAGAGATATATATATGTACGTGCATAGAAAATTGATACATGGGGAATTTAGGATAGAAAGCATTAAAGCATATGGAATTAGGAAAGGCATCTTGTAGAATGATTGAGGTGAATGATGAAGAAAACTAGGGATCCCAAGAAAAAGAGGTAAGCTGAACATGTAATCCAGATGTGAAAGTCAGCTAATTCAAGGATTCAGAGACTGGAATTGGAAGGAATGTATACAATATTATAAACATTCTAGGTAATATAATACGAGTCAGGATATTGTGGAGCCTGTCCTTATTGATTTGAGAGAGTCAGTTGCCTAATATTAAAAAATGCTAATTTATTAAAAAATGAAGCAAATCAAATTATCAGTATCAAAAATAAAAAGGGCGAATTCACCAACAATGAAAAGGAAGTTAAAGCAATTATTAGGAGCGGTTTTGTCCAATTATATGCCAATGAATCTAACAAAATAAATAAAATGGATGAATATTTACAAAAGCCTAATTGCACAGATTAGCAGAAAAAGAAAGAGAATACCTAAATAATCTAATGTTAAAAACCAAATTGAACAGGCCCTCAATGAGTTCCCTAAGGAAATATCCTCAGGAACAGATGAATTCAAAAGTTAATTCTACCAAAATTAAAAAAAAAAAATAAAACAATTAATTCCAATACTAGCTAAACTATTTGGAAAAACAGATAAAGAGAGAGTCCTACCAAATTCCTTTTATGACACAAATATTGTTCTAATAACTAAATCAGGAAGAATGAAAATAGAAAAAGAAAACTATAGACCAATTTGTCTAATATTAATGTAAAAGTTTTAAATGACATATTTGCAAAGAGATCCCAGCAACAGACGACAAACATCATACATTATGGCCTGGTGAGATTTATACCAGGAATGGAGAGCTGGTTCAATACTAGAAAAATTGTAAGTACAGTTAATCATATCAATAACAAAACCAAGAGAAATCATATGATTATCTCAATAGATGCAGAAAAATTTGACAAAATGCAACACTAATCACTGTTAAAAAACAGTGGAAAACAAAGGAATAAATGGAATTTTCTATTAAAAAAGACAAGCAGTATCTAAAATCAAGAGCAAGAATTATATATAATGTGGATACATTAGAAACCTTTTAAAATAAGCTTAGAGGTGAAGTAAGCATATTCATCATTTTCACTATTATTCCACATTGTACTAGGAATTCTAGCTACAGCAATAAAAAATGAAGGAAAGAAGGAATTAGAATAGGCAATTAGGGAACAAAACTATCATCTTTTGCAGATGATATGATGGTATCCTTGGAGAATTGTAGAGAATCAGCTAAAAAACTAGTTGAAATAATTAACAGCCTTATAAGAGTTGCAGCATATAAAAGAAATCCACAGAAATCATCAGCATTTCTATATGTTATCAACAAAATCCAGCAGGAAGAAAGAGAAAGAGATTTCCTTTAAAATAACCACAGATAATATAAAAGAGTTGAGACTATACCTGCCATGACAAACTGGGTTTGTCACAACTGTCAAAAGCATAATAACAACACATTTTTACACAAATAAAATCAGGTCTGAAAAACTGGAAAAAAATTGCTCATGGGAAAACCAAACCAATGTAATTAAAATGATTATTCTACATAAACTAATTTACTTCTTCAATGCCATACCAATCAAACTACCAAAAATTATTTTACAGAACCAGAAAATATAATAGGAAAATTAATCTGGAAGAACAAAAGGTCAAGAATATCAATGGGATACATGAAAATAATAGGATGAATGTTGTCTAGTGGTACCAGATTTGAAACTGTATTGCAAAGAAGTAATCATCAAAATAATGTGGTACTAGGTGAGAGAGTGGTGGATCAGTAGAATAGGTTAGTCGGTTGGTTGTTGTCCTTTGTTACCCCAGAGGCCCAAAATGAAATCACCACGATAAGGTCGAGTTTCAATGTGTCCGACTGTGGCTGATCAGACCAATATGAGCTCAGAATGCTTTACCATAGATTGGGCACAGAAAGTCAATGTGAACATTTGGGGTGGATACTCCAAATTTGCACATCCTATGTTTCCTTTGTGCTGTCTCAATTCTGCTTTGCTCATAGAGCACAGCAACCTTTGTGATGTAGGCCTACTATGCTGAACTGTCTTGTGCCAGTGTCTCCTATGTTGCACAATCAATTCCATAGTTCTTGAGACCTTGAGGTCTTTGTATCACTTCTTTTGACCACCATGTGATCATTTGCCCCTTGTAAGTACTCTGTGAAGTAGTCTTTTTGGCAAGCTTAGGCTTTGCATTCTAACAACGTGGCCAGCCCATCAGAGTTGAACTTTCTGAAGCATAGTTTAAATGTGTGGCAGTTTAGTTTTAGTAGGGACCTCAATGACTGGTACCTTATCCTGACAGGTGATCTTCAGAATCTTCCTAAGACAGTTCAAATGGAAGCGATTCAGTTTCCTGGCATGGCGCTGGTAGACTGTCAATGTTTCACAGGCATACAACAATGAGGTCAGCACAACAGCTCTGTAGACCTTCAGTTTGGTAGTCTTTCTAATACGTCTTTGCTCTTAAACTTTTTGAGCTCCCAAACATTGATTTAGCTCTGGCAATGTGTGCTTCAACCTCATTGTAAATGTGTACATTCCTGGAAAGCACACTACCAAGGTAAGTGAACTTATCTACAGTATTCGGAACTTCTCCATTTGTTGTAACCAATGGTTCCACATATAGATGGTGTGGTGGTGGCTGATGGAGCACCTGTGTTTTTTTGGTATTAATTATTAGGTCAAAATTACCACAGGCAACAGAGGATTGATCCATCCTTTGTTGCATCTCAGCTTCAGAGGCTGCATTGAGTGCACAATCATCTTCAAATAGACAATCATGCACCAACACTTGGTCTTGGCTTTTGGCCTTTTCAAATTGAATAATTTATCATCAGTACAGTAGCTGATCTTGAAGCTATGTTCACCATCATGAAAACATTTGAAGGCATGGATGAAAACATCATGCTAAAAAACATGGGAGCAAGTACACAGCCCCATTTCACTCCAATGATGACTGGGAAGACATAAGAGCATTGTCCACTATCCAGAACCTGGGCAAATATGCTATCATAAAATTGATGAATACTGATGAACTTCTCTGGGCAACCAAATTTTGACATAATTTTCCATAAGCCCTCATGACCAGCAGTGTTAAAGGCTTTGGTCAGATCTACAAGTATGTACAGACTTCTGTTCTGCTCCTGGTATTTCTCCTGGAGTTGTGGGTCAGCTAAGGCATGTACAATCCATCATTCTTGATGTATAAAATCACTGTTATCACTTCTATCACTGTGAAGCTAGGTCAGTACGTGAACAACTTGAAGTCTTAGTGAGGCAATGAGGAACCCAAACCACAATTATCCATACATATTGTCAAATGAGTTCATTCCCCTTCCAAGGAACAGTGCTTGAGAAAAGCATCTTATAATCTATAACTCGAGTTTGAAATTAGTAATGTTTGCATGATTTTGATGAACTTACTGGAATTTTTAAAATTAGATTTATCTTCACTTATTAAAGAAAAGAAAAAATGCATATTTTGTCATTATCATATTAGTTATCTAAAAATGTTTTATTCTAAGTGTAATCCAAGACACCTGAATGATACTTCCTAACATTAAGATGACAATCTAGTTCTGGACGCAATCTGTATTCCTAAATATATAGATTATAATAGCCACAGTTTTCAATGGCATTCTGAATTCTTTCTGGATTTTCATTCCTTAGGATGCCACTTTGAAGGCATGACCTTCATCCTAAACTATCCCCAAAGACATTCTGTACAAAGAAAATGCTTAATTTCTTTTCAAAACAGATTTTAAAGTAATCATTGTCAGTATAACCATGATGCTGTAGTCATCTTAAGTGTATAACTTCATAGAGTCAGAAAGGAAACCTTTATCTTCTTCTCTTCTAATGCTTTATTTTACAGATGAGAAAAGTCAGACCCAAGAGTAGTTTGTTAAAAGTTGTACAGTTGCTAAGTGATAGAGCTGGGATTGAAGACCAGATCCCTTGATATCAAATCAACAATGTTATATCAATATAGAATCTCATTATGATATTTTATAGCTGGAAGAATTAGTTAATAAGATACCACCTGTAGTCTATATTTATGGATTAATCTTAGCTAGATAATAGAGAAAATACAGTTGAATAGTTCATCGTACTCCCATAAGAATTCCAAAAAATCTTTTTTCCTAACAACATTGACGTCCTTTGTTTCCTCCAAGCTCTATTGCCCTCCTTCCTTGCCAAGCTTTAGTGCCCCCCTCAACTTGTATTTTGGATACATTTTATATTTATTAAATATATCCATGTTCTCTTCCAGAGAGAATGAAATCTGTTTGAGAACAAGTACTATTTTTATTGCCTTTGTATTTTTAGAGCCTAGTACCTAGAGTGACACACACAAAAATATATATTAAATATTTATTGTGTTGAGCATTGTGTTGAGTGCTGAGGGAAGAAAACATAAGGTAAAAAGGGTCCCTGTGCTCCAGCAGCTTACATTCCAGTGGGGGCAAACATGTGCTTTTAATAAGTAGTTGCAAGATGCCTGAAGAGTAGATGTAACTTAAAGCATACTTAACATCTGATGAAGATTTCAATTTCTTCATCCCTCACCTGCCCTGTGATAACTTCTTCCTGGAACCTTTATCTCAAAAATGCCTTGCTTCATTCTTTTTGTTGCGTGTTGACAAGCTATAATAACCTGTCAATGGTTTTATGACTAACTTCTTCTCCCTTGGTCCATTTTACAACTCCGAAAGACCCATGTTACCATTTTGAACTTTTCAATCATCATCAATCTACTCTAACTTCCCATTGACCTTCAGTTTTTCTTTCCTTCTTTGAAGATAACCTAAGAAGAAAACTTTTCCCAACTGAGCACAAAATTAAAAAACAGAATTTGGTTTGTATGTTGACAAAATCTGAATGAGCAGAATCAGAATTAATGACGAATTGTTACACAAGAAAAAAGGCATTGAGTTTTTTTAAGGGGAAAATAAACAGCTTTAATATCCCTGTAGAGTTTAGGGTTCAATTCTCTTATAAATGATTTTTTTTCATTATTTAGACTCAAAGGCCAGAACACAAATATAGAATTGAGAAAAAAAACAAAAACATGCCCTAAACTTAAATATTGGAACTTTAATACAAAGTAAGAAAGAAAGAAAAAAAGTATGTCATGTACATAGCAGAATATGAAATAATTCAAAATATGTAACGATTAATTTTCATTTCACGGAAGTCTATGTGATAAATAATACATGCTACGTTGAGAACTGTCCATCTTTTCTTTGTGTCCTTTTAAATTTTGTTTTCTTTTGTGCACTTTTTACTTTGTTCTTTCCCCCCCGCTTACACCCCATCCACAAGGCTATAATAGTTTCGATATGTTTCTCTGTAGCTATAGATATATACATACACATATACATAAATACATAAACATATACTTTCTCAAACAAATACTATAACTGGTCTTTGTCTTTTATGTTTCTGCATATCTCTTGTTTCTTATTCCTCTTGCCTCCTTTATTTTACTTCTACCTTCTACTTTGCATATTTCCCTCCAAGGATTCCCCCCCTATTCTCCCATTCCCAGAAAGCTAAAAACCCATCTATAACCACATTTTATCTATTCTCTCACCCTCCCCTCTAAAGATCCCTCCCTTGTCCTCTCGCCCTCCCTATGCCCCTACCATTTTATTTCTTCTGAATTTAGAAGACTTTTATACTCTCTTAAATATATATGTATTGCTCTCTCTTCCTTCTTCAATGAAAGTAGGTTAGAAGAACTACCTGCCCTCCTCCCCCATCTACTTCCTCTCTATTGATTCTTCCCTTGTACCTCATTTGTATAAAATAATTACCCCTTTTAGCTGTTCCTAAATGGTTTTACTATTTAAATTCATATCATACTCAAGTTTACCCCAGTCTTTCTTATGAGTTACCCAATTATTAATAAGAATCTTAGACATACATTTTACACATAATAAAAATTGAATAGGCTGTCCTTATGAATTCCTTATAATCAGTCTATCGTATGCACCTTGTATTTTTCTTGGCTCTTGTATATCAAATCTTGTATTAAGTTCAGCTTCTTTTTAAAATAAAGTCTTGCAAGTCTGACAGTTGATCAAAAGTCCATTTTTTTTTTCAGTCAGGATTATGCTTAATTTTCCTGGGTATGATATTTTTGCCCAGAGTCCCAGTTCTTTTGTTGTTTGATAAATAGTGTTCTGACTTGTGGTCCACTGACACGTCTCATGTGATTCTAATTGTGGCACCATCATATTTAAATTGTTTTAATCTTGGTGCTTTTAATATTTTATCCCTGAGATGGAAGTTTCTGGATTTGACTATATCTATAAGTTTTCCTCACACAATCTCTTTTAAGTGGTGATCAATGGATTTTTTTTTCTATTTCTATTTCCCCTCCTTCATCCCCTTGTTCTAATGCTTCAGGATAACTTTCTGTAATTATTTCTTGTATTATTGTATCAAGATTCTTTCTTTATCATAACTTTCAGTTAGGTTATTTTTATGTTTTCTCTTCTTAATCTATTCTCCAAATATGTTGCTTTTTCTTATAAGAAAAATGTTTCACTTTCTCTTCTATTTTTCATTATTCATATTTTGTTTAATTATTTCTTGATATTTCATAATTTTGCTGACTTTGTCTTGCCCAATTCTAATTTTTAAAATGTTATTTTCCTCCGTAAGATTCTGGATCTCTTTTTCTAATGGGTTGAATTTCCTTTCATAATCTTCTTGTTTTTCTTGAATTATTCTCATTTCTTTTAGCTTTTGCTCCATCTCTCCCATTTGATTTTTAAAGTCTTTTTTAACACCTTCTATGAATTCTTTTTTGGGCAGTGACCATTTGATGTTACTCTTTGGTGGTTTCTTTACTTCAATATCCTCCTTTGAATGGTATTCCCACAATATTTCCACAATAGCTTTCTAGGGTTGAATTCTTTCTCTTTTGCCTGTGATTTTTTTTTTTTTTGTGGTAGTTGATTAATTTTTGTAAGCACCTCTGTCCCTGGGGTGTGGGAGATGGTGCTTCTTGCCTCAGAGCTTACTTTCTTTCCTCTAGCCTGGAAGCACAGACAAACTTCTACACTCCTATAAGTGCCCACAGACAAAGGATTTCTGCCCCACTACTTCTGCACTCACCAGGCATGCGCTGATCCCTTATCACTCCTGCCACTCTCACTCTCTTCAGCACTGCTGGGTCTGGCATCCTTCTCAGTAGAAGTTCCCTGGATCTTCCCAGACTGAAACACAACTCTCCTCACTATCCTGGGGATAAAATTATTGTGGCTGGGGCTGAGGTAGCTTCTCAAAACCAATTAACTCCAGGGCTTGCCACTTGTTTAAGTGGGTTGCTGTTTGTTGATGAAGCAGACTCTAGCCTAGAGGTAGTTATTCTTCACTGGGACCAAACCTTTTCCTGGAATTTTTCTTGTCATGTTCTCAAATTGCCCCAGGAAGACCCTGGTTGTGCCCCTGTTCTTATTTGTTTTTACCTGCACTTTTTTCTCCTGAAGGTCCTATTTTTTTCTCGTTTGTGGGGGGAAATCTTGAGAGCTTGGAATTTTCTGACCTACTCCTCCATCTTCCCAGAATCCTCTCTCCAACTGATTATCAAAAGAACTTTCTTTTCCACGGTGATGGGAAACCAGATGTATTTTTTAAGATTTTTCTTTTAACTGGAGACAAAAAAGAAAAACAAGCAAAACATGGTTAATAGCAATTATAGTAATTAGTATTTAGTTACCTCAAAGGTAAAAAGAACAAAGTAAAAAAGTAATATGACATATTCAATTTAGCAGGTCTAGTTTTTGATTTATATGCTCTTCATAAAAGAGCATGATGTACCTAAAAGAGACAGAATGAAAAGAAGAGAAAAAGAAGGAAAAAGAGGAAGAAAAAAGGTATTTTTTAAAGTCAGAAAAAAGAAACATTAGTGCTAATGAATTCATACATCCTACTGTTGATTCAGATTCTTTTTGAACACTTTACATGATAAAAGTACCTGCACCATTATAAGGCAATGGGGAAAGTGCATTACCTGTATCAATCAGTCTGCTCATAAAATGCCTCTTCAGAAAGTGCCCCTGAAATGAACTGAAAAACAAGCTAATGGTAAAGGAAAATTGTATCTCTCCATTACTACTTGTTAGAACATTTTGTTCATTGTCTAACAATTGTACAGTTCAGGAAGATAATCTTTTTATGTTTTTTGCATTCTTTTGAAATATTCGTAATCTTAGCACATCCATAGCTACAATTTTATGACTGCAATGAATGGATCCAGAGTTTGGCATACTTCACAGCTATTCATTACAGACATCTTCATGATGATTCAGATCACTGAACAATTGATTCAGCCTTAGCAATCAATATCAGTAATCAAGGAAGCTAAAATCATCACTAGAGCTTGAAGTTGTTTATTGGCTATCTATAAAAAAATATATAGTAATTTATATAATACGTTGCCACATAAAAAGGTTGAAGCAAATTTCGAACCAATGGCAAGTTATGTTTCTCTGGATAGTAATGTTTTAGAGTCCAAACATATCTCAAATTATTAAAAACTGAATTATGAAATTTACTCAGAACATTTCTCTTTCTAATTTGTGTAATTATGTCATTATGTAAGTATATCTCTATATTCATCCAAATAAAGCATGTTGAGGTTCATTCTAAAGCCAAGTGCTTATATTTTCAAAGATGATTTATATTATCAATTGCAAATTCAAAAGTGCGTTTTTTGAAAATGTATTTATTTAAGCAAAAAGAACTGCTGTAGAGATGATAACTTGCTCATTATTGAGGGCATGGGTTGGGTTTATATGTTGTTTGATAACATAAAAGAAACAGATTTCCAAAGCTTTATATTCTTTGAAGCAATGTCAGAAGTAAAAGTAACAGGTAAAATAATAGGATGTTGATGAGATAGTTTGATGGAAACTGAAAGTTGATGGAACTTGGCATCAGAGATCTGGCCATAAGTTCATTGCTACCTCATGCATTTTTTTTAAAGTAACAACTAGATAATAATCCATATTATAGGAAGTTAAATAAGGATCTACAAGGTGATTTTACCTAAAAATTCTTCATGAGAAAAATAGCAAAAGGTCATTCCTTTTCTCAGTTGATAGGATCATATAATCATAAGAACTGTAGCAGACAGTTTCTCTTATTTAATTGCAAGAAATAATTTATAGTTTGAAGTTTGATTTTCCTTTGAATTTAAATTATTTGTAAATACTTGTCATTAAGGTAACAACACTTATTAAAGCAGAAAATGCTTTCAAATTGGGAAAAGGACTGTGTGCCTTATGAAAGCACAGCTAAAAAATAATATACTATGTGCCCTGATTCTTAGTTGAATATTTTTTCAAAGATTCCCTTTCTGGCTGGACCTTGATGATCATGTAAAGAAAAATCTGGGAAGTACACTATACCTAATTTCCCATTTTTCTTCATTAGTTGAGAATTGCATAAGCAGAACAGAGAATGTCATTTTTTGTTGCCTTATTTCTTGAAACTTCACAGATCCTTCTGTTCCATTTATATTATTTAGTGGTATTAAAACCCGAAATAATTTATTTTGACTATTGCATATTTATGCACATTTATGCATCCACCTTTGAAATTTGTATACTAATTAAGGACCATTATAAAAATAATAATAACAAGAAAATGAAACTGGAAGCCATCTTTCCAGGAAGCTATTTGCCTTAATATCTGTTTTTAAAAGAAATTTCAAGGAAAATAAATGTATAATATATAGGTAAAATTTTATCTATTCAAGAAAATGCATTTATCAAACATTTTCACAAAAAACTGTTTATAAGAAATCCAATAAATGTTCTGAATAAAATTTGTTATTTTATATTTTGTTAAATAAGTCTGGTTGCTTGGAAAATATAGCAGCACATTACTGGAAACTTTAAGATGTATTAAAACTATATTTCTTAAACTGATACATTTATATATGTGTGTATGTATGCACATGTATGTATATATGTATGTGTATACATATATGTGCATAAACATACATTCATACATATATGTATATATAAGCACACAGATTCCTACATAAAGACATGCAAGTGTGCACATCTAATATATGTGTGTGTGTGTGTGTGTGTGTGTGTGTGTGTGTGTTTATACTTTGGAGGCAAGTTAATATAATGAATAGAGAGCTATTCTAGAAGTTATGAAAACAGAATTAAATCCTATCCTTGATACATACTGGCTGTGTAGCTATAAGGCAAGTCATGTAGCCTCTTACTAAAGCAGGGAATTTTGAAAGACTTAAAATTGTAAAGAATATGTAGAAAATCATAGACAGAAAGAATTTCCTCACTAAGGAATTTTCTTTACCAGGGAAATCACCATTCTGATAACTATATACAAACTTGTATATTCATCTCTGAACAATAAATCACAGGCCCCAACAAATATGCAGATAGATGTGTTTGTTCTGAAATTTGATTTTCATGTACTCACAATGACTTAACCCCTACATAGTAATTGAATTTCTATATACCTATAGGTTTTGTAGTTAAATGTCTGACAGAAGAGTTGAATATTGAACATCTGTCATGATTTCTGGGCTCTCAATGCCTTTTGTTAATAAATAGAATTTCATCTTTTGTGAGTTAACCCAATTCTAGAATGGATATTTCACTCATCATGTAGGGTCTTAATGATCACTCATCATTCTGTATCATCTTCAAATTTAATAAGCATTGAGAAATATATTCATTATATAGTTATACACATATATTTTTTTCTGTCATCCTTACTAACCATGGCGTTTAGATAAGAAAAGTTACTAGTTAAAGAGATCTTGTTTTTATAAAAACGTTGGTTACAGCTTCAGTCTTTGACCAAATGGGAAGGGTATGATCTAGTGAAAATGTCTTATAACCCTACAAGTTATATCAAAACAATACATCCGGCAATGGTACTACTCATAGGATCACACAATTATAAGCTGAAATGGAACCCAAAAGAGATCTAGTTCAAACTCTTTAAATTACAGATAAAATCATAAAGCAAGGGGTAAAATTACTTCCTGTATCCATAAGTAAGCTGTGGTGGGATGAAACCTATGAAAACAACATGGCTTTGGATGGGTTTACCTTATTAAAAAGAAAAAGAAAATGTACAAAGATGAGAGAAGCACCATAGCGTATTAGGAAGGTATCATCATATGAGAATTTCCATAAACCAAATTGAGAAATAGAGTGAGGAGTACTTAGCTAAAGATCAGTGGAAGAAAAACAAGCACATTAATAGTCAAAATTGACTTCCTTGAGTTTGTGATAGAGATGGAGATGAAAATTACTGATATTTATATATGTACCCTAGATTTTTGGAAAACATCTCAAAGGATCCCAATGAAGGATAATTGGGATTCTATGGACTGAAATTATTCAAGACAAGTCATTTAACTAGGGATATAAACACTTCTAAATAATATTTTGAAGACATGAAATGATATAAGCATAATGTGGAGGGGAAAAATGCAAACAAGAACTGTCACAACAGATCTATGAGAATAACAGAATGAACTCCCCAACCAACTCTGATTTTGAAAAGATACTTACAGAAGATAAAATCAAAGGAAACACAAGATAAAATAACAGCATGGTTCTATAAATCACCATCAGAAGTGCTGAAACTCAGAATAAACTAATGCAATTGAGGAAAATGAAAGGCAATAGAATTTTTAAATCTATATTAAGAGGAGGAGTAAGAAAGAAAGGATAGGATCATAGCTTGTGGTAGATGGTAACTGACAACAGAACTGTTCCAATTTATCTGCCTCCTACTTTTTCTGCCAAGGAGAATTAACTTTGCACTGAAAATTCCTGAGAAATAAAATGGTTAACAGGTAATTGACACCCAATTAAATAAGAAGATAATAGAAGAGCTTAAAATTGTTTTGATGAATTCATGTCACCTGGTTTAGATTAATTATATCCTTGGATCCTGAAAAAAATGGACAGATGTGAGTGCTAAATAAAGATGAATGATATTTGAAAGACTGTGGAAAATGATACCACTTAATTAGAAAAGAGCAAATGCCCCAATTTTTTCAAATGTGAGGAGAGCAGAATATAAAAACAATAAACTATTGATCTTGACTTCAGCTTGTTCATTAACTCCTATAGGTAATCAGTGACTAGGGCCTAAAGGACTATTCTAAGACCTGAAGAAAGGGATGCTAGGAGACAGAGATGAGAAGGGAGATAATTGTAGGTATGGGATCCAGCAAGTGAGAATATCTTTATTTGGGAGATGAGGTCCCTGTCAAAGGAATATCAAGAAGACCAGCGTCATTGGATCACAAAGTACATGGAGGTCAGAAGGTGTGTAAAGACTAGAACCATGATAGAAAAAGTTATGAAACACTTTAAAAGCCAAACAGAAATTTCTATATTTTATTTTACAATAGAGAACCATTGAAGTTCATTGAACAGGTAGGGATTTATATGGTCAGATCTGCATTAAGTTAGGAAGATGAATTTTGTAAATTACTGGATAAATTGGAGCAAAGAGAAATCTGAGGAAAGTCCAACCAGAAAGCTATTATAATAGTCCAGAAGTTAAGTGAAGGGGGCCTGCATTAGGATAGTGGCAATGTTACAAGAGAGAAGGGGAGGATTTGAAAGAGGTGTTAAGAAGGTGGAAACAATAGGACTTGATATCTAATTGAATATTGGAGGTGAGAGAAGGTGAAGAATCATGGATTACACTTAGATTGTGAGCCTAGGGAACTAGGAGGATGGTGGTATATTTAACAATAATAGGAAATTTAGGAATATACGAGAATTTGAGGGGAGGATAATGATTTCACTTTTGGATTATATTTAATTTAAGATATCTCTGAGACTAGAGTTCATGAAGACCAACAGACAGCTAGAGATGTGAGACTACAAGTCATTAGAGAGTTTAAGTTTGGATAAATAAATCTGATACTACTTGAGACTAACAGAGAGTTTAAGTTTGGATAATTAGATCTGAGATTAATTGAGACTAACAGAGAAGTTAATTTAATCCATTGGAGCTAGTAAGATCACCAAAGAAATAGTATAGAGAGGGAAAAGAAGTGGGCACAAGACAGAACCTTCCGGGAATTCCATGGTTAGTTTATATGATCTAGAAGAAGATCCAGCAAGGGGACTGAGAAGGCACAGTCAGATACCTAGAGGCAAACCAGAAGAGAGCCGTGCCATAGAAACCTAGACAGAAGAAAGTATCACAAGTAAGAAGTGTTTCATAGCTTCACCAGAATACCAATGACTTCTATGCCGCAACAACAACAAAATTGAAGTATCACTGAGCTAGAGCATTGACTTGAATCTAATAAGAAGAAATTCAATATGAATAAATATAATCTTACACTTGAGTTCATGCCAGGCCTAGAGGCCTGAGGGCTACCCGAGTCTTCTTACCTCTATCCCGAGGTCTTCGGTTGGCCAAACCGGATGCTCGTATGAGAGAACGGACGTTCCAGAGTCGAACAAGGGTTGAGCTTTATTTCAGGGTCTAGTTACAAGTGCAGGGGAATTCTTCCTTAGGAGGGAGTGAAGAATCTCCCAAGGAGGCAAAGATCTTACAATAAGAGATTGGAAGTAGAATACAAGTGGGGAGAGAGGGGGAGGGGAGAGAGGAGAGAGGAAAAGCGGAGCCTTGTTGTCCTCACCGCTCCGTGCCCCTCCGCCCAAGAGAGCTTTCAGGCTTTCCTGATCCTACTTAAACTCTCCCATCGCGTAGTTTGCACGTCAATACCGAGCCTGTTAGGTAACAACAGGTGTGCTCCAATCCGGGACAATCTCGAGGGCGGGGAGAGCTCTCTCCCATCACGTTTCTCACGGGAAGAGGCGGAAATACACGAGATAGCTCGGTTCACCTCGATTCCCAGTCGTTTCCTGGGGGGTCTCGTGAGAACTCTAAGATTTAGAAGTTCCCACCTTTACCCGCCCGAGACTGTCCACCTGGAATTGAGCTTCCATCCCCAACAAGTTCAAAAGAATCAACTTTACAAGTGTAGCATATAGACATGTGAGAGGCATGATTAGACAGCTGTTTATTTTTTTCTGAAAAGAGTGTAGGGTAATTTCATGACTTCATATGTCAATAGTGTAATATGACAGAAGAAAATAAAATGTTTAAACTAATATGATTTAGGGTTGTTTTAAGAGAGACCAAATGTCCAGAAATAAGGAGGTTAAAGTCAGTCAGTCAATCAATATGACAAACACTATGTTAAATGCTTGGCACACAAATATGAAACAGAGACAGTCTCTGCCCTCAAGGAGCTTACAATCTCTTGGGTTAAGGCAGCACACAAAAAGAAGCTGAAAGGAAGAGGGGAAAGGAACTACAAAATTACAAGGCATGTGGGGCATTATGGAGTCCCATCCAAAAGAGTGGAGCTGTTGAGAAATGAAGAGATGACTGACTACTCTAAGGGCTCTCCTTAAACGTAGGCTATAGGAAAAATTTTTTTTCTCTGTTATGCAGCATTTTCATTACAGAGTAAAGGGTATGGAATGCACTAATAAGGTGTAAATACCAAGCTTGATGCATTCTCATGGGATGATTAGTTTCCTGATAATTAACCTTCCCAGAGTCATGATAGATTCGAATCCAAAAGAGTGTAGCTAGTGCCTAATAATTCTGTTCCCTCCCTTAGTTAGCACTTATCTGGATAATCCAGCAAAGTCAAATGGCTGAGTAGGTTGAAGTGGAACAGGACAGGCTGTAGATTAAGAGGACTGAGTCTCTTAAGTATGCTTTGATTTCTGGCTCTGGTAAAATCAGGAAAGCAAGAATAAGATGGAAGTGCTTATAGTGTCTCTATAAGAGACTAGACACCATTCAAGATTCACTTCCATTTTTGGAAAAAACAAAAGAACACAAAATGTCAAATTGAAATCAACATATGGTTAAAAGTAGCATGAATACTCCCTGAATTTATGCTTCAGTACAACCACAGGGATTCAGTTCTGGAATAATAAGTGTCCAACCAGTCTAGTGAAGGTATGATTATGACGTATGACCAAGGTACTTCTAGCTCTTCCTTGGTGTACAAGAGACTCAGAGAGTAGAGGCCATCTCATTTATTGCAGGGAGTCATCTGAGTTCAGGTGTGTTCTAAAATGAACAAATTTCTATTAGACATTCAATCAAGGAAATTAGAACGTATACTGAAATGAGTGTGTATGTTTCATCTTCAAATGAATAATGAAATTATTGATAACTACTTTTCTTCATAAAAATTGGTTAGACCAGAACACATTTTCCTGGAAATTATAGAAAATATACCAAATCACTCTTCCATGATACAGCTATAATAGTGTGATAAAAGAGATCATGACTTCAAAACAAAATTGCTACAAAATTTTAGTAATCTTATGAATTTTGGTATCTGTCTATCTATCTATCTATCTATCTATCATCTTTCTATCTATCTATCTATCTATCTATCTATCTATCTATCTATCTATCTATCTATCCATCTATCTATCTTATGTCTGTGTCTGTCTGCCTATCATCTATATCTAAATAAATAGATATAGATGTGTGTATGCATATTTGTATATGTGCATGTATCTCTGTCTATCTGTTTGTCTGTCTATCTATCTGAATGAGCAAGTAAAAGTAATCTTAGGTAATATCTATAGATATGATGAAACTATACCACTGGGGAATTAGGGAAATGATTCCATGATGTAGAGATGTTAACTCTTGGTTCTTCTAGTAAACTCAGTTCTAGAACAGAAATGAAATTGAACTGGAAGAGCCTCCTAACAACTCTCTTCTCATACAGTACAATAATATTTCAGAGCTATACCTATTACAAGTGAAAAATTACATCTAGTGAAACTGTCTACTCTTTTCTTTACAATACAGGGAAAAGAGTATGACTTTGTCCAAGACTTTTTCTTTCTGGTGCATAGTTTCTTCCTCTATGAAATGCAAGTTGGAGTAGATGGTTTCTACAACCTGTTTAAACTATCTACCCCTCTACCTTTATGTTTAAGAATGAACCTGAAAATTACCTTAATGATAATAGAACTAGGAATACATAATAAGATGTGATCATAAAGTATTAAATGAAATATATGATTCATTAATAGAGAAAAGAGGGAATGAAGAAAAAATATTTTAAAAGGTCATTAGGAGTAAACTGAATAAAGAATCTAGGTCAAGCAAACTAGATAGCTCCAAATGCTGGATACACATACACATATACCCCCCTCCCAAATACATGCATAAATACATATATACCATATACACACCTGTATGTATGTATGTGTGTATCTCTGTGTGTGTGTGCATGCATCTCTCTAGGCTTGATCCCCAAATCACACAATGGATTCATCATCCTGTGATCTTGGCTTCCTCTTGTTATTCTGATAAAATAGACCCCCCTTGTGTATCTGACTCAAACCAACCTCTAGTTTCCTAGGCTTATCTTATTGCTAAAGTTTAATAATCACTTAGAAAAATTCAACCAAGCAGAAGTTGTCATTCCTGATTGGGTGAGCTTCCATTCCTGCCCAAATAGCCCCATGTATGTTCCATTCATACCATCACCTTCTTTCTCCCTCAGTTACAAAGCAAAACCAAAAAATGAGCAGAATATGTAGCATATGATTAACAAATGTCCTATCATCTCAAAACACCATAGAATTTATCAAAGATCCCATAGTGTGTTACACATTTATAGGAAGTTTATCAAGACAATTTCTTAATCAATTACTTCAGTGTCAAACTGCTTTTAAACTTAAAAGAGTTCCCTGCCAGTGTATTGACTTTGGAAAATATAAATTAGCTGTATATATGCTATATATACTTCTATTTATAAATAGAAATAGAAATAGAAGTATACTTCCATTTATTTTGTTAAATACTCTTCAATTAGATTTTAATTTATTTTAGGAGATATTGACTATGGACAAATTTTGATGCCTCACACCTGAATTTGAGGAAAATTAACCTTTGAAATCTTCATTGCTTCTCCACATGGAGGATGTAGATGCATTTCTTGGCCAAAGATAAATATTAGCCAAATTAATTGACTCAGACTGTTGAAGACATATCCACCCTTTGTTCTGATCTATAGAAAGGTAGATGTGAGATTTCTTGACAGCGAGATTCACTGTTCTTCTGAGGTGAATCTAAATCTGAGAATGATGAGTATGGGAGATTGTTTGAATCCTTTGAAGTGTAGAACTCACTAGAATTTTCTATCAGTTAACTCAAGTTAATTTCCTTTCCAAGAGGAATCCAAACTACAGGATGACACTCTTAGTCTGGATGATTTCACCGGAAAGAGAAGGAAATTGCATTAAGTTTTATGGGCAATTATGAGTTATTTATTTGTTTTCTGTATTTTTAAGTGGAAGGAAGAATAAAAGAAGAGAAAGAAAGAGAAAGTGGGAGAGAAAGAAAAGAGGGAAGAAATAAATGAAAGGAAGAAAAAAGCTTTTATCAATTGCTTACTCTTAGCTAGACATTATTAAATTTGGAGAAACATAAATACAAAAAATAGATACTCCTTGTGTACAAGGGGCTTAAATGCTCATAGAAGGAGGCAATACACATAGGGCAATTGTATCCAAGGAGGGGAGCTTAGGTCTGAGGAGTCAACAAGATGACAATTTGATCCATAGAAAAATTGACTAACATGTCCTTTCCCAAAGCAACTATGATACTGATTTTATTACTATGCTGAAATAATGAATTAGAAAAAGAATTTAGAAATACACACTGCCATGGTAATAATGTAGTGATAAAATTTGTTGGCTGACAATTGGAGTCTATATAGAGAATACTTTTTCCCATCAGTATTTTGGCAATGGTACATGGGCACAAGTTAGAAGACCAACTGAGTGTCCTTCTGTATCTGATATTACCTTCATTGTTTCTATGGGAGCAGGGAGCATGTTATCTGTATTTTTAGAGACTTAGACATGAGCTTCCTTTGTTCATATTATCCGGAATAAGTTCAGAGTAAGGTATAATGAACAAAAAGACAATGATATATTGGATGAAATTTCTAGGATTGTGTACTCCATCAATATATGTTAAAAGATTGGAGAGTTGGCACAAGGGTATTTTAAATATCATGTCCTTCACTTTAGTTAAAAATATTTCCACTATGAGAATTTTCCTGACTAAACTTAATGCTAAAGCATTGTTTTTCCTTTAATCTGATTCTGATTCTCTCAATAGTTATATACTTTCCTTACAATATTTTAAAGAATTTTAATTTTATTCATCCTTCTACTTGAGTATATTTTCACTTTCTTGAGTATCAGTAATTTTTGTTGTCTTTTTATAGTTAGCATATCATCTATCCTAATATTTTTTTCATATTGTGGTGCTCAATAACTGTTGCTTACTAATGATTAATAATAAGTATTCATGATAGATAAATTTATTTCTCTTTCCAGGAGTTTCATAAGGTAAAATGTTAATTTTTCTAGTACTATTACATTTTTTCCTACAATAATTTCAAACCAAAACGTACTATTTATACTGTTTTTTCAATGGAATAAAAGCTCACACTAACCTTGCTTATTCCTTTATAATTTGGTATGATGATTATACATTCAGTTGTTCATTTGTTTACACGAGAATTTTCTATTTTTACCTCCAAATGCCCCCACTCCAATGCTCCATTTGACAATTTTATAAAAAGAGAGAGAAAATCCTCATGACAAATATGGATTACCCAGGAAGCAAAGATCATATTTTGTCTTGAATCATTTCTTTCATTTAGTGAATTTCATATTAGATTTAAATGATTGAAATCTTCCATTGCTGTTTTGTGCACTTTACATGATTTTGATTTTTACTTTCTCATTATATTGCCTAACTATAATTACATATGTCTGTATGTATATGTGTATTATATGTGTGTGTCTTCCTCATCAGTGATCATCCCTTTCTTATCTTTCTTATAACCATTTACTTTACTCCAGTAACAATATAGCTGCACACCTGCATCAGAGCCATGTAGCTATCATTTTTCTTGTCCACCCTTACAGTATTCCTCTTTGAGGAATGTATCATAGATCATGTATGTAATTCTCTCTGCCACTTAGGGAATATTGGGTTTGTTTATAAAAATAAAATTATCTCAAATGCTTAGACTTATAATAGGAAAATCATTCTTGTCTGTAAATACATAATCAGCAATTCAATATTAAGTGTATTAAGCACTGATGTATAACTCCAACAGAGAGCATGATGTGGACCAGTGAGAGCCATCCTAAATTCCTATCATAAATCATTAGTAAGGAATAGTGAGAACCACGGGTGATGGAGGTGATAGTTCTATAAAGGTTACAGTAACACATGTCTCCCAGCATTGTTGTTAGGATAAAATGAGGTAGTATTTACAAAGTACTTAATAAACCTTAAAACACTTTATAAATGCTAGTTCTCATTATTACTAGTAGTATTAACATTACAAATTTTACATGAGATGCAAAGATGGTCCTGATGAAGCTACAATAAAGCGGCACATGATACACTAACTCTAATACAATGTGACATGTATACAGTTATGAGACATGTGAATCAAATTCTATGTAAAGTACAAAAGGACAAATGGATTTGAGAAATCAGAGAAAGTTAGAGAGGAGGATATTTTCTGAGTTGGCATTTAGAGAACAATCAGGATTTCAATAGGAATATTTGTAGCAAATGGTTTGAGCAAAAATATGGTGGTAGGTAATTGTGAGATACCTACAGGGATGGTTGGTGATCCAACTGAGTATAATGAGAACATATAAATTAAATGCCTATGATAAATTCAGCACCTGATTGTGGAGGTCTATATTGTTGAATACATTAAGTATGTGATTCTAGATCAGGAGGCATAATTTGTTTTTATAGGGTGCTAATTAGATCATTTGTGTCAGTTAGTAATACAACAACCAATTGTAATCCAAATTTCGCTTAGCCATATTATAAATATGCTTTTAAGGGAAACATGGTAAAAAAGATATCTAGCCAGGACTTCTATGTGTAGAGACACCATTGACATACCACCTTGTAACTTTCCATTTTTATCTCTGCTTCCAATAACTTCAGGATTTGCCTCTCTGACTCTAATCCTGGCTCTTAATTTTCTTTGTCATCTGTTATTGTATGTCAGTGTTTAATAAAATGTAAGGACCTCAAAGACAAGAAATGATTTTCTTTCAGCTTTTTACTCCCTGTGGTAAGGCAGCTGGCACACAGAAGGTGATTACTGAATGCATATGGATTTATGGATCAATTATAGCCATATGTATTGACTTCTGGGAAATGTAAACCAGAGAATTTCTGTTTCAGCATTAATTATTGTAGGGAATGAACTTGTAAGAATTTTTCTTTTAGTCATGCCAAAATATCAGCATGAGGAAACCCTCTAACTATCTGTATTCAATATCATTGAGAATTTAAAATTGGCATCAATGTATAGATTTAGAAATTAAGCTGAATGACATATTTGCTTTACAATGACTTATCATATCATGTTTGATACTGTGCAATGGAATTTTGATAGTCACCCTATGACACACACACACACACACACACACACACACACACACACCTTTCAGTCTTCTTATGCCTTCAGTCTCTCAGATTCTGTTAAATCAAGTGACTTACCTCCATATTATTCCATGAATAAGACATTCCACCTCCTGACCATAGGCATCTTCATTGACTGTCCCTCATATATGGAATGCTGTCCCAGCTCATCTCAACCACTAGGCTTCCCTCACTTCTTTCAAGAGTCAGATAAAATTTCATCTGCTACAGAAATCTTTCCCTAATAGCTCTTAATTTCAGTGTCTTCCTTCAGTTAATTATTTCCTTTTTATTTTATAGATAGAGGGTTTTTTTGTGCGTATTTGTTTGTTTGTTGTCTCTGCAATAGTTCGTGTGTTCTTGAAGGGCAAAGATTATTTATTTGCCTTTCTTTGTATCTCCTCTGGAATTTGTTGAGTGGGGAGTGATGTGATCAAACCTGAACTTTAGGAAAATCATTTTGACAGCAGAATGAAGGATAGACTGAAGTTCAGAGAAGCTTGTAGCAGGAAGTTAAATCAGCAGGCTACCATAATAATCTAGGTATGAGTAGAGGAGGATCCACACCAAGATGATAGGTGGTAGAAAAGAGAAAGGGACTTATATGAGAGATATTACAAAAGTAAAATTGACAGACCTAGACAACAGATTGGATATGAGGAGGGAGGGAGAAAGAGTGAGGAGTTCAGGGTGACATCTAGACTATGAGCCTGCAAAATTGGGGTGATGGTAGTTCTCTTGGCAGTGTTAGTGAAATTTGAAAGGGAGAGATTTTGAGGGGAAAGATAGTGAGTTCAATTTTGAACATGTTAAGTTTAAAGGAGAAATGTGAATCTGGAGGTCAGCAGAGAAATAATCATCTAATCCACGGGAGCCTATGAGAAGACTAAGTGAAAGTATAAAGGGAAAAGAGTACTCCAGGTAGAGCACTGCTAAACAACCCTTGTTAGCAGGCACAACTTGATTGAATGTAGGTGTTTAGTTGTTTTCAGTTTTGTCCAACTCTCCATGACCCCACTTGGGGTTTTCTTGGCAAAGATACTGGAACAGTGTGACATTTCCTTCTCCAGTTCATTTTACAGATGAGGAAACTGAGACAAACAGAGGTAAGAGAATTGCTCAGGGTCACACAGCTAGTTAGTGTCTGAGGTCAGATTTGGATTTAGGAAGATGAGTGTTCCTGATTCCAGACCTAGTACTCTATCTATTGTGTCATCTAGTGGTACTCATATCTTGATTAAATTCCTGCAGAGAAGACTGTGAAAGAGTAGTCAGATAAGTCTAAGAGGAGCCTCAGGAGAAAATAAAGTCATGAAAACTGAGAGGAAAGAAAATATCAAGTAGAATAAGGGGATAAACTATCAAAGGTTACACAGAGGTTAAGAAGGATAAGGACTGAGGAAAGACCTTTAGAGCTGGTAATTAAGAGACCACTGGTAACTTTGGAGAGAGCAGTTTCTTTTGAATGATAAGACTGGATGACAGTTATAAGAATCTTTTAAAAAAATGTCTAGAGGAGAGAAAATGTTGGCACTTATTATAGATGATGGAAAAAAAAAAAGAAAGCACGTTTATTTAAAAGAAGAGTAGGGGAAAGGGAAATGTGAAAAAAGAGGACACTCTCAGTGAAAGGCTGTTTCCAATAGAAGTATTGATTCTTTCATTATATTACTTGATTCCTTTCATTATATTCATAAACAGAGTTTAAGTTATTAATCATCATGGATTATACATTCGTTTGTATTCATCTCCTCTGCTTGTCCCCAGAATACGTACAATTATTGAAGGTACTTTGTGGGAAAAGAGCTACTCAAAAAAAAAAAATAAATAGCATAGCTAGTCAGACCCATCAATGTATTTGCTGTTCTAAAAGCAGAAGGCACATTGTCGGGGCAGGGTGGTGGTGGTGGTTGTGGTGGAACAACATAGTAAATTTTCAGAAAGACTTCCCTTTTGCTCTGTGTCACATATGGGGTGTAATTTTCCATTGCTTAACATACTATCAGTTGCAGAAGAACACACACAAATTATGAGTGGACGGGAACATTGATGGATAGTGCACATAAAGAGAATGAATGAATGTGGCCAGGGAACATACATTTATGGTCAAAAAATAGAAGAACACATGTAACCAGGACATTTTTATGAAGTTAGAAAGTTACAATGGAAACAGCCTCAACTCTAAAGTCATGTGAAGTGATTCTATACCCTAACGAATACTATTTGAGTAATCTTGGGCAAGTTAATTTAGTCTTCTTAAGCCTCAGTTTACTCATTTGTAAAGTTAAGGAATTGGAAGAGGTGATACCTTAGAGCCAATCCTCCTCCTTTAACAAATGAGGAAACTCAAATCTGGGATAGAAAAGTACCTTGTTTAAGATCATAAAGAGAGGAAGTAGCTGATTTGGGATATGAACCTAGGTTGTCTGACTCTAAATCTAATGCTGATTTCAGTGCATCCCACATCATGAATGAAGAAGCTCGGGCCTAGATAGATGGAAGGATTTTTCCAAAGTCAGTCAGAAAATCAGTGGCTGAGTCAATACTACAGTGAAAGGTTTTCAAAGTTCAGATCATTTTCATGCTTCTTTTAAAAGAGCATTGACACATTTGAAATTGATTTTAGAATTCTTTGCTACAGTATTGTTTTAATATTTTGATAGTTTTTATCTTTTCAGAATCAATAAGCCCACTACATAAATAAATTCAATTTATATTCAGTTATAATCTAATTGATACTATAGCTTAGCCATGTCTAATTGTTCTGTCTTTATTTAGGGACTTAGTTCTTTAGGTCTAAAGCATTGAAACAATATGTTGAAAAGACAAAAAGTAAGTATTAAGATAGCCTGTGTCCAGAATCATCAAAATATCTTTTCTAAGATAGACTATTTTTTGCTTTATCAATAAAGTATGATTTGTTCTTTCTGAACAGAGGCTGTTTGGTTTTCTGTTGTTTCAATTACATATTGTTCTTTCTATATATAATGTCAGGAGAGAATTATAAACAAATGAATATCCAATACAACATCTTTATAAGTGCCAGACTGGCCAGCAAGATTTTTTAATATATCACAAAAGGAAATAACTTTTAGGCTGGTGTCCATTTTACCCATATCAAACATATATCAGAAGATTCCAAAATATTTTCCTCCACTGAACCACTATTGTTTCAGTACTTGTAAAAACAGAAACAACACACACACACACACACACACACACAGACACACACACACACACACAATGGTCCTACATTTAATGAACAATTCATGAGATTAATTTTAAAGACATATCCCATTAAGTGAGAAACATATATTCTCACCATAGATGTAAATATGGCTAGTAAACGAGGCTTGATGCAGTTCCTATTTCTGGGGGATTACTTTACACTGCACCCCTACACTATTCACATTATTTGCTAATAACAGTTGTTTAAATACTCAATGACACTTGTTATAATACCCATATTGTACTGACAACAGTATGAATTTAGAGTCAGAGATAATTGCTTTCACATACCTGCTCTGTCCCTGATTACTTATATGACCTTTGGCCAATCAGATTATATTTCAGTTTCCTCCCATGTTAAAGAAGTTATTCAAACTAGATCATCCTTAAGGTCTCTTCCAGCTCTAAACTTATCTTTTATGCTCTTTAACTGATCTTCAGTTATTATATGACTTCAAGTAACCTCATCTATTTGTCAGTGTCCCTCTCCTCACCATCTTCCTTCCACCTTGTCAGTGATCAGTGATACTTTTGAACTTTATTGAGTCCTACCAGGGATGAATATAGTAAGAATTTGAAATCCTTCACAATCTAGTTCCAATCTCCATTTCCTGGTTTGTTTCCCTTTGCATATTCTATGATCCAGTCAAATTGCCCTGTTTGATGATATCATTCCACCTTTTTTCTCTGTTATCTCCCTTGTTTGGAGAGCAAACATACTGCACTTTAGTCTCTTAGCCTTTCAAGTATCCTTCAAATCCTACCTCAGCTTCTATTGCCTCTGTCCCCTCCAAAAATAAACAAACAGACAAAACCCTCATTTCTTTTTCTTGGAATGTATTTTCTTTCTAACAGTGCATACATTTTGTTTTCCCTGATTGAGTATAAATTCTTTGAGGACAGGGATTGTATTATTTTATCTTCATAGCCCTAAGAACTTTATATTAACTTAATAGATGGTTGTTGAGTGATTCTGGATTTTATGTTACTTTTAATATAACATTTCAAAATTTTTTGACTGCCATATCTCATTGGTAGACTTAGATTGAGCTTGAAGTCTGTTCTCATATACTTCTGAAGTTTCTCATATGAGAAAGCCCAGCAATCCCATAGCTTGACTGCTAAATAAATATTGAGAATGTCTCATTAAACATATCTGTATTTGAACCAGCACTTCTCTCATCTAATGCAACTTCTTTTTTCTAACCTATAACATGGAGAAATTTCACCTATGACTTCAGCTTCCCTGATACAGCTTCCTTCTCCACTCCACTCTCCCATCAACTAGTCAGTATGATATAGATCCAGGACAAAGCTGCCTTTGTGATCTGATTGACTCTGGGTCCCCTGGTATACTTCTTGGAGATCCAGGGCAATAAAATGTCCCAGGCATGGGACATCTAAGCCTCTCAGATTCAGTGGGTGCCTAAGAACAACCGAGATGACAAACCCCAATGATATATTGATCAAATAAGGCAGCATGTAAAGGGAAGATAAATGACACTGTATATTTTTTAAATATTCTTTTTGTGTTAGGGCTAAGTTAAACTTCCTTCATTAATAATTCAGTGACTTACAGGTGCTTCCTTCTCTCTCCTTTCACCTCTAGTACTGAATGTGAACTAAGAAGATGATGACATTAGAATTATGCCTCCAGTATTTTCTATTTTCCCTGCTTTTATATAACATTTGTTTTAATTCCCTGTTACCCCTTATTGTTCTATACTTTTTAGTCCCAATACGATTCTGTCTGATAATCTTTTTGGCTTATGTTACATAAGTAAACAGCAAGTAAAGTTATCAGTAATTGATCCAACACATTAAGGCATTTTATGGGTTTACTATTTAATTCTGTTGCTAAAAACATGCAAATAAGCATTGAATTTTAATAATCCCCTCCAAAATGTTGAATATCTGCCTTCTTAGGGTTGGACATGTATATGTTTTATGTCTTTCTCATTATTAGGCTCCTGGAAATTAACCCATAGTATATCTGTAATGAATTTATGCATTTTGAGCCCTACAATGTCAAGTTTATGTTTCATTTTTCTTTTCTACAGATTTTGAGAATTAAGCACTGATAACTTCTAAGCCATTTCTACAGTAATAGAATAGTATGTGCTTTATGAAATCTTTGTATTTGATTTTGTCTTCACATCCACAATGAATTGTTTTCAAAACTAATCTTAACTTCTCTGTTATCTTAATAACTAAAATGTCATATTCATTAAAAACTTTTTCAAGAATATTTCCACTTTTAAAAATATAACCTCAAGATGATTCATATTTATTCATGACTAAGTCTTGAAATCTTACTATCTTTAATTCTTTTCTTTTTACTTTTTCTTTTGATGTTGGGTTGCAAATACATGTGATATTCTAATGCAATTTGGCACATTTTGTTCAGAGTTCTAAATTTACTTTTGACTTTACCCATGTCTCACGAATCCTGTGATGAGGTATGATGAGCGTTTCTGAATTTATTGATTGAATATAGCCCTCTGGAGTACACTAAACTTAATTTGCATGTAAATCAGCTTATCATCCATTAATGAAAATAATATGTAAGTGCCATATGTTTCCTTCAATCCTTCCCTGTTACTGCTTTTAATATCAATGAAAACTAAGCATAGATAAAAAGGCAGCCACTGACTCTAAAAAGAAAAACATAACAAATATAGATTTTCCTCAGTTCAAATATTAGTGTGGATATCTGACCAGATGTGCTTCCAAAATAGTACTAATGGATGCTAAAAGTCTTGTAGTGATTACCTGAACATAAATTTGCTGAGTGCTAAATAAACTTATCCCATCAGCCTTCAGTCAGGAGCCATGCATTATTTATGAAGAGATATTCATTATAGGCAAGTAATATATCTCTCACCCTTACATGCATTGAGCCCATTCAACAAACACAATCTCATTGACATAATGACAACTTTACTTCAACTTTAAAATTTCATTATTACTTACTTTGGGGAACTATTGCTAATAAGGAACAAGTCAACATTGTGTTGTAGATAGAATACAAGCCATCAGGAAAACCTAGGTTCAAACCCTGTCTCAGGTATGTACCCTCTGTATGAACCTAGAAAAGTCACTAATCTTCTGTGGGGCTCATTCTATTCATCTGTTAATTGAGGTCGTTTGACACAATGACTTCTAAGTTTTAATTCATTTTATGCTCTTATAAGTGGGTTATATAGTTGATAAATACAAATGTGTTCTAATGGACTAACATAGGTGAGAGGAAATGAATGGGATGGGGTTCTATCTCTTTTCCATCCAACATCTATCTATCTATTGTCTATCTATCTATCTATCTATCTATCTATCTATCTATCTATCTATCTATCTATCTATCTATCTATCTATCTGTGTCTTTAAAGAATGAAAGCCATACTCTTCTTTCTGATATAATGACAATACTCTGGGGTCACTATCCCACAATAAATCCAACCATATTTATACCTTGGAATTCTAGGGCTTGAGATGTCTGTTTTCTATTGTCATCTACTCATATCCCACCAGCTGTTTGTTTGATGAGAGTGACTTTCTTCTCTGTTCCATTTAATTATTTAACATCATCTATCTTTTATATCTAGTTTGTATAATGGATAGGGTGCCATACTTGGAGTCAGTAAGACCTGAGTTCAGATCTGGCCTCAGACATTTACTAGCACTGTGACCCTGGGCAAGTCACTTAACCTTGTTTGCCTCAATTCCTGAGACAAATGATCTGGAGAAGGAAATAGTAAATCACTCCACTTGTTGTTGTGTTCATCCTTCGTTGCTTCGTGCCATCAGAGAAATGATGACATGACTTTCACTTGACTTTGTTTTGAGTGAGGGAGGTCAATGCAAGGTCACCAGCCTCATTTTTCTTCCAGAGTCACTGGAATCCAGATATTCATTAGGGTGATTGTATTTTTTCCCAACATAATGTCAAATGGGGTCATGAAGAGTTAGATGCAACTGAAACTGCTGAACTCATATCATACTAATAAGAAAAAAACAGAAACAAAAACATGTGAACATCCAACTGTACCTTCAAAACCAAGTCTAACCTCAGTTCCTAAATGTCATGATTCTCCCACCAAGCTTATGTTGATGTGATATAATTACCAGATGGTCCTGATCTCAGCTACTACTGTACTAGGTCAAGAAGGTAAATCTTTGCTCCTGTGGGATTTATTTTGATGTTTCACAGATTGCAAACCTGGACTATAGAACACTAGGATGTGGGGAGACTCTCATGATCTCTTGAAATTCAAGTAACCTAACGTAACCACAGAGGAGCCAATCTAATGGAAAATGACAAATGCAGAGCATTTGACAAAATGACAAAAATCAGACCCACATGGCAGGGGAAAAGGCCCAACATTTTTCCCCTTATGGCATTAGCTTTTGCCAGACACAGTGAGCAAAATGTCCAATGATAAACAGAGCAATTGAAAGGACTGACCCAAAGGCTAAGACCTACTCAGGTGGAGATGTCACATCAACCATGCTTGGTGATGCATTCTACATGTAGGCCAGACTCCTACTGCAGTGAAATGTCCCTAATGATGTGTTATTTCCTACATTCCCATTCCATGGAGAAGAAATTCTGCATTTAGACTGTCACAGAGAATAGCATATTTACTTCAAGCCTCAAATTTTAAAGTGAGGGGAGGAATAAGAAGCCTTTGTTTTTGTTTCCCAAAGTAACAACATATTTGTTCAGAATATTGCTTGTTCTGCCCTGGTTGGCTTGAATTTCAGTCTATAAAACATAGTAGAATACACACACACACACACACACACACACACATACATATACATATATATTTTAAGGACTACTATTTAGTAAGGATTTATTATAGCAAACTACATTAAGTAAAAATCTAAGATGATTTAGATAGAAGGTTGTCATGAAGTCTATTATCATTAAAATGAGAGAAAAAAAAATTTGCTAAAGAAACCAGCAGTTTAAATAAGGCTGTATTTTAAAGAAACTAATTTTACCTAATTAAGGGAACAAACTGTTCTCAAATGCTTTATAAGTACTCATTTAAATAAAAAAAATGCGTGTACTAATTATAAATGATTCTTATTTGTTCAGTAAAGTAGGAATAATGTTTTTGGAATCAGTCTATGCTGCTCTTTTGATTTATGCTTTTAATTTTAATGATAAAAATGAATTTTTTAAAAAAAAATATGGTATTCTGAAACTCAGACATTTCCCAAATTTAGTTTGACTTTCATCCCAGTTGCTACAGATTGGTGAAATTTAACTCTACTATTGGAAATAAATAATTCCATTCAGTTTTCATTTCATGTGGTCCAGAAAGTAATCTAGTAGAAGCAAGAACAGAAAGACTTTAATTCAAATAACAACTGTACTAGAATCTGTAGACCTAAAATCCTATTAAAAATAGCATCTTTGAATGTCAGTGAAACCTTTTAACTGAAAGCATATTTTTGTTCTAAGCATACTATATATTCCAAATAAAGTAAGATTATGATAAATGCAACAATTCTCTTTCATATTGAGTACTTCCTAAGAAGGTTTCTAAGAAAGGTTTTCTTGAGCATGTATATTACATATAATAAACATAGAAATACACACATATATGCATATGTGTAGACACATACAAGGCACACACATGTAGGAAGCAGACTGAAACTCTAATACTGCTATTTTGTAGTACTGTTCTCTTTGGGTCTGTTCCCTTTTGGTCACTGCAAGATACATAGTCCCCTCCTTAAAATAGTCTTCTGGCTATGTGGTCTCAGTTGGACTTGGCCAAGCTCAACTCCCATTGAGAATATGGCTGTGGAACATTTCTATGATTCTAAGTGTTTTTTCTACCTTATTTCTTTACCTATATTGTTTTCTCTTCCTTTTGGGATTAATGTACTTGACAAAGTTATTTAAGTTAAAACAAACTTGTAGTTTCTAGACTGTCAGGAAGCAACCATCCTCAGCCAAAAGGCCAGCAATATCCCTAGGGCAAAAAACAATAAAAAATACCCCCCCCCACCTCCTGCAACACACACCAAAGCATACAAAGAAAAACAGGCACAGTCTTCTCCAATCTCCTCTCCCCTTCTAAACCAATCTAATTTCTTTAATGCCTTTCTCACATCATATCTCATCATCTGCAGCAGATTCGCAAACACAGATGCTTAATAAGTCTTTAAAACACAAAGCATTTTGAGATGAGTACCTGTTACCTTCAGGCAGCTTTATGTTTTCTTTGGATGGAAGGAAGTAACCTTTTATTAAGGATCTACTATGTGCAAAATATTCTTCCAAGTGCTTTAAAACAAACATTATCTTATGCCACCCTAATAACAATCATAGTATTACCTTCAATTTATATTTGAGGAAACTGAGGCTGACAGAGTTTAAGTGACATTCCTAGATTACATAACTAGTAAGTATCTGAGACCAGATTTGATGTCAGGTCTTCCTTATTCTTGGCTCAATGCTTACTCTACTGCATCACTTAGCTGCCAAATTTTCTATTCACTGGGCTTGAGATTTCCATAAAACCTTACTTTAGCTCAGGGTAAACATCTTACACTTTTCAAGATTAGAGTGGAACTATTCACCATTCATGCCAGGTCTGTTGCCTCAATGTACCAAACAGCCCTGGTGATAGGATTCCCCAACTTTTTGTTATAGTCTGTTTTGCTTTCTGTTTTCAACTACAAACCCTTTTCTCTGGCCCATTTTGATGGGTTAGTAGGCAAAAAGGATCTAGACAAAGCAAAGCTCATAGAACAAGGTCATCTTCTTGAATATCTGCCTAACTATATTCTTGGTCTTTCATATCCAGGAAATCTTAAAAAGTATTTGAGGTTACTCATACCAGTATGTGGTTAAATATACTTCAATTCAGTGATCATTTATTTATCACTTACTCTGTTCAAGTTTTCAACATTACATTTTTTTATATATTAATGGAATAGTTTCCATATGTTACCTAAACTGGTTTTCATTTCATATAATATTTTGTGATTTATTTGAGTCAAATACACAGCTAATTAGCAGCACCTGGGTCAGTGCTTTGTACATAGTAAGGACCCAATAAATATTTTCAAATAAATGGACAAAAATATATTGTCATGTGTTTATTTCCAATTGGAATGCATTTTACAAGTACTGAATTCCATATGAATTAGACCAAATAGTTAAAATTTTCACCAAGTAGGCCTCTATAGAAAGTCAAAAGGTTATAATCAAACTGCTGTACCCAAGGATGATTATAAATACTATTTTGGAGAATTGAACTTTAAAATCATGTTTTAAAATTGCTGATGTTTTTTGTATTTTTATGTGTGTTATTTGCATTATTTACCTAAAATTCTAGTTATATAAATATTAGACCAATGTTTTTTTTCACTTTTTTAATTCATACAGCAGCTTAATGAAATATAGGTACAGAAAAGTCAATATAGATTTTATGTCACATTTTAAACTTGCAGCATCTGCCTTTAATTAAAAAATTAAAAAAAAAACTTTAAAGGAAATATGAGATTTCTTATGGTAGAAGTAATGAAAGAGCCAGTGACTTAGTTGGAAAATTTTGAGTAAAGGAATAGAATCCTGGACTGCATGAATGAAATAAAAAATAACTAATCACTCACTATTTGCCATGAATGTACTGTTTGCCTGGTGTTGAGAACACATGTACAAAAGTAAAAATATTTCCTGTTCTCAAGAAGCATATATTCCAATGAGGGAGATAATGAATGATGTTGAGGGAGCTAAGCTTTGTTCTGGAAAGTTACGGTATGTGGGAGTTGATTGACACTACTATTTGAGAAGTTGACTTAATCATGATTTAACAACTCAAGCTATTGAGTAAAATGAATCATTACTGGGGTCTGCATGAAATAGTTCTTCAAAGGAGGCCTGCATCCTGTTTCCCCTTATATTTTCCATGTAACATTGGGCAAATACCTGTCAAAATGAAGATAAAAGATTTGTACTTAATTTAGAGGTAAATTTCAATATAATAGTCTAATTTTCTGTGTCTCAAGTCCCTAAGCAAATGTGGTCATGCTAATAAAATAGGAAGGACTATTCTTAAGTGAAATCTATTTCAAAAAACATAAATAACTGTTTAAGTCACCTATAAATAAAACCAAGTAAATTGTAAGAACAGAATATTAGTAACTCTGAACTTCTAATTGAACTACTTCAAATAAATAGAATCATCATGGCATTCAGAAATAGAGATGAACAGCTATATATATTGCATCTGAGGGCAAAAACCATTATTATGGATGGAAATGACACCTTTACTCAACTCCATATCACTACATGACATCAAGAGTTGCAAACTTCACTTGTACTAGGTCAAGTCTATATTAATATATTGGAAAGACTGATTTTTATCTGATAGTCCATCCTCATGAATTATGTCAGTTGAAAAAGATCCTCCGAATTATTGTGCACAGATAAATCCACTAATATACTATATGAGAAAGGAGATGTGTATACACTCTTCATGAAAAATTTCCAAATTATCATAGGCCTTCAGAAACAGTGTTGTGAGCCTGTTAAATAATTAAGGAATATAATATAAAGGAAAGAGTGAAGAATACAGTGAGTCAACCCGTGCCTTTTACATATATAGGCTACTCTAAAAATTGAGAAATTTCCTGTCCCATTTATGCCAAGTTTGACATCATGCATTTCTATTATACTTATCCTTGACAACTCCATGAGAGCACAAGACTAGATAAAATTTTTGGATGATTTTAATTAAAATCAGAAATATTTTAATGTGCATACTACGTGCCAGGTGGTAGGTGCTAAACATACAAGGTAAAACTGAAACAATCTCTTCTCTCAAGTTACATTCTACCCTGGGAAGCTAGCATGCAAACAGATAAAGGAATGCAAAATATATACAGAATATATACAAAATATTTTTTGAGAGAAAGGCACCAACAATTTGATGAATCAACTGCATTTATCAGGAAGGATTCAATGAGAAAGTATGCACTTGAAAATTATTCTGAAGTAAAAATAGGCATAAAATTACCCAGTGATAGGGTACTAGTCCTGGAGTTAGATAAACTTGAGTTCAAATTCTGCCTCAGATGCTTTCAAGCTGTGTCAAATCAATTAACCTTTCTACCTCATTTTTCTCATTTGTAGAATAAGGAATTTGGATTCAACAGGCTCTAAGGTCCATTACGGCTTAAATCTGTCATCCTACAATGTTACGAATTAAGAAAAGAAGACAAGAAAAATAGTGTCATTTTCATTTATTCAAGATGAGGAAATGAAAGATGCAGAGTGTGAGCTAGAATTCATGTGTGGTCCTTGATTGTTTCCCCATCTCAGTTCTTTGATCATTGTCAGGGGCCATCCCTGGGGGGATGTCAGGGGTCATCCCTATCCTGTTGAGAATCATATGTATGGAACAGAAAATCAGTATCAGAAAAGAAATGATCAATCATATGATAATCTTGTATCCCTTTTAATCTGAGCTTCAGCAGCACTCTCTAAGCTGCTAAATGATGTAACTTCCTTTCTCATCACCCAATCCAAAGACCCCATTTTTCCTTTTCTTGGTTGGAGTTAGGGAGTATAGATTTTTTTGATTAATGCAATCTTCTTTTACACTCAAAAGTGGTTTATGAGGGAAATACTATAGCTGTCATTATCATCCTCATTTTACAAACGAGCAGTCCGAGGAAGAGCGACATACTTTTTTATTGATTGAATACATAATATTTTCTATTGAACGTGATACTATTTTAATAAAGGCAATACAGACAAAATGCCTATACATTTTAAGGGGAAGCCAACCTAATATCCTCTTCCATGGATGAGAGATTGGGAAAGAATTTCTGTAGAAAGTGGGATTTTAGTTGATATTTGATGAAAGTTGAGGAAATTGGGAAGTAGAGATGAGGAGGAAGAGTATTCTGTGTTTGGGGGGCAGTCGATGAAAATTGGAGACCTAGATTTTGGGAGATGGAGTATCTTGTTTGAATAACAGCAAAGGGGCCAATGTCACTTGATATGTATGTGGGGGGAAGGCAGAGATTAAGGTGTAAAAATTAAAGTGGTAAGGCAGGTAGGGCCAGTTATGAAGGGCTTTGAATACCAAAAAGAGAATTTTATATTTGGTCTTGGAGGTGATTGGGAGCCAAATAAACTTGGAGTTTATTTGTAGAGAAGTTAATTGGTCAGATTTACAATAGTGTAGGACAATCACTTTACCAGTTGAATGGATGATGGACCAGAAATGCAACAGATTTGTGGCAAGGAGAACAAAGGATAGACTTTTGAAATATTAAGGAATAAGGTGGTGAGGGCCTGCACGAAAGTGGTGGCAGTGTCAGAGGAAAGAAGGGAATGTATGAAGAGAGACGCTACAAAGGTAAAATAGTCATTGGCAAGCCTTGATGACAGATAGGAGGGATATGAGAGGAGATGAAAAAGAGAGAGAGAGAGAGAGAGAGAGAGAGAGAGAGAGAGAGAGAGAGAGAGAGACAGAAAGACACAGAGAGACAGAGAGAGACAGAGAGAGACAGAGGCAGAGACAGAGAGAGACAGAGGCTTGAACAGAGACTCCGACAGAGCTCAGAGACAGAGAGAGTCAGAGGCAGGCAGAGAGAGAAGGTGGGGTATTGGGGATGACATCTAGGTTGCAAGACTGAATGACTGGGAGAATAGTGATACATTTGATAATAATGGGTAAGTCATAAAGTAAAGATGATTTTTGGGGAAAGATAATGAACTTGGATTTGCACGTTGCATTCAAGATGTCTAGAAGATATCCATTCTGAGATGTGGGCAGTTGGAGATGTGAGAGTGGAACTTTAACAGAGAGGGTAGAGCTGAATTGGAAAATCATTAGTTATATTTTTGCTTTCTAAAGGTTATAAGTGGACTCGATCAAAGTGGACTTTGATCAGATGGATCAAATATGTAACTAGTAACAATATGACTAATCTTAATGACCTATTCCTTCACTTAAAAAACAAAGTGCTTCTGTAATTTGCAATAGGCTACAGTCACTTCTTGGATCAGCTATTATATCTGGATAGTAAGCATCATAAAGATAAAAGCACTTGTTTCTTCCAGAGTGACTTAAAAGATTTTTTAAATGAAAAGCTTATAATGAGATGGAATACTGTCTTTATTTAAAAAAAAAAAAAACAGCAGCAATAACATTTATGGTCAGAGATCTTAGGTGGTTAAATCGTGACATTAAAAAGCCCAGAATACTAGGAATTTAATCCATGCCTAAGCTGATCAGATTTGCATAGAGAAAAAAATAAATTTCATGTCCACAGACTGCATTTTAATCTTTTCTATCTCTTATAAAAATACTTTGTTTATCTTAAGGGAGACAAAGAGGATATAAGGAAAAGGAAGATTATTCCAGAACAGTCGACTTAAGAGTCCAAAGCTGTAACTTGGAATTCTAGTGCCCTGGGCAAATCAAGTTAGATATGGGGAGGAGTTTACCCAGGGTTCTGAGAGGACTTAGGATGTTAATAATGAGTTTTCACTGTGTAATATGTGCACAGGTCCTAAGATGTTGCAGTATGGTTTTAGTTATATGTCATTGCTCTAGGAGTGGTTGCTACCTGTCTTCCAGAACCTGAGCTGCACTACCTTGTCATGAGAAATAAAATCCTGGTCTTTGGACTCATACTCCATGGGTAGACAGGTAGAAGAAGAGTTAACATGAGGAATAGTAGTGGGATAATGCAAACCTTGATAAAGTGATGTTTGATTTCCATAGGAACCTCAAGGCTGATGGATTGATCCAAACAACGGAGTAGTGGTGGATATACTATGTGGGATAGGACCAACAGAAGCCTGAGGTTCAATGTATAGTAAGATAGAAAAAAAAAAAAAACATTTACATGAGGCAGCACATAATCCTGACTGAATGTCAGTGTCCTTTGGCAAAAATGCCCAGGTAGTCTATCCTAGTTATGGATCTCTCTAAGCCTTATCTTCTCTGCAATTTATAGTCTTAAGGAACTGACAAGGACACTGGAGTGCAAGACTTTAGATCTTTTTCAATCCAAGGCTAACCCTTTATCAAGTATGCCTCACTAATAACAATTATAATATAAAAGAAATCCCCAAATCCATATCCTACCTATCCTATACTAAGAATAGTGCATTTATACAAAGATTTCTATTTCTTTAGACTGACTATGGCTAATGACATATATTCATTTTTGAAGGTCAAATTTCAGTTAATCACCAGTTATTTAAGTTTGGGAGATAGGGAAAAGAATAGTAAGATTCAGAAGGCGACAGAACAGCAGATTTCTAGTTAGTGTACTTGGGGTTTGAATCAGAACTCTGCTACTCAATACTTTGACCTTAAATCAGTTACTGATCTTTGGACCTATGGTTTTTTCATCTGTAAAAGGTGAAGATTTAATTGAAAGGTCTCTCTCTTTTAGCTCCAAATAGTAGAGCCTATGATTCTGTCATCTAGTAGAGCTGGTTGGATAAACTGAATTATTATTTTTTTCTACTTTAGTTTGTATGTATAGAGTGAAACTGAATTCATATGAAAAGGTATTCATTCACAATTTTATAGAACTACTTTTCCAATTTATAAATTCTGTAATTTCCGCAGTTAGACACACACACACACACACACACACACACACACACACACCATGTTTTTAGTTTTAAAATCAACCTTTGTCTTATGCAATCACAACTTCATCAAGTCAGTTATGTGAGTATTTATCAAACGTCATTTAAAACTAAACAATAAAATGCCATGCAACATTTCATTGCCTCCTAATATTTTGTTTAATAGGCTACACTGTGTGTGTAATTCATGACTGTATATGGAGATTGGGAAATACATAAGCACAATATTTAAATAATAAACTTAAATTCATCAGTAAAATATCAACCTGTACTCCACACCATATGATTAAATTTGCATTCAGGTTGATGGCCCATTTTTTTACTCCTACTATTTTTTCTAAAGTGACTATTTCACTAAGTAGAATATTTTCAACATTCAAATGTATTAAAAATGACATTGAAATAGATTGATAAAAGCCATCTGAGGCTAATGCACATCTGCACGTAATCTTTCATTTTCCTTTCCTGCTGTGAAAACAGACCATTAAAGTATTTCAGAATAATTTTATGTTAAATGATAATAGCAATCCCCTATAGCCTAATTTTCCTTGAATCTATACTGTAATGTACACATAAGGAGACAGCTGATGATCCCATAATATTTAGAACCAAAAAAGACCTTGGAAATTATCTAACCCAATTGTTTCATTTTATTGATGAGCAAACTAAGGGCCAGAGAGTTTAAGTGATTTGCTTTAGAAAATACAGTAGATAAAAAGAACTAAAACTTGAATGTGGGACTCCAAATATAGGGTTCTTTCAACTATTCAATTCTGTCATCTAAAAATGTTTTAATATGTTTTAGGTGGCCTTCTAAGTCCATGTTTTAAATCAGACATTTAGAAATTCTCCCCAGAAAGGCAATCAGTACATTTTAATCAAGAGTTGGAAAGAAGTCATGATGGTGGGAACTAAAGGATATCCATTTATTTGTATTTCTTCTTTTTTCTTTATCTGCCATTATCATCTCTCTCTGGAGAGAGAGGAAGGGAAAGAAAGAGAGAGAGAGATACAGATATCAGTGATCTTTTTGATGGTAGATTACACCCAATACATATATATGTATAGAGATAAATATCACTTATATATATGTATATAAGAATATATGTATAAACATAAATATATATATTAGTTATATACATGCATATACACACATACATGCAAATAGTTATTCCATAGCATTTTGAAAATGTGAATTTGTCCCAATATGATTTCTATATTAGGGAGCAGTTGAGCAAAAGTCAAAATTTGGATTTGTTTATCCTAGAATTTTCATCAAGGAAAACTGTACTTCACAGTCACCAAGGACAGGACAAACATCCAGGACTTGACATCAATGGGAGGTGGGATGGGGAACAACCAGTGTGAAGTGGGATCTGGCTCTGACTGGGGGAAAACCTACAGTTATGATTTTCCTACACCCAGGATGCTTCAGCTCTGTTGGAGAGGGGGGAGGGCCAAGGATGATAACCCTGATGGTCTTCACCTCCCAGATTTATTTTTTTCAATAAGCAAACTCAGTCATCTTTTGCCTCAATTCTTACCTAGTCTTAAATCACTGAATAGGTGTTGCTTCAAACAGACTGAGACCTGGGAAAGACGTTAACTTAAAAAGGCCAAGCTCTCCTACTGCAATTGAGGCCATCTCCAGTTGTCTTGACCTATTTCTTGCCACTGGACTCAGATGACTCTGGTGGAAAGAGTGAGGGTGATGACTTTGCACAACTCTGTGTCACTTAAATGCAATTCACTTGCAACTCAAGGCATTAATCTCCTGATGGTATTGGCACTCTTCAAGAACAAAGAATATATGAGAAGGAAAAATAATATAACCTTTTCTGGAGAGTGAGAGTGCAGAGGCAGGTGTAGAAGGGACAACAGGGACACTCCCGATGAAGCCCCCCTCCAGATTGTAAGCAGCATGAACTGGCCCCAGTTGTGCCAAACTTGAGCCATGTGCCCTGGGAAAAGACCAGCAAGGAATGTTTGGGAAAAAATGGGCATAGCACTAGGAAGTGGAGGGGGAGGTGGGGACCTCAAGTTCAATGCATATAAATTGTTAGTAAACAAGTAAGGGTCTTTACCTCAGAAATGGGAAATTTGACTTAGGGCAGCTATAGTTAAAGAGCAGTTACATTTGCCTTCAAATATTTGAAGAACTATTATGAAGAGGAATTACATCTGTTTTTTTGGCCACAAAAGGAAGAGTTTTCAGATATACACATTCCAAAAATCAGTAAATATTAGTAATATATAGGGTGAATTATAGAACCAAACAAAGGAGTGACATTTGACCTCAAGATCATTGATAATTGCTGAAATGAAACTGTGAATATGACTGTGAAAGAATTTTTTTTTTACCAAATCTGTAATTTCATTGATGTATGGAATTTTGTTTTTGTTTAAATTTATTTAGTATTTTATTTTCCCCAGTTACACGTTTAAACAATTTTTAACATTCATTTTTAAACTTTGAGTTCCAAATTCTGTACCTCTCTCTCCCTTTACCCTCCTACCCCCATTGAGTAACAAGCAATTAGGTATGCTATAAACGTGTAATGAGGCAAAACATTTCCATAATATTCATGTTGTGAAAGAAAACATTGACAAAAACAAAACCCAAAGAAAAATAAAATTAGAAAAATAAAGTATGCTTCATTCTGTATTCAAACACCATCAGTTCTTTTTCTGGGAATAGATGGCATTGTTCATCATAAGTCTTTTAGAGCTGTCTTGGATCATTAAGAATAGCTGAGTCACTTGCACAGTTGATCATCTTACAATATTGCTATTACTTTGTAGACAGTACATTTCACTTTGCATCAGCTCATGTATATCTTTCCAAGTTTGTGAGAGCATCCTGCTCTTCGGTTCTTATAGCACAATACTATTCCATCATAATCACTTAGCATGATGTGTTCAACCATTCCCCAATTAATGGACATCCCCTCAATTTCCAGTTCTTTACCAGTAGAGAAGAGGTGCTACAGATATTTTTGTACATATAGGTCCTTTTCCTTTTTGTTTTTTTATATCTTTTGGGATACAGGCATAGTAGTGGTATTGCTAGATCAAAGGGTATGTGTGGTTTTATAGCCCTTTGGGCATAGTTCTATATTGCTCTACAGAATTGTTTAATCAGTTCACAACTCCACCAATGGTGCATTAATGTCTCATTTTTTTCCACATCCCCTCCAACATTTGTCATTTTCCTTTTCTATCCTATTAAGCGATCTAATAGGTATGAGGTAATATCTCAGAATTGTTTTAATTTGCATTTCTCTACTTAATAGTGAGTTAGAGGATTTTTTTCATATGGCTGTAGATAACTTTGATTACTTCATCTGAAAACTGTTTTTTGATCATTTATCAATTGAAGAATAGCTATTTTTATAAATTTGACTCTTCTCTGTGTGGGAGAAATGGGGCCTTTGTCAAAGAAACTTGTTTCAAATTTTTTTTCACAGTTACTATTGCTAATTGCATTTTCCTCCATCTTATTCCCCCACTAACCCCTCATTTATTCTATTTTCTTGTTTCACCATTCAAAGGTGCTTTTGTTCTGACTACGCCCATCCCTACTCTGCCCTTTCTTCTATCACTGCCCCCCTCTCTATTCTCCTTCCCCTCTTACTTTAGTGGAAGGTAAGATAAGATTTCCATGCCCATCTGAGTGTGTATGTTGTTCCTTCTTTGATCCAATTCTGATGAAGGTAAGGTACACTCACTTCCCCTTACCTCCCTCCTCTTCCCCTCTACTGTAAAAACTTTTTCTTGCCTCCTTTATAGGAGATAATTTACCTCCTTCTACATATTCCTTTCCTTTTCTCCCAATACATTCCTCTCTCACTCCGTAATTTTATTTTTAGATGTCATCTTTTCATATTCAACTCATATCTATGCCCTCTGCCTATATATAGCCCTTCCAACTGCTCTAATTATGAGAAAGTTCTTATGAGCTAAAAGCATCATCTTCCCATATAGGAATGCAAATGGTTTAAATGTATTAAACCTCTTATGATTTCTCTTTTCTGTTTACCTTTTCATACTTCTCAAGTCTTTTTTTGAAAGTCAAATTTTCTACTGAGCTCTGGTATTTTCATCAAGAATGCTTAAAAGTCTTCTACTTCAGTGAATGTCCATTTTCCTCCTGAAGGATTATACTCAGTTTTGCTATGTAGGTGATTCTTGGTTGTAATCCTAGCTCTTTTGCCCTCTAGAATATTATATACCAAGCTCTCTAATCCTTTAAGCTGCTAAATCTTATATTTTCCTAACTGTGGGTCCCTAATACTTGAATTTTTCTTTCTGGTTGCTTATAATATTTTCTCATTGATATGGGAGCTCTGGAATTTGTCTAAAATATTTTTGAGAGTTTTCGTTTTAGGATTTCTTTCAGGAGGTGATCCGTAGATTTTTTCAATTTCTATTTTATCTTCTAGATCTAGAATATCAGGTTTACCTTGATAATTTTTTGAAAGATGATATCTAGACTCTTTTTTTGATCATGGCTTTCAGGTAATGCAATAATTAAAAAAAAATTATCTCTCTTGGATCGATTTTCCAGATCAGTTGTATTTCTAATGAGATATTTCACATTGTCTTCTATTTTTTTATTGTTTTGATTTTGTTTTATTCTTTCTTGATTTCTCAAAATGTCATTACCTTCCATTTGCTCAGTTCTAATTTTTAAGGACTTATTTTCTTCAGTGAATTTTTACCTCCTCTTCCATTTAGCCAATTCTACTTCTTAAGGAGTTTGTTCTTCAGTGACTTTTTGTGCCTCTTTTCCTATTTGGCCAATTCTGCTTTTTAAAGCCTTCTTCTTGTCATTGACTTGTTGTACCTTTTTATCCTTTCTTCTACTCTGCTATTTAATGTTATTTTCCTCAGTATTTTTGTGTGTATGTCTCCTTTACTAAGCTGTTGACTTGTTGACTTGTTTTTATGATTTTCTTGCATCACTCTCATTTCTTGGCTCAATTTTTCTTCTAGGTCTCCTACTTGATTTTTTGAAATCCTTTTTGAGCTTTTCCATGGCCTGAGACCAATTCCTATTTTTCTTGGAGGTTTTGGATGTATGAATTCTGACTCTGTTATCCTCTTCTAAATGTATATTTTGATCTTCCTTGTCATGATATAACTTTCTATGGTCAGATTTTTTTTTCTGTTGTTTGCTCATTTTCCAAGCCTATTACCTGATTTTTTTACTCTTTGTTAAAGTGGGACTCTGCTTTCAGGGTGGAGGGCACACTTTTCCAATTTTTAGGGTATTTGTGCAGGTGTTTTCAGACTTCTAGGCAGCTATAAGTTTTCAGTTCTTCTTAGAAGGCATGAGAGGTGTTTGCTACTCTCCTGGCTTGTAATCTGTTCTGTGAGTCACCACAAGTACTCTGCTCTAAAACTGTGAGGAGGGTCCCTATTCCACCATGTCTACTGGCTCTGCTATGCTAGCACTCCTCCTTACACTGGGAATGCCATCCAGGACTGCCATATAGATATGAGTATGAGTAAAGCAACAGTACTGCCACAGTACACAGAAACCCCTATAATCTCCTTACCAGTTGTTCTGACCCCATAATCTACATAGGCTGAGAGCTCCAGAAACAGCTGAAGCTGTTGCTGATTCAATGGCTCCCAAAGCCTGCTCCTGGTTTTCTGGATCTGGGCCTGTGCTGGTATGGCCTCCACTGGACTGTCCTGCACTCTCACCCAGATGTTACAGACGTTTCCTATTGACCTTCTAATTTATCTTTGGGATCTGTGACATCTGGAAATCAGCACTGCTATGGCCTGCTCTGGATTTGCTGGGGATGGTCTGCATTGCACAGTCTGCACTGGATTGTGCTTTTCTCTCACCCTGCTGCAACACATCTTACTTCCCACCTTTCTAAGGATTGGAAAATTGTTTTACTCTGTTTTTTGTGGTTTCTGACACTCTAGAATTTGTTTAGATTCATTACTTAAAGGTATTTGGAGGGGTTTTGGGGAGTGCTCCAGTCGATCTCTACCTTAACTCTGATATCTTGGCTGTCCCTCAAAAATCTTGACTGTCAAAAAGGGAAATTGAATCTATTATGATTAGTAAAAACTATTTTTTTCAATTTATAGTCTTAGAATTCTGCTTGGAACACTGAGAATATTTATCTGTTTTGAGATCCAAACTTAGATTTTCCTGACACTGGGCTAGTTTTTCATTGACCTTTATTTACCACCTATCATTAAAAAAATGCATGTTTGTCTTTTTTTTTCTTCAACACGCACATATGATAAAAGATGTGGTAAATTATATCTAGATGATATATTCATTTGAGAAAACACATGAATTTGAGTAAGGAAGCATGAAGATTAAGGTCCTTGGAGGCAGAAACAGAAGTTATATTGTAGAAGACCATACACAAATTTCCCGGCCAGAAGAAAAAAAAACAGATAAGAAGTTTAAGGAACAAATCATAAACCCAGAGTGTTGACACAATATTGCACAGGTACTGACAGATATTAAAATAAGTGTTGAAATAATTCTCTGCCAAAAGCAAAACAGACAAAAAAACATTCTGAGTGGCATTAATAATTTTATTCTTTTGAAAGTGGATAAAAATAAAGAACTTGTATTTCGATCCTCATTATTACCCAAAAGAAAGAAATATTGGATTAGAATGAACGAAGAAGTTATTTATCTTAGAATTCATAAGAGAGAATGAGATGGAAGATGATGTATCATATGAAAATTTGTAGAGAAACTACAAAGAATTCAACAAGAGGTAAAGAGAATCCTATGTCCCAGAACTATACAGGGAAATCTACCTAAGAGGGAAGGGAAATTCTTAAAAATAAAATTCAAAATTAAAAGAGAAATAAATCTTATTTGGCAGAAAATTTGAAGTATTCTAAAAAGAACAGTGAGAATGTGAAGGAAAGTCATTAAACAAATGATATTTTTAAAAAATATATAGAAAATAAAATGAAGTGGCAGGTGAATACTTAAAAGAATTTGTGTTATATAAGACTACCACTGAAGCTCAATATGAATGGAGGCAAGGAATGAATGCTAAAGGCAAAATTTAATTTGATTGCTGGTTGAGATGCATCATATCATGATAATGGATGGTAGAGAGAAAGCAGAATGAACCAACTATCATTTTGTTCCTCTTTTCTCTTCCAGGAAAAATTATACTTAGATAGACAAGAGCATGGTAAAATAATTAATAAAGAGGTTAAAAAAGAATTCTTGCATGTACTTAGTTTCAAGGTACCTGACCTGAACATGAAATTCCAAATGTGATTGCTGGATCACTGTCACTAAACTTTGCCAGATGATGAAAAACAAGAGAAGTGGAGCAGAACTGGATAAAGACAGGATTTGAATAATCAAAAAGCTGGAAGACGTAGATAACTTAAATTTATAGGCTAGTGATCTTGACTTTGAGTTCTAGTAAAATTCAAAGACTTCTTTCTCTAGGTATCTGTAGACATGTAATTAGGTGCCACAATGTAAAGACTGGGAGTAAGGAAGACCTGAGTTCAAGTCTTATCTCACTTACTAGGCACATCACTTATAGCTTCTTTCAGCCTCAGTAAAATAGAGATAATAATAACACCTGCCTCATGTGGTTGCTGTCCTGATCAAATAAAGTAACATTTGTAAAGCTCTTTGCAAATCTTAAAGTGATATATAAATGCTAGCTATTAGATATAATTTAGAAAAATAGTGGTAATCACTAAGCGCCGGGTTGGCTTCAACACGAAAACATCATGTCACACTAGACTTATTTCCCTTTTAAACAATCTTTTGATGATCAGAGGCATTTCAAATATATGGCAAACTATCTGACAGTTTCTCACTTTTGCCCTTTTAAAAGATTCTGGGTTGATTAAGTGATTATAACCAAAGAGTAGTTACTAATGGGACAGTATAAATTCACAAAGACATTTCTAGTGAAGTGGCCCTACCCTTTACTCAATGATATTTGCTTTCAATATTGACTAAAGCAGTCCTAGCTTGCTGAGACCCCAATTGACAAACAAACTTGGGGGCAAGTAGGTAGCACAGTGGACAAGTGTCAGACCTGGAGGCAAGAAACCTGAGTTGTTCAAATCTGGCCTCAGACGCTTAGTAGCTACCGTGGGCAAGTTGCTTAATTCCTGTTTGTCTCAGTTTCCTCATCTATAGAATGAGGGTAATAATAACATCTATCTCCCAGGGTGGTTGTGAGGATCAAATGAGATTACTGTAAAGCACAGAGTTTGGTCCATAGTAATCACTATATGAATGTTAATTTTATTATTGTTCTTATTATTACTGATGTTTTACTATTAAGAGAATCATAAGGATTTTGGACACTGGTGTTATCTCAGTAAGAGAACTACAAAGATTGTTAACCACCACTCTGAAGAGAAGTAAATTATTAAAAGACATTGTTCAGAGACTCTTGGCAGGCTTAGAAGAAAACTCTATGTATTTTCTAGTTCTGCTATTTTTGATAAAAGAGATTTTCTTTCAAGCCTATACTATCTTTAAATGCTTATCTATTATTAATTATTCAATGCTCAATAAATTGCATGACCTTTAACAATGCTATTTGGCTAAGACTAAAATAGTTCATCTTTGGAAACTGAGAGAGAAAAAGCTTTTCTGTGGGAGAAAAAATTTTCCTGATTTATTCTCGGGTGGAGGCTAAAAAGACTTCCAAGGCACATGTTCATAACCTGCTTGTTCAAGTATCCTTGGTAATATGAGAATATTCTGCTCTGATTGAGGTCACTATGAATTTATGTTTTCTAATTTCAACTGTCCCCATCAATGCAGCAGGTTAATCCTAGACTCATCCCTAACTGATTATCACATCCATAGTAGCAGATGTTTCTAACCACATCTCCTCAAACCTCCCCAGGCATTTTTTCCTCTACCCTCCCAACCAAGTACTTTGCTTCACACTTCACTGGACAAAAAAAAATAGTACTTCTGTCAGAAGTTCTGTCTTCTCTCTTCCTCCTGATTTCATAGCCCTTTTACAACATCCTATCTCTTTTTTCACTCCAGTCTCTGAAGTGGAAGTGGCCCTTGTCCATGCCAAGGCCAACCCCCTCTACATGGATCCATTATCCCTTTCTTTCTCCTCTGTTCCAACAAATTGCCCTCCATTTTCATCTTCAAATCTTCAGTATTTACCTAGTGACTCCTCTAATGCCAACAATTATATGCTTGTGTCTCACATTTTTATAAAACTCTTCACTTTCTCTGGATCTTAGAAATTTAGAAGAGAGTCAGAGGGGGAGAAGTATAGCCACCAAGTATAAGTGGCAATGGAGAGCAGAGTCCTTCAGATTCTCCACCCAATCAGTCATTGGGAGTATGAAAAAAAGTAGTCAAAACTTGGAATGCATAGCTAGGGAAATAGTGTTTTCAGAGAGTCTAGTGTTGGTGAGACCCAGAAGTTTGAAGGTATAAGATAGCAAGGATTTCAAATCAACAAGTTTGCAATTATGGATCAGGCATTTCAAAGGGCATAGAGAAAAGAGTGGGGCAAATCAAATCTGGGAAATGGAAGGGCTGAGGTTGAACTGGATGAAAATAAACAGGTGGGCAGAAGTGGATGGAGAATGGGATTTGATCACTGATAGCAGGGAGTTCTGTAACATTTAGATATAAAGTCTATAAGGGGGTGGCAGTATACAACAAATTGGTGAATGAGTTTAGTGAATGGGAGATCATTGAGGAAAACAGTTAATTAGACCCTTTGAGGTGTTGTATCATGAAAAGCTGAAAGGAGTGGAAAAAAACAGCCTTAAAGAACCTTTATGAAAACACACCTCCCTCTCTTCTTCAGAGATGTGGGGAACTAGATATGTGGAATTTTGAATACAACGTTGAATTTCTTTGGTGTGTTGACTAGTTTGACTGAATTTTTTTCACGACTTTATTTGTTGTTATAGGGAATGACTCTTTCAGGAACAAGGTAAATGTAAGTGACAGGAAACAAAATATAACAATAAAACTGTTAAAAATTAACACTCAATTTACCAAAAAATTATATATTAAAATGATTTCCTAGGGTGACCTTCTTCACAAGCTTCTGTTTGTGTATGGCAACATACTTATTTCTTTAAATCTTGGAATTCAATGAGGTTTTCTGTATAAATCCCGAGACTCTCAGACCCTCTAAATATAGAGCAGAAAAAAAGAGCCAAGAATTAGTATTTCCCGATTGCGACATGCACTTGAATGAACAACCCTTTTAATTTATCCATGCGGACATATATGTGGACAGACACTGCAGATGGATAATGAGCTGGTCCTTGATATTGAATAGGAGGTAGAAAGCAGGCTGTGTTGCATTGGGAAATTGCATTGGGCGATTAAGGATCACAAGCTGTTCTCAGATAAAAAAGAACATGTTTTTCATATCAAGATTCTTTTTGTGAATCAGAGTGTACCATAATCTTGAAAAATTAAGATCTGAGATGAAGCAAAAAAACCAAACAATTGAGTGATATGTAGGGGGTATTGTAGCCTGATACATATTGCAAATGGTGGCTTTGTGCTTACTTAGTGGCAAGGAAGACAGCAACTAAATTTGTTTAGTAACTTTTCATAACTTTACCGTCTCAAACATCATCACATTTTTGGTCCCTCTTTCTAAATCTCCCTCAGGATTCTTTATGCATTCATCTTAATTGTGTTTTCTCCCCCTCATATTTAGAATCTACCTTATTTTCCTAGATAAGCTTTTTATTCATTTTAAGTTATTTCAGAAAGATTTTCCTTATTTGTTTTTCTTCCATATAATATTCATCTTGATTTTCATTATGCTGTTTCATTGCAGTCATCATCATCATCTTCTTCATCATCATCAACAGCAGCAGCAGCAGCAGCAGTAGCAGCCGCAGTAGCAACAGTTAATATTCACCTAGTGCCTGTTGTTCAGTTGTTCTGTTGTGTCTGCTTCTTCTTGCTCTTATGCATCATAACACACCAGGCCTTTCTATCCTTCACTGTCTTGTGAAGCCTGCCCAAGCTCATGTCCATTGTTTCCATGACAATCTCTATCTCACCTTTGCCGACTCTTCCTTCTGCCTAACATCTTTTCTAACAGCATTTTCCCAATGAATTCAGTGCCTGCTATGTATCAGGTGCTGTGCACCACATCAGTCTTCAAGAATTCTGAAATCTTCTTATTTGACTATAATCTATTGGTCTTTCACCTTTCCTTCTGCTTTCCTTTACCAAACTCTTCTCTTTGTTCTCTCCAATCCATCAGCTTCGTATATTTTTCCACAGAGTGACACAGGCTTCCTTTCTGTTCCACTAACAAGGCAGTCCTCTTAACCCTGTGCATTTTTTGTGCTTTTCCTGGAATGTTCTTCCTTATTTCTAGCTATTGACATCTCTGATTTCCTTTAAGTCCCAAGAAATACCTCATCTTCTACAGCAAGTCTTTTGAAACCCCTCTTCATTCTAACATCTTCTGCTTTTAATTTCTTCCTATTTTTCCTGTATAGAACTTGTTCATGCATATTTGTTTGCTTGTTGTCTCATCCATTGGAACGTGAGTTCCTTGAGGAAGGGACTCTTTTTGATTCTTTTTGTTTTCCTAGAACTTAGCACAGTGCCTGGAAGATAGTAAGTGCGTAACACATATTGACTAAGCATTTTACAAATATAATTTCATTTGATCCTCACAATAACTCTATAAGGTTAGTGCTTTTATTATCCCCATCTTTATGGTTGATGAAACTGAGGCCAACAGAGGTTAAATGACTTGCCCAGGATAGGCCTTTGAGTCAGGATTTGAACTCAGGTCTTCTTGATCCCAGGTGCAGTACTATAATGATACATGGCACCACTTGGGATGAACATTTCCATATTTTTGGAATATAGGTGATTACTGTTTTTTTTTCTAATTACATATACTAATACTCAGGTTATCAAAGACTGAAAGGGGCTAACCCACATTTTTTGGAGTTTCCTTAGGCTGGGGTTCCCTATATCAGTAAAAAGACTTAGCCCTTATCCATTTGTAATTTCTAAACTGTGTCACATATGATTTTTCAGAGGATATTGAAGTTACTTCCTAAACTATGGATCTATTCCAGAAGCATTTTAAAGTACTTTTAGTGCCATCTTCTAAAGGTAATTTCATTTTTTTCTGAAGTCCTAAGAAGTATATATTCAAACCTAAACTTGCATAATAAATTAGTGTCCGAGGGGCATAAGAAGACTACACAGCCACCTGTAGAACACTGGTGTTGTCTTCAAAGACTTCCCTAAGGCCATCAACTCTTTTTCTCCCTAAAGTATCACAGCAGCCTACTTTCCTCTACAAGCTACTTTTTAGCTCAAGGATCCAATGTATGCATGAAAGTAATGATATAGTGACTATTGAAAAAATACTTCTAGAAATACTACATAACTTATGAAATATTTATCCAAAGGAAGATGGTTAAAAGGTGAACACTTTATTTCTTACTAATTTGAAGACAATAAAATGTGCTAAAGTCATTATTATAATTTCATAGGAAGTACTTGATCACATAGTATATATGTATCCATAAATTGAGCTAGCACTATGGACAAAGCACTCAAATTGAGGTCAAGAAGGCCCTATTTAAAATCGTTTCTTAGCTTTTATGATCTATGTGATCCTGGGGAAGTCACTTGATCTCTATAAATCTCAATTTCTTTATCTCTAAAGCTATGATCCCTGCAGTCTTAAAAGAGATAACAAAATTAAACATCTTTCCACTCAAATGGCTTATAAATGGTATTTACAATTAAGAAGATACTTCCTGGAAGCTGACCTTACAAATAATATTGCTAGATATTGGTGGTGGCAGACTTTTAATTGCTGCCCTTTCTTTCAGATATTTTTCCCTCTGTGTGCAAATTCCTGCTTATGAGACATAGAGATTCATCTGTAACTTCTAATCTTAGAGAGGTGTTTTGGACCTCTGATAAGTTAATGACTTGATCATAGCAAATATTAGCACTGGAGATTGAACTAGGTTTTCTTTCAGAAAAGGATGGTCACTTTCTGTTTATTATAGCTTTATCTGGATACTTTATAAGTGGTTATTTTATTCTTTCCTATCTCATTCTCCACTGCAGGTGTTTCAAATCTCATTTCCAACATCCTCTGTCATCTCTTTCTCACATGTCAAGGAACCGGAATACTTAACTAAGAAAATTGAAGTTATTGACCATCCCTCAACTAAAACTGTTCTTTTCAGAGTTACCAATGATCTTTTAACATAGCTCATGGCTTTTCTCAGCTTTCATTCTTCTTGATCTTTATACGCATGCGACACTACTGTCCACACTCCTATATGATAGTCTTTTTTTCTTTGGATTTTGGAGATACTAATCTTCCCTAGTTCTCTCACTTCCCATCTTGCTGTTCTTTCCTAGTCTCCTTTATTGGATCATTATTTATATTCCACCTCCAAAATGGACTTGGGGAGTTGGAGATGAGGGAAAAGACAGTTGTCAGGAGACTCTTCTGAACGTCTGAAGCCTTCTCTTCCCTAGCTACACATTCTTTCCAGATGATCCCATTAGCTCTTATTACCTCACTTATCTTTATGTATATTCCTGCACGATTTAACCCTAAGTCTTTTCTGAGCTTCTCTCATTTATCTCCAACTCCTTTAACTGTAGATAATTCCACTGAATGTCACATAAACAACTCAGACTGAGCTATTCAGATCAGAACTCAATATCTTTTCCTCTGAACTGACCATTCTATCTTACTTCCATATTTCTGTCAAAGATTTCACCATTCTTGCAGTCACCTCAGTTAATTATTAATGCCATCCTCTAGCCTTCACTCTTCTTACCTACCATATTAACCCATTGTTTTTTCTTATAATTTTTAACTCCAAAATAACCATGTGTTAAAATAGTCATTCTCTTCTCCACATTCACATGAATATTACTATTAATCAAATAAGCCAGAGGTTTTTAACTTTTTTAGCAACATCCAAGCAATATCCTAGAGAGGGTGGAAACTAGTGGCAGTTTTGCTTTGTTAATCAATGGCAAAGATGAGGAAAGAGAGATTCAGGACTCTACAATGATATTAACAAAGTAGCTACACAATACTTAAGTCAGACATCATGAAGACTTCAGTAAAAATAGTAGCTGTGGGGGGGAGGAGCCAAGATGGCAGAGTAGAAAGACGCACATACACATAGGTCCGAACCCACAGCCCATAGAACATCTGTGAAAAAGAACTTCCGGCGAATTCTGGAGCACCAGAGGCCACAGAACAGTGGAGCAGAGGAGATTTCTGGTCCAGAGAGCCCTGTAAACCTCTCGCAAAAGGTCCGTCGGGCTTTGGAAGTGGAGTCGAGCCCATCCCTGCGCTGGCCGCAGCACCGAGAGGAGCAGATCCGAGTGGGCTTCAGGGACAGAATCTCCAGTGGCCACGCGGGTCCCTCCATGCACAGGTGATGGGGGTTGGTGAGAGGGTCTCTTTGGCGGGTCGAGAGGGGAGTGGGGTGCCCCCATAACTCAGGCCCCCTCCGGAGGCAGCAGCAGAGGCAGGAGCAGACCAGGGCTCCCCAAGCAGGCAGGAGCCCGGATCCATTGTTGAAGGTCTCTGCATAAACCCCCTGAGGGAACTGAGACTGAGAGGCAGCCCTGCCCCCACCTGAGCACTTGAACTTAATCTCACACTGACTAGCAGCCCCGCCCCTGCCCAAAGCCCTGAGGCTGGGAAGCAGCATTTGAATCTGAGGCCCCAAGTGCTGGCTGGGAGGATCCAGAGGCAAAGTGGGTGTGCAGAGAATATTCAGAAGTAAAGTCACTGGCTGGGAAAATGCCCAGAAAAGGGAAAAGAAATGACTACAGAAGGTTACTTTCTTGGTGAACAGGCATTTACTTCCTTCCTTTCTGATGAGGAAGAACAATGCTTACCATCAGGGAAAGACACAGAAGTCAAGGCTTCTGTATCCCAGCCCACTCAGTGGGCTCAGGCCATGGAAGAGCTCAAAAAGGATTTTGAAAATCAAGTTAGAGAGGTGGAGGAAAAGCTGGGAAGAGAAATGAGAGACATGCAGTCAAAGCATGAACAGCAGGTCAGCACCCTGCTAAAGGAGACCCAAAAAAATGCTGAAGAAAATAACACCTTGAAAAATAGGCTAACTCAATTGGCAAAAGAGGTTCAAAAAGCCAATGAGGAGAAGAATGCTTTCAAAAGCAGAATTAGCCAAATGGAAAATGAGGTTCAGAAACTCACTGAAGAAAATAGTTCTTTCAAAATTAGAATGGAACAGATGGAGGCTAATGACTTTATGAAAAACCAAGAAATCACAAAACAAAACCAAAAGAATGAAGAAATGGAAGATAATGTGAAATATCTCATTGGAAAAACAACTGACCTGGAAAATAGATCCAGGAGAGACAATTTAAAACTTTTGGGACTACCTGAAAGCCATGATCAAAAAAAGAGCCTAGACATCATCTTTCATGAAATTATCAAGGAAAACTGCCCTGAGATTCTAGAACCAGGGGGCAAAATAAATATTGAAAGAATCTATTGATCACCTCCTGAAAGAGATCCAAAAAGAGACACTCCTAGGAACACTGTGGCCAAATTCCAGAGTTCCCTGCTCAAGGAGAAAATATTGCAAGCAGCTAGAAAGAAACAATTCAAGTATTGTGGAAATACAATCAGGATAACACAAAATCTAGCAGCTTCTACATTAAGGGATCGAAGGGCATGGAATAGGAGATTCCAGAAGTCTAAGGAACTAGGACTAAAACCAAGAATCACCTACCCAGCAAAATTGAACATAATACTTCAGGGAAAAAAGTTGGTCTTTCAATGAAATAGAGGACTTTCAAGCATTCTTGATGAAAAGACCAGAGCTGAAAAGAAAATCTGACTTTCAAACACAAGAATGAAGAGAAGCATGAAAAGGTGAACAGCAAAGAGAAGTCATAAGGGACTTACTAAAGTTGAACTGTTTACATTCCTACATAGAAAGACAATATATGTAACTCTTGAAGCTTTTCAGTATCTGGGTACTGGGTGGGATTACACACACACACATGCACACACCCACACACACATAGAGACAGAGTGCACAGAGTAAATTGAAGAGGATGGGATCATATCTTAAAAAAATGAAATCAGGCAGTGAGAGAGAAATATATTGGGAGGAGAAAGGGAGAAATTGAATGGGGCAAATTATCTCTCATAAAAGAGGCAAGCAAAAGACTTATTAGTGGAGGGATAAAGAGGGGAGGTGAGAGAAAAACATGAGTTTACCCTCATCACATTCCACTAAAAGAAGGAATAAAATGCACACTCACTTTGGTATGAAAACCTATCTTACAATACAGGGAAGTGGGGGATAAGGGGATAAGCAGGGTGGGGGGGATGATGGAAAGGAGGGCATGGGGAGGAGGCAGCAATTTGAGGTCAACACTCATGGGGAGGGACAGGATCAAAAGAGAGAATAGAAGTAATGGGGGACAGGATAGGATGGAGGGAAATATAGTTAGTCTTATACAACACGACTATTATGGAAGTCATTTGCAAAACTACACAGATTTGGCCTATATTGAATTGCCTGCCTTCCAAAGGGAAGGGGTGGGGAGGGAGGGAGGTAAAGAAGTTGGAACTCAAAGTTTTAGGAACAACTGTCGAGTACTGTTCTTGCCACTAGGAGATAAGAAATACAGGTAAAGGGGTATAGAAAGCTATCTGGCCCTACAGGACGAAAGAGAAGATGGAGACAAGGGCAGAGAGGGACGATAGAAGAGAGAGCAGATTGGTGATAGGGGCAATTAGAATGCTCGGTGTTTTGGCTGGGGGAGGGGACAAAAGGGGAGAAAATTTGGAAACCAAAATTTTGTTAAAATGAATGTTAAAAGTTAAATAAAAAAATAGGATCTTATGATTAAGCTGTTATGGACAAAGAAGCTGTAAAGGATTTATAATATTCACTGTTATCTTTGAGAGTGTCTGGAAGAAAATTGAGAGAATCAAATTTTCATCTTTTGTGGAGAAGATGTGCTGTTGGGAAGGCAATCTGAGGAAAATTTCTGAGAGAATTTAAGTACCATCCTGAAAGAACTGAACTGTATACTTTCTCCATTGTCTCTAGTGGTGAAAAAAAATGGTTCTTCAAGTCTATGTAGATGTTTTCTATTTTCCGTCTGCTTATTTTCCTCCATATTTATGCTTCCATGGCCTTAGGACGACTTTGCACATTTAGTTGGTTCTCACAACAAGTCTTCTTCAAACTTCTGTCTGCTAGATGAGATCATATAGGTCATAATCTTCTAGTATCTTTCTACCTCAAATAGAAAAATTAGTTTATATCATAACAAATGTTGCCCCAGGACATAGGATTTCTATTCCTTCAGTAAACATTTTAGTAGTTGACTTCTATGTACATGATATAATTCTAGGGAAAAATAATAGTGACTGATCTCAAGTAGCTATGAGTCTCAGTGGATATCAATTGCTAGTCTTGAAGTGTAGAGAAATCTGATTCTTAGCAGTATTATTACCTTGAGGAAGTTACTTAATCTCTTGTTTCAGTTAATTGGTTAAAATGTAATAATAATAACATCTATCTCATGGATATTTGAAAGAAAAAAACAGAACTTACGTAAAACACTCTATGCATTTTAAAATACTATATCAATGATACTTCTTGTACTCTGTGATTCTGTTCATCCTATTTGTTCTTGCTCTTTTTGTCCTTCGCCTCCACCACCTCCTCCTCCTTTTTCTCTGGGCTCTTCTGGTTTTTAGCACCATTCTATACAAGGAAAATGTATTCAAAGTTCTGAGCCAATCTTTATGGTTCTGACATTCTGCCCAATCTGCCACTAAGAATGGGTGAGAAACGAAGGACAAAAGGTCATTTTCTCTTCTGTCTTTTTCCTTCTCAGTGTTGTCTCCAAAGTATTGCAGACCAGAAAGAAATTAGAAATTCTATTTTTAAGGGGTTAACAATCATTTTAACCAAGCACATATTTCATTCAGTTAGTTCAGGTGAAAAAGTCAGCACCCTAGACTTCAGAGAAAATACAGAGAAATCTAAATCAGAAGACAGTTCTTCCAAACTATCTAACAGTAAACAGTATATGCATCACAATTAAACAGACAGGTCCAACTGTCTGAACGTAGTTACCAGAAAGAGAAGCACCAACATCTGGGCTTTCAAACCTATGGGGCTACTTAGTGGCTTCCTAGGGTCTCATCTGGCACAAAAACTTTCTTCCAAAAACTAAGCCCCTAAGAAGTTATGAATTCTTCTTGGTTCTCAAAACAAAGAATGAAATGAGACATTGGCTGGCTGCATGTCCTATAAGCCACTTTTTTTCTAATTGATTATATTCCACATGAGGAGAGTAATTTTTATCTTTACTATTTGATATTATGAATTAATGCTTTTGTTGACAAAAAATAAACTTAAATAGTTGCACATTCAGTTTCATGTACACTTTCTTTTTTTTTTTTTTATGGCACCAGAATTTTATTTCAATAAAAAGTATACTTATTTTTCAAAGCAAAAAAAATTATAATGAAAGCAAGTTATTATTTTAACTGTCCCTCACACTGATAAAGATAACCACTGGACTTTCTGCAATTTAATTATGCCCCAAAGTATTTTTCTTTTTTTTTTTTATTTTGTAATGTTTAACAATCACTGCCATACAATTGTGATTTTATCCCCCCCACCTACCCCCCACTCCCCCCCTCCCTCCCCACGACTGCATACAATTCTGTATAGATTCTACATATACTTTCCTATTGAGTATATTTTCACTATAGTCATGCTATGTAGTCAGACTAAGATAAATGAAAGAAATCGTATAACAAATCAGAACATGATACACAAACACATACACATACACAAACATGATCTGCTACCATATGTGAGTGACTTCCATATTTCTCTCTCTGAGTGTGGCAGGCATTTTGCCTTGAGGTCCTCCATTGGGATTTTTTTTTTTTTTTTGGTAAGAAGTTCTTGTGTTATTACAAAAATCTAAGTCTACCAGAAAAAACTCTCACACACTTTGGTTGTTGCTGTGCATAAAGTTCTCCTGGTTCTGCTCCTTTCACTCAGCATCAGGTCATATAAGTCCTTCCAGGCCTCTCTGAAGTCTTCTTGTTCATCATTTCTTATGGCACAATAGTACTCCATTACATTCATATACCATAATTTATTCAGCCATTCCCCAATTGATGGACATCCCCTTGACTTCCAGTTTTTGGCAACTACATAGAGTGCTGCTATAAATATTTTTGTACATGTGGGACCCTTTCCCATTTTTATGATCTCTTGGGGATATAGTCCTAGTAGCGATATTGCTGGGTCAAAGGGTATGCACATTTTTGTAGCCCTTTGGGCATAGTTCCAAATTGCTCACCAGAATGGCTGGATGAGCTCGCAGCTCCACCAACAATGAATTAGTGTTCCAACTTTCCCACATCCTCTCCAGCATTTATCATTTTCTTGTTCTGTCATGTTTGCCAAACTTATAGGTGTGATGTGGTACCTCAGAGTTGTTTTGATTTGCATCTCTCTAACCAATAGTGATTTAGAGCATTTTTTCATATGATTATAGATAGCCTTAACCTCTTCCTCTGAAAATTGCCTGTTCATATCCTTTGACCATTTGTCAATTGGGGAATGACTTGTATGATTATACATTTGGATCAGTTCTCTATATATTCTAGAAATGAGGCCTTTATCCCCGAGCTTAGCTGTAAAAATTCTTTCCCAATTTTCTACATCCCTCCGGATTTTGGTTGCATTGGGTTTGGTTGTGCAAAAACTTCTCAGTTTAATGTAATCAAAGTTATCCATTTTGCATTTCATAATGCATTCTATCTCTCCTTTAGTAAAGAATTCTTCCCTTCTCCATAGATCTGATAAATACACTATTCCTTGCTTCTCCAGTTTATTCATGGCATCAATCTTTATACCTAAATCATGTACCCATTTGGACTTTATTCTTGTGTACGGTGTCAGGTATGGGTCTATGCCTAATTTCCGCCACACTGTTATCCAGTTTTCCCAGCAATTTTTGTCAAACAATGAGTTCTTATCCCAGAAGCTGGGGTCCTTGGGTTTATCAAACAGAAGGTTGCTATATTCCTTGCCTACTGCTTCTTGAGTGCCAAGTCTATTCCACTTGTCTACCTCTCTGTTTCTTAGCCAATACCAAGTGGTTTTGATAATTGCTGCTTTATAGTACAGTTTGAGGTCTGGTAGCGCTAGGCCACCTTCCCAAGCATTTCTTTTCATTAGTCCCTTTGATATTCTGGACCTTTTGTTTTTCCAAATGAATTTTGATATTATTTTGTCCAGCTCTAGAAAGTAATTGTCTGATAGTTTAATTGGTATGGCACTAAATAAGTATATTAATTTGGGTAGAATTGTCATTTTTATTATATTAGCACGGCCTATCCATGAGCATCATGTACACTTTCTTTGGCTAGCATTTAACTTTATTATTTTAAATGCTGGGTAGCTTGAATATATTTGTAATGATTATGTAAAAATGAGTGCTTATATGAGTTCTTTGTTGTCACCAAAGAATGTGTGTCACTATAGCCTCTAAGTCAAGTTTCTGGACAATCCCTAAAGTACATTCATGTTAGTGTAACTTCATATCAGTAGGTTGACCTTTCAGACCAAACAGCAAAATGTTTTTATTTTTGTTTTTCATTAAAGGCTGTCAGATTTCCTTGAGGTCTCCAGTATAGCTAGAGGATTAGGGATTTCATACAGCACTGAAACCTTGGCAGGTAAATGTAGCTTTAGGTATAAAGTTTTCAAATCACAAGTAGTTCTAAAGTTCTTTTCTTTACAGAATTGTCATTCAAAGATTTTCATTCATTCCCAAGCATGTATAGAAATTTCTAAGGTAAGAATTTTTAGCCAGCTATCCAACTGAACTGAAGAAAGCAAATCTGTTTTTTTTTTTTCCTTTCTAAGAAAATTAGCTGCTCAGATAAATAGACTAATTTGCTCCTATAAGTTTCTGGATAATTCATCTAAGTGTCAAATTCTTCTTTTAATCTTCCATGGAATATCACTCCTTCCCATTTCAGTGTTCTTTTCAGTTTCAGCTCCTAATATGCCTATTGAAAATAATAGCATAGTGAAAACTTTTATCATTTCATTCTTTCATGCTTCCCTTTAACCAATATTTATTTCTACTTTGCCAAAACCTTTTAGTACAGTTACTGCATTTTCCAGACTAAAAATCAATTTAATTAATACACTTTCAAATAATACCTTTAGTGTTCCCTTACAGGACTTCTCTCTCGACATGTTCTCCTCCTTCAGGTTTAATTGTTTGGAAGATATGGTAGACAGCTTTGAAGAAATGAATAGTTCATTTCAATTATCTCTCATTGATAAAAGAAAATAAATTCTACCCTTTGCCCTTCCAAATTTATGGGAGGATCAGTGTCCTTTGAATTCATTGTCAAGCTTTCATTACACTAGGACATTTAAGGAAACATTAAATGAATTGGGATCTAAGATCACAACCATGGACTTGTTGGGGCATTTTCTTTTAAAAGCAAAATCTGATTTAATTTAACCATCCAATAGAAGAAACTTTTTCAATGTAACTTTATTAATGTCCCAAATTCATTAAGACAGTCATTGAGTTTGTCCTTTATTCTAAGTATAAGTATTTTACTTTGTATTTATTTTAAATATTTCTTCAGCTTCTCATTCTTAGGAATAACAAGGCCTTTTCTCTTCCACTTCACATGCCCTTTATCTAAGCAGTCTTCCTACTCTATTGTTTTGAGTATAATTTTATGCAAAAGATTTTTCTCTACTTTACCTTGTCTTGCATATGATATCTATATGAGTATTAGAAAATACATACAGTATGAGGAGCACTATCACCTTTCTGTACACATCTCTTCTGCATGCCCTATTACTATTTTAATTCTGACCATTACCACTCAAGTTTACTGCAATAGCCCTCCTCCAAATCTTCTCATTTATTGATACTCTTTCCTGAAAAATTTCTTTTGCCCAATAAGCCTACCTATGTAAGTTCTCTTATTCTCTTACAAAACACTAAGCAAGAAAAGGTCTATTTTAAATATATTAGAATGCCCCTGGGCAGTTAAGTGGCACAGTGAATAAAGTGTTGAACCCCAGAGCCTGGGAGACTCAAATCCTTGAGTTCAAATCTAGCCTCAGACCCGTACTAGTTGGGTGACCCTGGGCAAGTCACTTAACCGTGTTTGTCCCAGTTTCCTCATTTGTAAAAAGAGCTGGAGAAGGAAATGGCAAAACCCTCTAGGTTTCTTTACCAATAAAACCACAAACGAGATCATGGAGAGTCAGACAAGGCTGAAAACTACTTAGCAACAGTAACAAGAGACTGTCTCAACTTTTCAAAATCACTCAAGTTGTGTAAGATTTCCCAAAATTTCAGATTTTTTTCATTACTATTTCATTTCTTTGAACTGTAACATGTGCCTGGTTGTGATTTGGTGTGTGATAGAGACAGAGTTGAATAGAGACGTAAGTTCTATGTCTAATCTATGTTGCTAAGAGTTTATGATTTATATACATATGAGCATCCTAACATTAAGTGGAGAAAAAAAAGTTTTAATTTGTTTCAGTTATGCTCCAAGGCTAGACTTCAAAATATCTACTTTATTTGGCTTAAGCTTCATGGTAATTCTTCTGTTGTATTTCATGGATTTGATATTTTCTAATATCATATCAAAATTAGATTTATTTAATTAAAAAGAAGCCTATTATGCTCCCCCCCTTACTTCTCCTAAGAATGGCCTTCTACCTTCAATTTTTTCTTCACCTTTAATTCCTAAGCCTTTAAACTTAACCCCACCAAATTGCACCAATTGATACACTATTGATAGGAACCATTAGGTCAATCCTATGTTCCTATCCCCTCACTCTTAGAGCACTGTCTTGCCATGGTAGTGGGCCTTGCATAGGTCAGTGAAACAATGTGCAATAACTATATAGGTTACCCAAAATGGACAGGTCATAATGGAGAGTTCTGACAATAGGTGATACACTGGAGAAAAAGATGCTAAACTGCTCTGGTATCTTTGCCAACAAAACCCTATGGACAGTACTAAAATGATAAAAGAGATGACACTGGAAGATAAACCTATAAAGTTGGAATGTGTCCAGTATGATATTGGAGTAGTATAGAGGACAACTTCAAGCAATTGTAGTATTAATGAAGCAGCTGGGCTAAAGTCAAAAGCTGGGGCAAAGCTATGGATGCATCTGCTGATGAACCTGGAATGTAAAATCTATCAAAGCAAGCTAGATGCAGTCAAACAGAAGATGAAAACAATAAACATCAGTATCTTAACTGTAGGTGAATTTAAATTGATGGGAATGGATGAATTTAATTCAGCTAACCACTGCATATATTATTGTGGACAAGAGCCCGTTAGAAGAAATGAAATAGTCATGAGTCAATAAGAAGACGAGAAGAGCAATACTGGGATATAATCTCAAAAATATCTGAATGACATCTATTTGAATCCAAGGCAAATCATCCAATTCCACATAAAGATATCATATTCACCATAGGAGGTTAGAATATTAAAGTAGGAAATCAAAAGATAATTGAAATAACAAAATGAATCAGGGCAGAGGTTAATAGAGTTTTGTTAAGACAACTCTCCACTTAGCCCTCTTTTCCAACAACCCAAAAGTGACTCTACAGATGGCCATCACTAGATGGGCAATCTAGAAATCAGATTGATTATGTGGAAGAATTCTACACGGTTAAAACAACATAACTGACTATGGATCATATCATGAGCTTCTCATAGCAAAATTCAGACTTGAATAAAGTAGAGAAAACTATTAGATCATATAAGTATGACCTAAATAACATTCCTTTTGAATATGAAGTAGAGGTATGAATAGGTTTAAAGTGGCTACTGCATTGGAAAAGATCAGTTTACATCCCAGTTCTAAAGAAGGGCAATGACAAGGAATGTTCAAATTACTGAACAAATTGCACTCATTTCACATGCCAGCAAGGTTATACTTAAGAATTCTTCAAGCTAGGCTTCAGCTATACGTAAACCAAGAATTACCAGAGGAGCAAGCTGGTTTTCAAAGAGGCAGAGGAATGAGAGACCAAATTGTCAACATTTACTGCATTATGGAGAAAGCAAGGGTGTTCCAGAAACAAAACAAAAAACTTCTACCTCATTGACTACAGTAAAGCCTTTGACTATGTGTATCACAGCAAAATGTGACAAAATTCTAAGTGATGGGAGTCTCAGATCATCTTATTTGTCTACTGAGCAACTTGTATGCCAGCCAAGAAGCCACAATTAGAAACAGACATGGAACAATGGATTGGTATAAAACTAGAAATGGAGTACAAAGAGCTATATATTGTCATCTTATTTATTTAACTTATATGCAGAGTACATAATGTGAAATGCCAGGCCAAATGTCAGAATTGAGGTTTCCAGAAAAAAAAAATCATCAATCTCAGGTATGTGGATAATCCTCTTGGATGGCAGAAAATGTAGAGGATTTAAGAAGCTTTTTGATGAGGGTGAGAGAGGAGAGGGTAAAAGGTGACCTAAAATTTACCATTAAATCAAAACTAACCAACAACTCTAAGCTAGTAACTATTACCATCAATTTCTGGCAAATAGAGACAAGAGATGGAACCAGTGTCAGTTTTAATATTCTTGGGTTCAAAGATCAGTGTAGCTGGTGACTGTGGCCATGAAATTAAATTTCCTCCTCATGAGGAAGGCTGTGGCAAATCTGGACAGCATACTAAAAAACAGAGACATCACCTTTCTGACAAATGTCTATGTAGTCAAAGCTGTGGTTTTTCCAGCAGCAATGCATCAGTGTGAGAATTGGATTAAAGAAAGCTGAGCACTTAAGAATGGAAGCTTTCAAATTTTGGTGCTGAGGAAGACTTTTGAGAGTCCCTCGGGCATCAAGAAATTAGTCAATGTTTAAAGAAATCAATTCAGGTTATTCATCGGAAAGTCAAATACTGAAGCTGAGCTTAAATACTTTGGCCACATAATAAGAAGGTAGGACTTCTTGGAAAAGATGCTGATGTTAGGAAACATTGAAGGACAGCCAAAGATAGATGATAGCATAGATACCATGAACATGAACTTAAACTTCAAGAGACACTGGCCAATAGAAGGATCTGAAATGCCATGGTCCATGGAGTCATTAAGAGTCAGACACAAATGATTGACTGAATGACAATAACGATGACAGCAAAGGTGTCTCACTTCGTCCTGTAGATAACAGCTATTCATTAGATTGCAGTGAGAATGTCAGAGAAACAAAATTAGGACAGGAGTTTTGAAAGTTTACCAGTTCCTGTTGGAAATCATTAAGAGAGAAGAAATTATTTTCTTCAAATTATAAATATGAAAGAATGAATTTTGTCTACAATAGCATGACAGTTTCATTTAACTGATAAAGGAGACAGAATTCATAGGGACAGAAAGGCTAAATTTTTTAAAGATGCTAAGTGACAATGGCTGAAATATCAGCAATAAAATGTTTTCTGATTGTTCACCAAAGTTCTGACAACTGGACTGTCTCTTTATTTACTATTATGTTCCATTTGGCTTTGATTTTATTTTACTTTGTATTGAAATTCAATGTAATTGTCCTAATATTTAAATTGGATAGACTCTCAAATCTTTTTTTTTTTTTAAATATTAGGTTAATGTTTAATTCCCTAATTACCTGAGAAACTGAGAAATGAGCCTTAACTAGCAAAAAAGAAAAAAGAAAACAGATCCAAATATCTGTCTAGTAAAACCTTCCCTAATTCTTTCTAAATTCTGAAAATATTTGTCATGACACTTCTTGAAAACATTGCCTGGTATAGTTTCCCCATTTTCAGCAGTCTTTGAATAGAGATGGCACCTGTTTCATTATCATATTAAGTATTAGAGGTATTGCCTTTTTAGATTGATATTTTAAAATATGATAATTCATAACTACCCAAAAGTCATTTTGAGAACTATAGCTTCTACAGAAGGAATCAAAATTCCAACAAAAAAAATCTTTAAAAAATAATTTACCCAAACAATTCAGTTTCTTGCTCATCTTTCTGTTTTTTTTATGCCTGAAATCAAATCTTCAAAGAATCACCAATGAATTATGCAAAAAAATCCAAATTAGCTAGCCTACCTATGCCTTGAAAAAAGTCATAAATTAAGGAAGTAAGAAAGATATTTAAGATGAAGAATAAATTTTGTGCTGGAATATTCTTTTTTCATGAAATGCAGCAGCACTAGAAACCAAGTAAATATGGAGCAAATCTGTTAATTTGTACATTTTACTGACCTGGTGCATGAAGTTATTCTATCAAAGCTTCTTGAAACTTTATATTGAAGCTACTTCAAACCAATTGAATAGTTTTGACTGAATCAATTAGTCAATCTTTCATCCCAAACAATAAGATATCTGATTGTGATTGACTAATTTAAAACATTTGAACCAATTTACATTCAGACTGTCCTTCTTATTTGGGTATATGGTAATGTCCTTTGTTTTTCAAGGACAAGTAACCCTTGATACTTAGGTTTAACTCAGTCAGAAGGTAACTTACCAGTACCTATGTTAAAGAATGGAGTGAAGATCTATGACTCTCTGAGTGAGGTTTCTTTGGTGTTAGCCCTTTAAAGAATCCTGACATAACTTGTACTTTGAGTTATTAGAGCTGAATCCAGGGCTATTGGGGCTGTGGCAGAGAAAAATGGCAGGCCAGAAAATGCTTAAACTATTTGATCACTTTACTGAATACCTTTATTTCACTATACTTATGTGGCCTTATGCTGTGGGAAAGAGTACTGGATCTGAAGTCAGTGGACTTGATTTCAAATTTCACCATGAATGTTGACTGTATATCATCTTGCGGAGAGGGAAGGAACATGTATTTAATAAATACCTATTATTCCCCAAGATACTGCATTATGCTTTTTTTCTTGCAAATTTTACCTCTTTCAATCCTCACAGTAATCCTGTGAAATAGGTATTATTATCCCCATTTTACAGTTGAGGAAATGGAGGCAGATAGATGTCAAATGACATACCCAGCATCACACAGCTAGTAAGTGTCCAATATCATATTTGAACTCAGATCTTCCTGATTACAGAGCTCTTGGTCTGTCCTCTGTACCATATATCTGTCTTCTTAGGCAGTCATTTAACTTCTTTTGTGAAACTTCATTTGCAAAATGAAGGGGTTGAACTCATAGACTGTGAAGTCATTTCTAGTTCCAGTTTCTTTAAGAATTAAAAATAACCAATATATTCAAATGGCAAGGACCACAATATACTTCTGTTTGCATCCCTAGTATTTAGCAGCATCTGGCATGTAGTAGGTACTTAATAAATATCTATTGACTGACCAATAATATTTAGTTCAATTCAAGAAATGCTCCTTAAGTGCCTAGTACCTGCAGAGCACTGTACTTGTCAATGAGAGAAGAAGAGTTCAGTAATGATCCAATCATTCACCATGCTAAGCTAATAGTCTACACTCTAGAGGATTTAATGTATATTCAGATAACAATATTACCAAATAATATGTGATTAGAACATAATAAAAGTGCATGAAAATTCTTCTGTGTTAAGAATAAGAAGAATGATTAGCCCTCAGATGAGGATATAAGACATGGGTATGTGAAAAGATAGCTAACTCTACTAGGCATAGTACATGTCCAATGAGTGAAATTGTTGCCAGATTCCAGGGGGTTCAAGAAGTAGACAAGAGCTTTTGTTTTTTAAGACCAGGGGAAGTTCAAAAAAGACATAAGTTCTGAATAGGTCTTTGAAAGACAGAGTAGGTAGAATAGAGATGGGAGATTATTACAGGGCTGGAGTGAGAAAGGAAAGAGGAATGCACGTAGAATCATAGTTGGCAAAGAAGCAGAAGGCAAGTTCAGGGAAGAGTGAATACCCATCTGGGGCACAGGCAGAATGACATTGTAAAACCATGTAATCAAAACAACTTCTTGCTGAGAACTCTGAAGACCATTCCTGGGGTATCTGAAGCAAAGATCCATAACAGTATATAATGAAATAAAGATATTTCTTGAGCTGTGCCAAACCTAGAGCTACTAGTCAGAACCAGATTGCTTCAATCTGTATGCTATCCCTGGGATTAAGAATATAGTAGAAAAATCCAGAAAACAGAAGAAAAATGACTTCATAGTACAGTAAGAAGGAGAGGGTATGGAATTTGGAATCTGAAAACCTGTTTCCATTTGCTGAGAATAGTTTCTCTTACTATTTCTTAACTATTAATATGGGTGTAATGCTAATCATGACAGCACACCTGAAGGCTGCTGCTGTGAGTAAATTTTAGGGCCAACTTGCATAGTATAATGGACTCTTTATTCAGCAATTAACTCAACATTATTCAATAAAGTAAAGCATAACATTCATAGAAACATCTTTAAACGTATCTCATAAAACTCAGTATGTCATATGGCACCTAGCATATATCATTACATTCAGTAATATTCTCCAAAATACTTGTTTATATAATCAGGGGGTCCCAGGCTAGAATTTTCCCTAGCGTGATGTCTCTTTAAGTGGTAGAAGAAAATATCCCACCCAGGGAAAATATCCCACCTGTGACCCCTAGGTCACAGAAAGAACAATTTTCTTAATCAATACCAAGTGTCTAGGTGAAGTCCTCTTTCATCTTAACTTGAGGTTGACTTCCAAGTCCCATGACTCTTCCTCTGCGGGCTGACTACTCCTGACTCTCACCTGGATTCACAGGTAGGTAGCTCACCACTTCTGCTCCATGTCTCAGCTCATGGCGAATGTTCCACTCCATAGCTTCTGCCTCTGGGAAAACAAAGCTCAGCAAGACAACAGTACTGACACACACCACCAGCACTGTCATCTCAGTTCACCTCCAAAGAACAGAAGCTCAGTGATAACGACTCAGTTCACTTTAATGGCTCTCAAAAGGGGCTTAAACTAAGCCCCCTTCCCATGGGCAGGTCTCTGCCCTACAGCTCTATTTGCTTTCAGAATTCAGAGGTTCCTTCAGCAAGACTCTGCCATCAGAGGTCTCCTCTCAACTCTCCTTTTCTTAATGCTGGCTCACCCCTTTAATGCTGGCTCTTTCAGTGTCTGCTTTCTCAACACTGATTCTCTTTACATACAGTCATTGGCTACAGAGCACATGCACATTTCTGATTGGCTAGAGCCTACATGCACATGCTTGCTTGCTATTACAATAGGGGAGGTGTTCCCTTCCCTAAACAAAGGAGTTTTGAAATAACATAGGGATTTCAAGAACTTAGGTTGTAAAACATGCCTATGGGTATGGGAGATAGTGAGTACAAGGTTATATGGTATGCAGAGTGTCATGCATGAGAAACATCATGAATGTTTCAGGGGAATATGTAAGGAAGCAAGAAAGGTAGGATGTAGCCAGGACACCAGAAAAAATCACATTCATGTATAAGATTGGGTAGAAATTAGTAAAACCAAATAGGAAGGCTGTAAGAATAGTTTAGACAAGAGCAGATGAAGTCCTGAATTAGTATTATGATTTTATGGGTGAAAAGAAGGGGATGAATGCAAGAGAAGTTGTGGAGATAGAAATGACAAGACATTGAAATCAATTAGATATGTGGAAGGCATGAGAATAAGGAGTCACTGTTAACCTGAGGCTACAAACATAGGTGACTGGAAGAATTATAGTACCCTCAACAATAATCAAGAAATTCGAAGAAAGGAAAGTTTGGAATTTGGAGACAATGTCTTCTCTTTTGGATATCTCGAGTAATGCTGATGGGAATCTAATTCTGAATGTCCAGTATACAGTTGGAGTTGTGAGACTGAAACTCAGGAAATAAACTGAGGCTGTATGTACAAATCAAGATGTCATTTGCATAAATGTAGGGATTGAACTCATTGAAGCTGATGAAATTTTTAAGGCAAAGAAATTGTAGAGGAAGAATAGAAGAGGGCATGCTCACAGTCATGGGGTATGGAATACCCCTTTTGGGGGTAATCCAGCAGAGGACACTGATGACAAACCTTTAGAGACTAAGGAAACCTAAACAGGCTACAGAGTAGTAGACTATGTCTGAGTCATTATAGGAGACAGGATGATAGAGTAGATAATATGTAGGATTTAGAATCAACTATATGGGTTTTGACTTCTTTTGATACTAGTTAATGAATATGGGAAAGTTACTTAAAGGATCAAGTATATAGTTCAGTGAAAAGGGATATTACCCATTTTAGACATGTCACAGCTTTGTTCTGAGGATCAGATGGGATAATGGAAGTAAATTACTTTGCAACTTTTAATTAGGCAAGTCAAAAGTCTACTACTACTACTACTACTACTAGTACTACTACTACTACTACTACTCTCTGAACTATGACGAATATGAGAAGTGGAAGACAGAAAGAAGTAATAACTGGAAAGATCATATTGAATAGTTTACTGGATTAGGGAATTTAGGTGATTATTAGAGGTCAGCTATGGGAGATGGGTAATATATTAGCAAAGGCTCTTTTGATAGCTCATATAATTGTTGCTTCAGTTGTAACTATAATATTTCTATTCCTGCTTCAAAGGTGGTTAGTCTCTGAGAAAGACTGAAATTATGGGAGCAGTGAGCCATCTGACGTATATTCAGATTAAAGTACATATTCTTTCTAAAGGTATAAAACTTACTCATTAAGGCGAATTTGATTATGAGGAAGATATAGAGCAGAATAAACCTTCAGAGTAAAATCAGGGGGAAAAGCATGAAGCAGAAACAATTCCTAATAGGTACAGTTGATACAAGCAAGTAGACAGAGTTTTGGTCAATCATAAGGTTTCTACAAGACAAAAACTAGTGAATAAAGTTGGAAAAGTAGTTTATGGACAGATTATAGACTTGAATATCAAGCAAAGAAAATTTCCTATGGGCAAAGAAAAGTATTGAAGGTTTTTGGTTGGGTTGTGTCATAATCAAAATGTTGTTTCAGATGCCAGGTGTTACAATAGATATAGGCTATTTAATATGGCATTTGGAAGAATTGAGTTAAATCTTGCTTCCAACACTTACTAGCTATGTGATCCTGGATGAGTCACAACCTCTGACTGCCACAGTTTCTTGATTTGTAATAATAACAGCACCTATATACCAGGTTTGTTGTGAGGATCAAATGAGATAATATGTGTAAAGTTCCTTCTTCAAATTTTATATCCCAATGTATGCAAATCCAAGTGGTGGTAGTAGTTGTCACTGCTGTTGTTAGTTCAAGCATGTTTCTTAGTAGCTATGCAAAAAATGTTTCTGAGTAAGGCAGAACCTAGAGACAGGGAGATCAGATGAAGTGTTCTACAACAATTCATTAGGCACTTGAAAATATAGGATTAGGGACTGGAAGAGAAGTTGGAGCAAGAGATCACCTATTTAAGAAGTGAGAGATTAAGGGGGAAAATATGGTATCTTAAAGAGAGACAGCCCAAGTATTTTACTTTGGGAGATGTTTACATTGAGAGAGGAAAAGTAAGATAAAGAAAGAGAGATGGATCAAAAGTGGAGAAAATAAATAGGGTAAGGAAGTAAAATCTGAAAGATGATCATTGTACTTAATGATCAGGAGTCCTAGATGCCCTCCAAGAGTGCAGCTTGAGTAGAGTGAGTAGGAAAGAAATCAGGCTGTCAGAGTTTAAGGAAAGAACAGGTGGTGAAAAAATAGAAACAGTGGGTGGGTACGGGACACTTGTTTGATGAATTTGGCAGGAAAATGAAAGAGAAAAATAACATCATAGCAAAGAGAAGCATCATGGTCAAATGAAAGTCTCCTTTTCCCTTTTCTTTTGTTCATTTGTTTTTAACTCTTAAAGTCTTTGTTGACAGCAATTTTAAACTGCAATATACTCTAGATGTCATTTAGTGCAATCCATTGATTTTACATATTAGAAAACTGAGTCTCTGAAAGGTTACATAACTTGTCAAAGATCACAAAAGGAGTGGTGGAATTGGAACTGAAACCCAGGTTCTTTGATGTCTAATTTGTACTCTTGTATAAACTACATTGTGTTCAAGAGAGATGGGAAAAAACCAATGAAATTGAAGTAATTGAAGATGAGGTGGAGATTATGTTATTAACCAATAGGACAAAGTCCCAGAGCAGAATAAAAGGGGCTATATCAAGGGAAAATTAAGAGAGTTAAATTTAGAAAGGAGGAATCAATCAATCAACAAGCATTTATGTTGTGCTAACTATATGCCAAGAATTGTGCTAGGTGAGAGGGGATACAAAGACAAAACCTAAAAGTCACTTCATAAAAATAGTTTATTCTGTTGAGGGGAAAGCAACATGTACATAAAATAGGTTTTTAAAAAAATCATTTGAAATAAATATGAGGTAAATTTGCAAAGAAAGATGAGATATAGGGAATCAAAAAGGTCTTCCTGTAGAAGTTATTGCTTAAACAGAGTTTTAAAGAAAATAACAGATTTGAATTGTGAGAGATGTGGTGGGAGTTTCTTAAGTCTTCTTAGAAGAGATGAAGGAAGAGGAAAAAAAAGTTTTTATCAATAAAATGAGAGCACTAGAGCAAAAATGGAAAAGAAACAATTAGAAACAACGTTAAGTTTAGTACAAAAGCATCAAAATTCTTGCCAAAGCAAGACATGATATTTCAAGAAATTACAGATTGCCAGTGAAAACAGAAAGAATCCATAGTCACACTGAAAAAAACCCTAAAATGACAATTTACAAGAATATTATGGCCAAAATCTAGAGGTTTCATGCAAATATATATATATATATATATATATATACCACAAGCAGCCAGAGAGCATCAATTCAAGTACCAAAGAGCCATGCTCAGAATCTCACATGATTTAATCAATCACCTATCAGATAGATGGAAGAGTGGAGAGAGTACCAGGGCTTCAGTCAGGAAGACTAATTTGAGTTCAAATTTCTCTTCAGATACTTACTAGCTGTGTGATCATAAACAAATTACTTACCCTTGTTTTCCTCAGTTTCTGTTTGTCTCTGTTTCCTAATCTGTAAAATGAGCTAGAGTAGGAAATGTCAAACCTCTCTAATATCTTTGCCAAGAAAATCCTAAATGGAGTCACAAAGAGTCAGACACTACTGAAAAACAACTATCAAGGAGTTTGGGATACTGCAGTCCAGTAGGCTGATATAGGCTGACAGTCAAGAATAACCTATTCATCAAAACGAAATATAATCCTAGAAGAGAAAAAACGGAGCTTTAATGAAACAGAAAACTTGCAAACATTCCAAATAGAAAGATTAGAACTGTTTAGAGACTTTGAAGTTCAAGCACAGGAATTAAGAGAAATATGAAAAGGTAAATATGAATGAACAATTATAAAGAACTAAAAAAGGATAAAATTGTAACATTGTAAAATGGGGAGATGATGCTGAATCCTGTCATCATCAGGGGTCATGGAGGGAGTCGAATCATATAAAAAGCCCTTATAGTGATTCTTTTGTCCCTTGATAGTCTTTAAAAGAAGAAACCAAAGCAAATGAAAAGGAATACCCCAGGAGTGGAAGGGAAAAGAAGGTTAGGGAAAACATTTCACACAATTAGAGTACACAAGTTAGATATCTATATAAACAAAGAAGAAGGGGTAAGGAGGAATGGGTGACGTTAACCTCACTCTGATCTGAACTAATCAAAAGGGAAAATAGTACACACATACAGTATGGTACAAAAATACATCTTAAAAAGGAAATGGAAAAAGGAAGATGGTAAAATTAACAGGAGGTTAATTTAAGAGAGATTTAGACAAACTCTAAGTAGGTACAAAAATATTTATAGCTCTTTTTGATGTTGTAAAGAAAGGAAATCTGAAGATTGCCTATAAATTGAGGAATGACTGATCTATAGAATACTTATATGCTGTACAAAAAGGATGAAAGAGATTGTTTCACTGAAATCTGGGAAGACATATGAACTCATGTAGAATGAAGTGAATAGAAGCAAAAGAATAATTTATAAAAATATATAACAATATAGTAAAGATGAACAACCCTGAAAGAATTAGAAATTCTGATTAGTATAAAAGTCAACTACAACTCTGGAAGATTAATGATGAAACATTTTACTTAACCTCCTGAAAGAGAAGTGACATCTTCAAAGTGCAGAATGAAACTTTTTTTTGAATTTGGTCAATGTAGAAATTTGTTTTGTTTAACTTTGCATGCTTCTAACTCAGGTTTTGTATTTCTTTTTGTTCTCAATTGGCAGGACAGGGTGGGGGGGCAGATCTTTATTTATATATAAAAAAAGATAAAGGGAAAAGGAGGAAATCCTTCAATTTTTAATTCTGTTAGGCTGTCTCTGTAGCCTCCAAAAACTGGATAGAAAGTTCCAAAGAGGAAGCACTGGACTCAGGATTCAGGGTGAATTAATTTCAAATCATGTCTGAGACACATAATAGTTATGAGTTTTGGGAAGTCATTCAGCCTATCTTGGCCTCGGTTTCCCTCATGTATATTGCAAGAGGGGTGCACTTGATGGTATATTTGATGATCTATTGATCCCAGGATGACTTTGTAGTGTCCGATTTGAGTGTAAAAGTGCTAGTAAAAGTTTACTAGTATTGGCCAGTCAAAGAAAGGCAATCACTACTACTTTTTTCTAGGTTTGATACTAATTAAGCTCACATCTTTATTAGCACATATATTAGCACACATATATCTCATAACACCTGAGTCTAGCTGATGATGCCCTTTCTTTTTAGCATATTACTTTGCTCATTTTCAATATACCACTGGTTTTGTTTATCCAGTTCCACATGAATCATATCCTTAATAATTTTGCTAAGTCTTTTGATTGCATATTTAAAATATAAAGATTCCAGTACTGTAGTTTTCTGGGCTTTCTAAATGCAAATAAAAACTACTTGCATTTAATCATCACTCAAAATCCTTTATATAGTTGGTAAATGGTATTTTTATGAATTTAACAGCTTCCAATAAAATGGAGGTTCCAAAAGGTACTATATCTTTAAAATTCTCTGGAGATATACTTAATTCAAAAATCTATAGTCAAAGCTTCAATTAGTGTTAGTAAGTAATATTTTTTATCACATTTCCATTTTAGGGGGAAAAAGTGCTGCGGGTCCAATTTAGTAGGAAGAATCTTTTGCTTTGGTGTAGCACATTATGCTTTTTACAGTGACTTTATGAACATTATCTCATTTCACCTAAGGAACCCTGAGGGTTTGGGAAGAAGGGGCATGTCAGACTCTGTTATCCATACCTGTACAAAGTAGTGGTAATGGCACTGGGACAAATTAGGAGATTTTAATGTTAATTCTGCCCCTGACTAGTTTTATGATCTTAGACAAAGACCTCAATGTCTGAGTCTCTCAAATGAATCATCTAAAAGAGAAGCTTAGTTTAAAAGCCAGAAGAATTTAGATTAGCCAAACTTGGTCCCAGAGAACATGGTGACTCATATTCACTGTGCTCTGTATAAAGTTAGGGGATTGTAGGAGTGTAATGTTGAATGATTTATCACTGTGTCAGATGGCTTTGCTTAATTGTTGCTATTATTGTTTTGTAACAAGAGAATGTTCAGTGAGGGGTGGGTAGGAATGGAATTTAGAAATGACCGTAACATGAATGAAAGGTATCAATAAAGCTTAAGTGCACTGATATTAATAAATCTAATCTGGTTCCTGGAGGAATAAAAAGGACTAATCTGAGATAGGTACTCTTTAAGCTGCATGACAGCTTTAATAATTCTGTGATTTATACTATGATAGTAGTGAATTTTGGTTAACGAAGGCTCAGATCAATGCATTCCATATGTAACTCCCTGTCATTAGTAGCATTTTCTTTCTCAGATGATTTCTGTTCTTTTATTGGTGATAATTTCAACAAGACATACTCCAATGTACCAGGTATTATATTTGTCATGATCTACCAAACATAACTATTTTGTTCTTCTTTGTTTGTTTGTTAATTATTTGCCATGTAAGCTGAATTATGATTTGCAAGCTGGCAAAGTCAGGTAAAAAACAACCTCCATTAAATAGTCATAGACTTTATAAATTATTAAAGATCATTTCAAAATGTACAAAATGTATTTCTTTTAAATCTTCAGTACTTCTTTTCATCATTTTCTTTAGAAATAAGACTGTGCTGGAATACCACCAAAAACACTGATCCCAGTAATATATTTATGACCCTTTTTCTTGCATCGTATATATAGGTCACACTAACAGATCTTTTTCTATCATGAGAATGACTGATTGTCCTTGATGAATGATCTATCCTGCTTCAAGTCATCTAACCAATGCCCCAGTTCTGCACTGTTCCTGGCAATGCAAGCTTTTTCTGGAAGGCAGACTGCCAGCTAAAAAGCAAATATCCCTGATTGAAAGCCTGGATCCACAACTTTATTATACTCAAGCTGACCTCCAAATGGACAGTTTGATAGTAGTTTGCCAAGTACACGCTATTTCCTCTCTTTCCACCCAGATACATCCAGTGCTAAGCTTTAGATGATCAAATGTCACTTATTTGATGTTATTAGGAGATGTCCTTTAGCTCTGTAGGTATTTCCAGCTACAACTAAGTAGCTTGTATTTTTGCGCCCTTTATAGGAGTTAAATGGAATAATTTAATCTTTACTTTTTTTAATCATTGAACTTCATTTCCATCTTTTAGTCAAAATATGAATAGAGGGTATATAGAACAAAGAAAAGGGAAAAGCATTCATATACCCCAGTATCCAGTCTCCTTAGCCTTCATGTTCCTGGCATACACAAGACAATGTTATGTATACACAATCAACTCAGACCCCTTCAGAGCAAAGAGTCACATATAGTGTTAAAAATAATGTCTTCCTGTAGCACTTAAGTAAGCTAGTGAGTTTCTTTCCTTGGAAGAATGAAGCATTTGGAGGAAAGCCCAAAATATATGCAGAGGCCCAATCTTGCCACTAGCATTATGGAAGCATAAAATCAAAAAGTTGGAAGGAAGCTTTAGAGGCTATCTAATCCAATCTGTCAGCCAATTCTATATCCCCTTTTGCAATAGTAGATATGGCCAGTAATCAATCTGAAAACCTGCAATGGTAGGATGATCTCTCCTTGGTGAAACAGTCTATTCAGTTATTCATTATTTCTAACTTTTATAAAGTTATTTGTAACTAGAAAGCGATACATATAAAGAATGAAATGTTTTTTTAAAAAATCTCAAAAATTAAGATGAAGATAAAATACTGTTACAACTATAGCTTCATTCATCCATTCATGGAATAAAGTAAAAATGTAATTTATAGTCCAACCAGCTCTGGACCTACTCAAATTGGCTCATTGTGTGTAGGGCCCTCTATGGAAAGTTACTTCACTGATTCAATTTGCAACTCCCCCTACCTCTACCCCTATTAGAAAATGAAAACTTATGAGGTTCTAGTATCCTGAAATGCAGTGGTTTATCAAGCTAGCAGGCACAGATGGGAAATAAAGGTGAAACAGCAAGTACATTTAATTGCAACAGAAAAAAAAATAGGAAAATAATCGGAAAGAAACCTCAATACTCCATTCCCCCCCAAGCAAAATCCCATCTCCCTTCCTCTTCACACATTTTGGCAAATGAACTCCAAGTTTCATGGCTTAGGGAGGAACGAAGGAATAAAGATCTTTCCCTGAAAGTTCAATGAGGGATTTGGAGCATTTGATGCTTATGGTCTTCCTGCTTGATAATTGATCATGCTGGTAACTGCTACCAACTAAGCTAGTCACTCCTAGTCTCTATACATGCCAAGATTAGCATGCTTCATGTACTCATCACTTGCCATTCCATTTCTTAACTTTGTTCTTTATCCTATGTAGCTCCATCCTGCAAAGATCTCCACTATGGTTGCCTTCTCTTTGGCTGTCCTACCTTGAGCTCCTGTAATGTAACTAATCTGTAATGCAGGAGTACACTGCTCCAGTTCTAGTGCCAGACAGCAGGAAAAGTATTATTCTTATGCCCTTCAGATCTGCCTGATGCATCTTGGGCCAGGGATGCTAGTAAATACAGTGCTTCCCTCCCTGCCCTCATCCCTTCATTAAATCTATTACCTAATATGATGCCATAAAATGAATTGTAAATTACATATTTAATTTCTAATTTTATAAATTCTAACAATTTTTACAAAATTCAAATTTTTTTTTTTACAGATTTGAGCATTTAATTTATAACTTGCAAGTTAATTTACATCATTTAATTTAAAGTATTCAGAGGCTGTTTTTATTTTTTGAGGAGAAATATTATGTTGACAATTTTCTTTATCTTAGCTCCATAAGAAGCCTGCATTTCAATTAGTTAGCAGTCATTTTCTTTTAACTCTTCTTGGACTACTGCTTTCAGTTTGTCTTTGAATTTAACAGTTCCTTGGGCAGAGCCAAGATGGTGGAGTAGCAACACACATTTTCTGGAGTGATGCCTCCAAGCACAGCCAAGTACCTGTAAAAAATGTCTCTAAACAAATTCTGGAGATACAGAACCCACAGAATGAGGGAGTGAAGCAAATCTCTAGCACAAGAGAGCCTCAAAGGTTGCCGGGAAGTGTCTGTTGTGCCTCACAGGGCAGATTCAAACATGGGCTAAGCCAACAAAGACAGGACCTAAGCAGGCCTTTGGGAGACTGAATCTCTCACACTTGTGGTAGTTTCCAGATTTTCAGGACCCTAAAATGCCAAGGACGTATTGGAAGGTCAATGAAAAAAGCCTGTGGGACCAGTGTGGGAGAAGGAGTGGTATGACCCTAGCCCCAGGGCAGCAGAAGGGGAAGGCAGCTGAGAAACCTGCAGCAGCCACAACAGCAGCAGGGCAGAGGCACTTTTCTGGAGCTCTAGGCCCAAAAATTGTGGGAGAATGGAGCAGCTGACAGTTACACCCACCATCCTAACTGGAAGCAGAGACATACCTTAAAAAAGAGATCAAAAGTCAAGTAAATGGCTCTGGAAATAAGCAAAAACCAAGAAAGGAATCAGACTATAGAATCTTACTTGGATGATAAGGAAGACCAAAGCATGCAATCAGAAGACAACAAAGTCAAAGATCATCCATCTAAAGCCTCCAAGAAAATATGAATTTGTCTCAGGTCATGGAAGAGCTCAAAAAGGATTTTGAAAATCAAGTAAGAGAAGTAGAGCAACAATTGGGAAAAGAAATGAGAGTGATGCAAGAAAATTATGAAAAACAAGTTAACTGCTTGCTGGAGATCCAAAAAATGCTGGAGAAAATAACACTGCAAAAAATAGACTAACCCAAATGACAAAAGAGATCCAAAAAGCCAATGAAGAGAAGAATGACATAAAGAACATAATAGTCCAGATGGAAAAGGAGGTCCAAAAGGTCATTGGAGAAAGTAATTCCTTAAAGATTATAATGTAGCAGATGGATGCTAGTGACATGATAACAAATCAAGAAATTATAAAACAAAGCCAAAGGAATGAAAAAAATAGCAGATAATGTGAAATATACCATTGGAAAAAGAACTGGCCTGGAAGATAGATCCAGGAGAGACAATTTAAAAATTATGAAAGTACCTGAAAACTATTATCAAAAAAAGAGGCTAGACATCATCTTTGAGGAAATTCTGAGGAAAACTGCCCTGATATTGTAAAACAAGAAGGTAAAGTAAATATTGAAATAAACCACTGATCACCTCCTGAAAGAGAAGCCAAAGCTCGTTGGGATATTGTAGCCAAATTCCAGAGCTCCCAGGTCAAGGAGAAAATATTGCAAGCAGCCAGAAAGAAACAATTTGAGTACTGTGGAAATACAATCAGGATAACACAAGACATAGCAACTTCCATATGAAGGGAATCACTGTGCTTGGAATATGATATTCCAGAAGTCAAAGAACTAGGATTAAAACCATGAATCACCTCCCCAGAAAATAATCATTCAGGGGAACAAATAGTCAGTCAATGAAATAGGGGACTTTCAAACATTCTTGATGAAAAGACCAGAGCTGAATAGAAAATTTGATTTTCAAACACAAGAATCAAGAGAATCATGAAAAGGTAAACAGGAAAGAGAATTAATAAGGGACTTACCAAAGTTGAACTGTTTACATTCCTACATGACAAGATAATATTTATAATTCTTGAGACTGTTCTCAGTACTAGGGTAGTTGGAGGGTTTATATACATATAAACAAGGGGCACAGGGTGAGTTTAATAGGAAGTGTTGATATCTAAAAATAAAATTAAGGGGTGAGAGAGGAATATAAGGAAATTAAGGGGTGAGGAGGAAAAATGGAAAAATAGAATGGGGCAAATTATCTCATACATAAAAGAGGCAAGAAAAAAACTTTTTTAATGGAAAGGAAGAGAGGGGAGGTGAGAGAAGAAAAGTTAACCTTACTCTCATCACATTTGGTTTAAGGAGGGAATAACATGCATACTCAATTTACTATGAAATTCTATGTTATAATACAGGAAATTATGGGGGAAGGGGATAAGTTGCAGAAGGGGGAATGATAGAAGAGAGGGCAAATAGGAGGAGGGCATAAATAGACACTTTTGAGTAGCAACAGGGTCAAAAGAGAGAATAGAATAAATGGGGGCAGGATAGGATGGAGGGAAATATAGTTAGTCTTTCACAACATGACTTTTATGGAAGTCTTTTCCACAACTACACAAGTATAAAATATATCTAGTTGCTTGGCTTCTCAGTGGGGATGGGTGGGGAAGGAGGAAGGGAGAGAAATTGGAATTAAAAGTTTTAAAAACAAATGTTAAAAATGGTTTTTACATGCAACTGGGAAATAAGATATACGGGCAATGGGGTATAGAAATCTATCTTGTCCTCCAAGAAAATAGAGAAAATGAGGATAAGAGAAGGAGGAGTGTGATAGAAGGGAGGACAGATTGGGGGAAAGACTCATCAGATTGCATGGTGTCTTGGAGTGGGTGGAAGGGAGAGATGGGGAGAAAATTTGGAATTCAAAATCTTGTGGAAATGCATGTTGAATAGGAAAATTAAATAAATATATTAGAAATAAAAAAAGAATAAAACGCAAAGCTAGATATTGGTAAACCAATGAATTTTCATAAGAAATGAACCTATTTTCTAATAAAAAAAGAATTAAAAAAGAATTAAAAAAGCATTTAACAGTTCTTTTTCCACTCAGTTCGAGTTGTTTCAATATCATCCTGTCATTCTGTCAGGTACTTTCTTCATGACAGCCTTTCTTCTTTACTGATACTTCTACATCAATCATTAACCTGCATGTCTTCCTTCTGTGAGAGACTCTGACTTCAACTCCACTTCAGTTTAAGATACAAAAAAGATTTTTGCTACACAGAACAAGATGATATCTATCTGTCTACCTATCTATCTTTCTATCTATCTGAGTTCAAATCTTACCTCAGATACTTGTCACTCACTAGCTGTGTGACCTTGGGCAAGTCACTTAACCCCAATTGCCTTGTCCTGAGTCATCTCCAGTAATCCTGATGAATATCTGGTCACTGGTTTCAGATGGCTCTGGAGGAGAAGTGAGGCTGGTGACCTGCACAGCCCTCCCTCACTCAAAACAAAGTCAAGTGCAAGTCATGTCATTATTTCTCTGACAGCATGGTCTTCTTTGGCAATGGACGAACTCACAACTTTAAAAATGTAAAGAAAAGTTGACTTAGCTCACTGGTCTGCACAAGCAGGTTACTTTGGTCTGCAAGTTGTAATTTGCCAAACTCATGGTATATAGAACCAAACTGTTTTTGTTTTTTTGAAGTGAAAAAAATGTTAATGTGTATTGTCACTTTGTGGGAAGCTATGGCCAGTAAATAGCGTGCCAGACATAGTGTCAGTAAGACTCTAATTTGTGAGTTCAAATTTGGCTTCAGACATTTACTAGCTGTGTGACCCTGGGCAAGTCACTTAACCCTGTTTGTCTTAGTTTTCTCATCTTTAAAATGAACTGGAGAAGGAAATGACAAGCCATCCCTGTATCTTTGCCAAGAAAATGCCAAGTGGGGTGATGAAGCGTGGGACACAACTGAAAACAACTGAACAAAAATCATCACTTTCCCCCTTTTTCCACAAATCTAATGATATATTTAAATAACAAAATAGCAAAGATAGGTAAGAAGGGCACTGCAGTGTAGTGCTGTCTGCGTTCATTCAGAGACATATGTGCATATATGTTATATATATGTGATAAATATATGTGTAATGCACATATACATGTATGTATTTGTATGCATACGTGCATGTAAAATACAAATGTATAACATATATGTGTACATGCCTACATGTATATGTATATATATATGTGTGTATCTTGTGTATATATATATGTATGAAGTATATACATTCATGTGATGAATTGAGGTGATAAGGTGGGTAGGGTGAGGTGGATTTTGGAGAATGTTTTGAAGATGATAAATGGAGGCTGATGCAGAAGAAGAATTATCATATTTATATGCTATAGGCAACATGGAAAAAAGAAAAAAAAACAGTGGAAACTGATGAGGAGTCCAGGTAACAAATTAGAAGTTTGGAAATGAATCACAAAAATGAGCAGTGATGGAGAACTTCACATCTGCTGGGTGTTTTTGTCTGCCAAAAGCTGTTGAACTGATAATTTCTTGACTTGACTAATGATAGTATCAAGGACCAGAAGTTAGAAGGTCCAACCAAAAGAAATTTTACTGTGAATATGCTTCTTATGAATAAGAAAGAATTAATATGTGCATGGAACCAAGAGAAATCTTAATATTAAGTGAATAATCTTTTTTAGAATATGTGACAGATGAGCAGAAAGCTGGACATCTTCTGACATATCCCAAGTCTTTTATAGACAAAAGAATCAAGTGGTTCAGAGAAAGAAGAGGGGAATTAAGCAAAGTAGTGTTGGGAAGCTCTCAAGAGTGAAAGTATGCATTCCAAAGAGATCCAAAAGTGGGGGGAGGGGAAGGGAGGAGAACCTATTTGTATAAAAATACTTATAACAGCCCTTTTTGTGGTCACTAAGTATTGGAAATTGAAGGGATGCCCATCAGTTGAGCAATGGCTGAAGAAGCTGTGGTATGTGATTGTAATGGAATGTTATTGTGCTATAAGCAGAATTATTTGAAAAAAATCTGAATTTACATGAACTGATACAGTGAAGAAAACAGAACAAGGAGGGCATTGAACACAGTGATAGAATTATTGCGCAATGAACAACTATCAATGATTTAGCTATTCTCTGGGATTTAAGATAATCCCAAAGAGTCATAATGAAAAATGCTATCCACCTCTAGAAAAAAAATACTGAAAACATCTGAATACAGATCAAAACTTATGATTGTTCATTTTCTTTTTTTTTGTTAATTTTCTTCCACACAACAATTAATACTTTTTTTTACATAATTGCATATTTATAACTTAAATCACATTGTTTGTCATCTCAGAGGAGCATCTGGAGAGGGAGGGAGAAATCGAATTTTGAATTCAAAACTTTAAAAAAATGTTAAAAATTATTTTTTATGTTATTGTGGAAATGAAATATGATTAAATACATAAAAAGAACAATTTAGATGCATATTGACCTCACCAACCAAATTAGATTTGTAAAAGATGCATATTGAATATGGAAGTACAGAGCAGATAAGAATCACAGATTAGAGTTGGAGGGGATGACAGTACCCAATTAGGACAATTTCTTCCTTTTATAGATAAGAAAATCCAAGGTTTAAAGAATTTAAGTGGCATGCAGAAGTAACACAGATACTAAGCAATAGGAGAAAGTTTTAAATCTAGGATTTATATATACATATATGTATGTATATGTGTATATAAACATGCATGCATATACATATATGTTTATATGTGCATGTACAAACACATGTGTATATACATGTGTATGTATGCATATGTGTGTATATACATATATACATGTATATACATATACATATATATGTATATACATATAATGGTAACTGATGGCAAGAGAAAGCTAGGCTATTCAATTCCTATTTGGTTTCTTTTTTGCTGTTGTGATTATCGTTATTTTGTATGTTCCAGAAAAAAAAAAAAGATTGGTCATTAGATGTAGAGAATTAATGGTGAGAATATATAAGGAGATAAAAAGAAAACATTCAGCTGACCTTGCTACTTTCAACTCTGCTGTCCCAAAAGAATTATGTCCTAAGGAACTAAAAACCTACAGTAAGTGATTACTGAGTCCCTAAGTATGTGGTGTTTGAAATATTGTGGGAAACAAGAGATATCATAGGATAGGAGGACATACGTCTGAATTTTCAAAGAAGAGAATTGCATCTGTACATCATAGGCCAGTGAATTTAACTGATTCTTAGCAGAATACTAAAGCTTGCTTTTGAACTGATATTCAGTGAATATCTTGAGCATCTGGGTGGTGCAGTGGATAGAACACCAGGGCAGGTGTCAGGACCACCTGAGTTCAAATCTCACCTCAGACACTTGACACTCACTAGCTGTGTGACCTTGGGCAAGTCATTTAACCCCAATTGCCTCATCCTGGGTCATTTCCAGTCATCCTGATGAATGTCTGGTCACTGGATTCAGATGGCTCTGGAGGAGAAGTGAGGCTGGTGACCTGCACAGCCCTCCCTCACTCAAAACAAAGTCAAGTGCAAGTCATGGTGATTATTTCTCTGATGGCATGGTCTTCTTCAGCAATGAAGGATGAACACACAGTGAATATCTGGAAAAGGAAATGATGACCCAAAGAACCACCATGAAATCATCAAGAACGGATTATGCCAAACTAAATTTATTTCTCTTTTTTAGACAGCTAATAGATTTTGGCAGCACATGCACACAAACATCCATACATATAGGTATATATATACATATAAACACACATGCATATATGCATATAGATGTACATATATACACATTGCTTAAAGACATAAACATACACATGCATATTTGCTTATGCATAGATACATGCACACTTGTGTGCACATATATTTGTAATGCACATGTCTATATACATATACATGTGTATTTATGTGTTCATATGTATGTGTATAGATAGAAATATATGGATATATTCATAAACATATGCAATACATTTCTGACTTTTGTTTTCCCTTAGTATACATTAATGGTTTCAGTGTTTTGGACTGAGAAGTTGTTCAGATCTTCTGGACCTTGACCTAAGGAGGCCTAGAGATGTTCTGTGCATACTCCATGAATGAAGCTGCTTCATGCAAACACCTCCCTGGCCTTCAAGCTTTGACACTGTGTGATAGTTGCGGGAGACTCAGGGGCCACCACTGGTGCTTCCCAGAAAATGAAGAGGTGCTACCTGCTAGGTGCCATCAGGGTATCAGGAGCTGACTGCAGCTTCTGGGAGTGTTTGGTTCCTCAACCATATCTACAAGCTTCAAATCAAGGAACACATCTCTGAGCAGCTGAATCAGAGCTCTCCAGTGATTGGATACTAAAGCGCATATATTATATATATATATATATATATATATATATATATATATATATATATATATATATATATATATATATATATATATATATATATATATATATATATATATACAATAATGATTTCCGGCAATGATATGCAAGGGCCTTTTCTGTACCATGTGGATGGTAAGGAAAAGTGTGTTTATACAGTCACTTTTTCTGTGGGATTTGACTCCATTTATGCCTCAAATGTTATGAACTAGGGTTATTCTCTCTTGAGTTAGAAGTGGAAGATGCCTATGACTTGTCCCAGAGAGCCTTTTTCCTGGCCACCTAATGGAATGCTTACTCAGGAATTTAGTCAAACTTTATCTTATCTAGGAAGATGAATGGATCTATTTCTTCACTGATAATGTAGCTAATCTTAATGACAAGTATCAGGAGTCATCCCCTGCAACAATATAAAAAGCTCTTATTTGTTCTAACTTCATATATATATATATTCTCATATGCATTTATATAGCTGCCTATAAAAGAATATATATAATGTTTATATTTTCAGATGATACAAAGTTGGAAGGAACTGCAGTTAGAAGGCAAAAAAGAAACTGATTAGGCATAAAAATAAACCCTTATAAGTAACTTTGACTATGAAAGTGAAACGCTTAGACAGTAATTTTGAGATTTTCAGTTTTTTGGATTATAAGCCCCTAGGATGAGTCAGCATTCAGATGTAGCCAAGAGAGCTAATGTAATCATAGTAGTATACAAGGAAATAGGTATTGATAGCCGTCTAAGATACACAACAGTTGTATTGTTGTGTTCAGTTTGAGTTGCCACATTTTAGGAAGGACATTGATGAACTGGAGAGTATTCAAGGAGGGCAACTCAAAAATGTTGTGATTCTGCAATTTATAATCATTTCCAATTTCCCCAGGGAACTGGTCTCACCTCGGGGTATCCTCTGCAAGAGGATATCATTCATTAGTTAGACTTAAGATATTTGGGTCTGATAAAGGCTTAATGTATTCCTTTTCCTAAGTACTATTATTGAATGAGTTGCTGCTGTGAGATTTTAGGTAACATCATAAACTTGTGGGTTAATGTTGGAGCCTAAAGAAAAAATTCCTGTATCTCCTAGAGTACACACCATCGGACACCTTATGCTTACCTTTGAGAAAGTCAAGTCACACTCACATAGCTCTATATCCAGCAGAGAAAGAAGCCAAAAATTCCTATAGGCACTAAACTTAACAAATCTTTAGTTCTATCTTACAATGTTGTTAAATGACTAAAATAAGTTGCTGTACAAAGCCTTATATAATTGTTTTATTATTTGTAGTTAATTTAAAAAGAGATATATGTAGGGGCAAGAATCTTGGGGATAGAACACTGTTTTGACTCTCGGGGAGATGCATGTCCCTATAAAAATTATACCCCCCCCCCCCCCATATCATCAGAGTGATAGAAACACTGACCTTCATTACTATATTTGAGCAGGCTTTTGCTCTTGCTCCTGGGATAAAATATGAAGTAAGAGCATATACATGCTCTTATATTTTATATCATCCTGCATAGAAAAGGAAGTACCTGGGTTTTACCTGTCTGATGCTCATCAGAGAATATTCACAAACATGTGGGGGAGGGACTATTTCGACTGAAAAATATGCATTATTCCACTAACATTCTATTTCTTCTTTCAATTCTTCCTCCTTTAGTTACCCTCAATTTTTGCTTGATTGGAAATCTATTGTTTTCTAGTTGGTGTTTAAATTAAAGACCTTTAAATTCCCCTTTTGCACTCTTCCTCATAGTGTGGAGGTGTTGTTTCTTTGTCGCAGGCCTTGCTAGGGAAGCATGAAGTATGGCAGGAACCAAAGAGTTGGAAAGGCCTCAGGAAGGATTGTGTGTCTGACATTCAGGGACTGGCTTTGCTTTAGTTGACTGGAGTTTTTCATCATTTTGGTTATAGTAATACTGAAAGAAATTCTATTAAGTCTTAGAGGGATTACTAATTTGTTTTGAGGGAGACATTGAAGATAACAAGGTAATCTACTGCATCCTGAGCTACAGTCAATCATCTTCACTTTTGTACTGTCACTGGACTTCAGTGAGTCATGGAGAGAGTGAGGCTGATGACTTTACACAACGCTGTCTCCTTTAAATACAATTCAGGAGCAAGTCAAGACATCTTCAGTGATGTCATAGGTCCTCTTTGAAAACAAAAGATGAACAACAGCAACATATATCCTGATGAGATTACAGATCCGTGAAACACTGAAATAAGGTCAGGGTAAAGATGTACCCTAGAATCCATTTTTTTCAGGACCAATGTGGGTAACCCTTAGAACTCTAAAATTAGCATTGTGGACATTCTCAGTTAATCATTCAACAAGAAACCTAAAATCTAACCATCTATGGACTTATTAAGTTTCCACTTAATAAGTCTTGGCACGTATCATGGGATTCTCTGCTGCATGACTCTCAGGGCAGCTTTTAAATATAATGGAAGGACTTGGATATCTACATATAGAGAGAGATATATAGATATAGATATAGATATGTATAGATATAGATATATAGATATAGATATAGATATCTGATGAGTATAATGACAGGTAAGTTCCACAGTATGAGCTGAAAGAGATCAATAGCAAATCAGAAAATCTGAACAACATAGTATTTAAATTGGTCATTAGAAAACTGATAGAAGATTGCAAACATTTTGTCTTTAACCTTGATCATAGGTTTAATGGTGCTAAAGAAGTAGTGTTAAGGACTTTGTTCTCATTTAGAGGTGTGATTTCAGTATTTTTTTTAGATCGCTTAATTAATCCATTAATCTATTTTATCTTCTAGGGTGTACTGTACTAATGTGAGTTATGTAGCTCACTTTCACTGCTCTTTTAATGGCCTTCCATGTGAGGTGATGGAATGGTTATTCATGCACATGAATCAGTCATTAATCTCTACTCAGCATTACTAATTTTTATTACATCCATGACCTTTTCACATTTGTATTCTTTCTGTACCTGATCTGTGCTAATTATCCTTACATAATTAACTCTATGTCTGAAAAGAGCAGATTATGTTAGAATTTTGATTTCCTGATTTGTTTCTCTGTTCTTTTTTCTCTAAGAACTATGTAAATAATATGGCACAAATCAGAACGGTTTTATCTTCTTTCCAACTAATTTCTTTGTCCTTTCAATCATTACTTAAATTTGAAATGAAAGGCCACTGCCATCATAATTTTGATCCATGAAAATCTTAACAATACTTCTGTCATTCTAAGAATAATTTTTAAAACAAGAGATTGAATTTAACTACTTGGCTTTCAACATTCAAGTTAATGAAAGCTATACACTAACCTTTCCAGTGTGAATGCACATTTTAGAATATAGAAGTTGTTTTGAAAACCAGAATGCAAATTCTTAGATTTCTTTAGAAATTGTCCTTTCCATTTATTTAAACATTATTTTAGAAAAAAACACCTAGTAACTGAATCAAATGATTAAAAAGTGCACAAAAATAAGGGTGATTACAATTTTGAGTCATTTTGTAATACATTTTTTAAGGGTGACGACAAATGAAATTCATGGTATCAGAGAGACCAAATATCCTCAGGCAATCCCATTTTAAGGATTACAATGACTAGATAGGGCAAAGTTAATTGTAACCAAGATGAATTATGGAATTATCAATGAGACATTAAGTGAAGAGTTAATAGACATTTCATGCTAAATAGAAAAATATATCTCTGACTGGAAGCTATCTCTGAAGAAAAGTTCTACTTTTTTTTGGGTTCTGGCTTTAAAAATAATTCCAACCACTCTTCTTTATTTAGTAGCTCAGCATTTCTTATCACCCCTGCAGTCAGTGAGTGATGACCCATGCAACTATAATTAAACCTTTCAGGCAAAATAAGGGCTGCTGACATTCTCAAAAGAAGAATTAAAAAGTAGTATTCTGATGATTTAACACCTTTAATAGAAAAGTTTGAAAGAGACGGTATCTCCTTGGCGTTTTAAATTTTCAATCCAATCTTGACAGATACATTTAGGATGAACAAAGAAAAATCATATTCTCAGTCAAAGATAATCTTTCATATTAATATGTTGAAGGTTTTGAATCCATCCTGGGGATTACTACTATGAAGCAGGCAACTCAAGTTAAATACTTTCAGTAAATATCCATTGTGTCAGGGCATTCCAGTACTAAGTTTTGGAGAGTTGTATAATTTTCCTTTACATCTTCCCTGCTGATCTGTTTCTTTGTTGTTCATAACCTCATTTTTTACCCCTTTTCTGCTCTACCTTCTCAGTTTGATCACTTTGCCATCATAAATTATGTCTGACAAACTCTACTACACTTCCATTTTCATAGTTATATAAATGTTAGAAAGAGATGAAGTGGCACAGTGTATAGAAATCTGGACCCAGGATCAAGAATAGCTGGTTTCAGTTCCTACCTTTAAATTATAGTCTACGTGACCTTAGTGGAGTCATTACAACTTTCACTCCCTTAGGCAATGCTACCAAGACATTTCAGTTCATTGATACATGAAACCTTACACGCACTTCCCATTTCAAGGAAATCATATAAATATAAACAAATCCTAAACAGAAGTACTACTTGTTTTCACATTTTGGAATTTAATCTTGAAATCTTTTGTGTTTTGATTTTTCCCCACTCCCTTTCCCTATCCTGTTGGATTTACTGACACTTCAAGCTAGGTCTCATTCTTTTATTTTGTGTGTGTGTGTGTATGTGGTTTTTTAGGCAACTAGCCAATGTATCCTCCCCATATCCCTTCATACCCCAAGTGGTCTCAAAGTCCTCTAATTTATAGAATTTTTATGCCATTTTTGCATTTGAATAGGACTTCAGACTTCCAGCATAATTTCTTATCTAACTTTTCACTCTTTACAGTCAGGTCAGTGGTAGCAGGTTAGGGGAGGGGTTATTATATCTTTTTTTTTTTATCATACTTCCATCCACTTACTTGAAATTACATTCATTTGGCCTTAATCAGCATTTTCTCAAAAATCATCTTTTCTCTCACATATGACACCATTTCAAGATATTTAGGCTTAACCTTAAGAAGGTTATACTGGAAGAGTCCAGGTTTGAGATGTGTAGAAGACGGATTTTTTTTAAAGCTATCTAATTACAGTAATTAGCTTTTCTCTCTAATTGGCATTGTTCACACCTTTTTTAAGAAAATTTTCTCTTTCTGCCTTCTCTCAATTGCAGTGTAGATTATAATGCAAACAAGTTTCTGGCAAGGTTATGAGGAAGTCATCTACCTTCTTGGTTTTGTGACTATTATCCCCTTTTCTACTCCATTCCACAAAAGTAGACAAAGGAAAAAAGTATGATATAGGGCAAAGAGCTCTGGATTTTAAATCAAAGGACTTGGCTTTAAATCCTTACTGTGTAAGTTTGGCAAATCAATTCTCATCTCTGGGTTTCACTTTCTTCTATTTGAAATAAAGATTTTAAACTAGAATGACTCTCAGGTCCTTTCCAGGAAAGGACCTCAGGTACCATTACTGCTATTTGTATTGGTAGCTGCTGAACTGTTCTGGTTCTGTTTCTTTTCAATATAACCTATCATTAATCACACAGACACACATATGTGTGTATGTATATATGTATGTCTATGCAAATATATGATATATACAAATTTTATATATATAAGTGTATATATATGTATATATATATATATATATATATATATATATATATATATATATATATACATATATACAAACACATGTGTATCTTATCTGCCCCCCCACATCTGTTTAACCAGTAAGGGTTTCTCCACACCCTCACTACTTTGCTATAATAAAATCTAGAGGAAAATCATTCACAGTTAATAGTCAGAGATTATTTTTGCATATTCAGCTGAATTTTGAGAACAGAACTTTCATCCATGAGGTATAACTAACCATCATTTTTAAAATGACTCTACTTACATGCTTCAGCTTGGTGAGAATATCACCTTACTGAAGACACTGTCCTTAGGAGGTCCAATATATATGCTCTATCAGGACCTAACAAGTTAGAAAGACTTTGAATAAAGGGCTAAACTCATTAAATTTAAAGAGGCTAAAGATTTGACAGAAGGCAGTGACTACAGAATCTCACTAAACAATCCACTAAAGGGAGACCACAATCAATATCAGTGGGGAATTTCCTCACATTGACAAAAAAAAATGATCTTATGAAGTATTGAAGAGAAAGGCACATGACTCAAGCAAAGAAATATTCATGGTTTTGTTTGGTTATGCAAGCAGATATTCTAGGTATGAACTTTGAAATATTATCAACCTTTGTGACCCCAGTATCTACTTATGTTGACCTATTTATAGAAGAGAGCTATGACTGGTGTATTTATACATACAATTTGTGACCACAAAATATATGCAAAAATAGAAAAAAAACAAAGAGTATGTTTAACATTAGAGATTTGTACAAGTGACTCTGATGATTTAATTATTCATAATACTTCACTGAAAGCATGAAGAGTAATTTAATGGAGTAGTTATTGTTAGTTAAACTATGTGCATGATAAGCCTTGGTATTCTGCAGCCAAGTTGCTCAGTTGCAAATATCTATTTTTTTCTTAGTCAAATCATGTATTTGTTTCAACCCTTTACAACTATTAAAATGCTTTTCCCATTTAATACAATTAAAACACATTATGAGGTTATCTAAGCCAGGGAATATTGAAGATTATTTCTGCTTCCAAAATAGCAATCCATACTGGATATTGGAATAGGTCACTTAGATGTAGGAAGATCTATGTTCAAGTCCTACTTCTAACATGAAGGGCCTGTGTAAGGTTGGGCAATTCATTTAATCTCTCAGTACCCCAGACAGAATACCATAAATTCTAAAGGAAGAGACAGTATGCAAATACATTGGTGTATATAAGGTACAAATAGATTTGATGGAAGGTAACCTTAAAGGTTTGCTAAGCAGTATTTGATATAAATCCTGAAGAAAAAGAGGTATTCTAAGAAGGTGAGAAGCAAGAGCATTCCAGGCACATGGGATAACCAAAGCAAACACTAGAGATGGGAAATAGAATACACTCTTACTTATTCCACATATCCAACTTTATTGCCAACTATTGTATTTTCTTACACCATCCTCCTATACTTTCTCTTCATTTAAAAGCTACTATTCTCAAAAATCTCAATTGCGTTATAACAATAGCTTTCAAGGCAACTAGATGGTACGGTAGATAGAACTTGGAATCAGGAAGCTTCATCTTCATGAATTCAGATCTGTCTTCTGATAGTACCTATGTTACCCTAGGCAAGTCACTTAACTGTATTTGCCTCAGTTAATGATCTATAAAATGTGCCAAAGAAGGACATGGCAAACCACTCCAACTTCTTTGCCAAGAAAACTTCAAATTGAGTCATGAAAAGTCAGCCATAACTGCAAAGACAGAACAACAAAATAACTTTCTAGGTACTCTCCCTGTCTCAAGTCTTTCCCTAATTCAATCTTTCCTCCACTCAGATGCCAAAAGACTTTTATTAAATCATCAGCCTGAATATGGGACTCCATCTACACAGTAAACTAATTTTTACCTGTTGATCAAGGATCAATAAAGTTCTTCATTTAGCATTTAGAAACCTTCAAAACCTTTTTTGACCCCTTTTCTACCTTTTTATTCCTCTTACATTTCACTCCAGATCTCTTTTATGTTTCACTCCTGATCTCTACAACTAGCTACACCGATCTGCTTGTAGTTCTTTAGAGAGGCAATTGCAATTGCATCTTGGAGCCTTGAATTAGTCATCCTAAAATGACTTAAGAATTCTGTCCCTCCTCATTTCTGCCTCTTAATTTCCCCGGATTAATTAAGTCTCAGCTCAAATTTTACTTTCTATATGTGGTCTTTCCTGGTGTCTCTATTTCTCTGTCTCTGTCTTTATATGTCTGTCTCTGTTTCTGTCTCTCTCTAACTCCAGTTCTTTAATGTCTTTTGTTTTAGGATTACCTTTCATCTTCTCTGTGCATATTTTGCTTGTATCTACATCTTTACATGTGTTCTCCCTCATTAGAATGTGAATTACTTAATCTCTAGCCAAAGACAGCCTGGAACATCACCAGTAAATGTCTATCCCACCAAAATGGGGGCAGGACTCAGTCCAGCATGAGCTGAGCCAGGAAAGACAGGACCTGAGTAAGTCTTGGGGAGACTGAATCTCTCACACCTGTGGCAGTTTCCAGATTTCAGGACCCCAAAACACTGAGGACATGTTAGAAGGTCAGTGGAAAAAACCTGTGGGACCAGTGTGGGAGAAGGGAGTGGTATGATCCTAGCCCTAGGGCAGCAGAGGGGGAAGGCATCTTAGAAACCCACAGCAGCAGCAGGGCAGGGGCCCTTTCTGGAGTTCTAGGTCCACAGATTGTGGGAGAATGGAGCAGCTGACAGTTCACTCCCCACCCTCACTGGAACCAGAGACCTACCTTAACAAAGAGATCAAAAGTCAAGTAAAGGGCTCTGGAAATAAGCAGAAACCAAAAAAAAGAATCAGACTATAGAATCTTACTTTGGTTATAAGGAAGGCCAAAACATGCAAACAGAAGACAACAAAGTCAAAGCTTCTCCATCAAAAGCCTCCAAGAAAATATGAATTGGTCTCAGGCCATGGAAGAGCTCAAAAAGGATTTTGAAAATCCAGTAAGAGAAGTAGAGCAAAAATTGGGAAAAGAAATGAGAGTGATGCAAGAAAATTATGAAAAACAAGTTAACTGCTGCTGAAGGAGACCCAAAAAATACTGAAGAAACTAACACTGTAAAAAATAGACTAACCCAAATGACTAGAGATCCAAAAAGCCAATGAAGAGAAGAATGACCTAAAAAACATAATAGGCCAGATGGAAAAGGAGGTCCAAAAGCTCATTGGAGAAAATAATTTCTTAAAGATTAGAATGGAGCAGATGGAAGCTAGTGACACGATGAAAAATCAAGAAATTATAAAACAAAGCCAAAGGAATGAAGAAAATAGCAGATAATGTGAAACATACCATTGGAAAAAGAACTGACCTAGAAGATAGATCCAGGAGAGACAATTTAAAAATTATGAAACTACCTGAAAATTATTATCAAAAAAAGAGCCTAGACATCGTCTTTGAGAAAATTCTGAGGAAAACTGCCCTGATATTCTAGAACAAGAAGGTAAAGTAAATATTGAAATAAACCACTGATCACCTCCTGAAAGAGATGCCAAAGCTCGTTGGGATATTGTAGCCAAATTCCAGAGCTCCCAGGTCAAGGAGAAAATATTGCAAGCAGCCAGAAAGGAACAATTCGAGTACTGTGGAAATATAATCAGGATAACACAAGACATAGCAACTTCCATATGAAGGGAATCACTGTGCTTGGAATATGATATTCCAGAAGTCAAAGAACTAGGATTAAAACCACGAATCATCTACCCAGCAAAACTGAATATAATACTTCAGGGAAAAAAATTGTCATTGAATGAAATAGAGGACTTTCAAGTATTCTTGATAAAAACACCAGAGCTGCATAGAAAATTTGATTTTCAAAGACAAGGATCAAGAGAAGCATGAGAAGGTAAAGAGGAAAGAGAAATCATAAGCGACTTACTAAAGTTGAACTGTTTACATTGTTGCATGGCTTAAGGAGGGAATAACATGCATACTCAATTTCCTATGAAACTGTATCTTACGCTATGGGAAAGTAGGGGAGAAGGGGATAAGGAGGTAGCATAGAGGAATGATAGAAGGGAGGGCAAAAGGAAGGAAGGCCTAATTAGAAGTAAATACTTTTGAGGAGGTATCAGGTTAAAAGAGAGAATAGAATAAATGGAGGGCAGGATAGGATGGAGGAAAATATAGTTTTCCACAATGTGACTTTTATGGAAGTCTTTTACAGAACTACACATGCATATCATATTTTGAATTGTTTACCTTCTCAGTGGGGATGAGTGGGGAGAGAAGAAGGAAGAGAAATTAGAACTCAAAGTTTTAAAAATGAATGTTAAAAATTATTTTTGCATGCAACTGGGAAATAAGTTATACGGGCAATGTGGTATACAAATCTATTTTGCCCTACAGAAAATGGAGGGGATGGGGATAAGAGAAGGGACAGGTGTGATAGAAGGGAGGATTGTGTTCTTCTTTCATTGCAGGAAAAGACCATGCTATCAGAGAAATAATGACATGACTTGCGATTGACTTTATTGTGAGTGAGGGAGGGCTGTGCAGGTTACCAGCCTCACTTCTCCTCCAGAGCCATCTGACAGAAGGGAGAGCACATTGGGGGAAGGGGTAATCATAATGTACACCATCTCAGGGTAGGGGTAAGGGAGAGCTGGGGAGAAAATTTGAAACTCAAAATCTTGTGGAAATGAACTTTGAAAACTAAAAATAAATAAAAACAATTAAGAAATAGAATATGGGTTGCTTGAGGGTAATGATATTTTTTTTTTGTCTTTCTTTTTCTCACCAGCTCTTAGAGCAATCACTAACATATTGCACATAGTAAGAATTTATTCCCAGGGAAGAAGACTAGCCCAACGGAAAGAGCCCTAGTCATAAAGTGAGAGAATGTAAATTCAAATACAGCAACAGATTTTTTTTTATGACTTTGGTCATAATAAACTAATTTTCTTGAACTCAAGTTTCTTCCTGTTTAAAATGAGGATTTTTGATCCAGAGGGCCTCTGTTGCTAGCTTTAGATTATGATCCTTTAGTTTTCTGAAACTCTGTTCTCAGTACCAATTTTCAATGGTTATTCCTCAGAACACTAGAGCATACAGAATCATTTCTTAAATGGAATGATAATAGCCTGAAAGTTAATCTATTTTGTAAAACTAACTACATCCAGGGAGAAGTTTAGGCCTGGGTAGACTCAGTAAACAATCACTGATAATTACAGGCAGCTGAGTATCAAATGCTGCGACTTCTTTTCCATGACCATTAAAACTGCTAAGCCCATAGAGTACTGAGGGAAAGAGCTCTTTTGACTGCAATGTTTGGCAGGTATAATGGGTCTGAAAGTAGTTCTGTTAAAATTGTAGCATTTGAATCATGCAAGTGATATCTGATTCAAATGCTTCATTATCATATGTGGCAGCCTGTTTTTTGTTTTGTTTTGTTTTTTGTCAAGACTAAGCAGAAGAATAAATCACTGGATGAAGTCCCAGGCTATCCTAAAATTACCTTTCATTATGTTGATGAGAGTGGCCAGCCACAAGTTTGAAAGGGAGGGGCATGCAGAATAATTGATGTCTAGATATTTGAACTAAATATTGAATGGCAGCTAGAGTTATATTTAAATGCTTCAGGGTTCCTAATTTGATCAGGGTAGGTAATTCTGTCGCTAGCAGATGTCAGTTTCCTTTCTCCTATACCCCCACCAGCATTATTTAATGGAAAATAATAGCTAACTTTGTATAGAACTTTAAGGTTTACAAAGCACTTTTAAAATATCTCACTTTATTCTCATAGTAATCCTGAAAAATCATGCTATTACTAGTACCATTTGACAAATGAGGAAACTAAAGCAGATAGTAATTATGCGACTTCTCCTAGGCCACAATGTTAGTAAGTATCAGAGGTCAGATTTAAACTCAGGTCTTCCTCCCAGTCCATCAATCTATCCACTATGTGACCTTGATGCTTAATTATTATGAATTGCTGTGTGTGAAAAAAATGTGTAACTTCTTGACCCAAAACTCTTATGATGAGCCTCTCTGAACTTTAGCTGGGGCTCTGAAATCAATGTATTTCCCCTAACCAAACCCATAATCAAAGGCTCTCTAAATTGATACAAAAGATCAGAAGTACAGAGGACCTTAATAGACCATTGATTCCCAAATCCTCATTTTGGATATGACAATATCAAACAAGTTATTTACAGGTAGTAAGTAGCTAAGGTTAAATAGTAATCAGTTTTCTTTACTTCAGGTGTAGTGGCATATACACATTTATGCCTTTCTCTGCCTTTACCAATTCCTAACTTAATTTCTCTTAGTATATACTCCAATTGTTTTTTTTCTTTTTTCTTCATTCACATAAAATTAACCTAGCCCTAATTCCGTATTTCTTTAATCTCCAACTTTTTTTGTCTTTTTTAAATTTTATCATTATTTTGTTTTCAGTGTTCTACAATCACTTCCATATAGCTTAGATTTTTCCCTTCCCTCCCCTTCCTTCCCCCTTACCTCCCCACTCCCTTCCTGAGATGGCATACAATGTTGCATAGAAGAATTAAAATGAATGGGAGAAATCATTAAAAAAAAAAAACTTAATTCAAAAGAAAATGATCTGCTTCATTCTGTATCAAATTCCATAATTCTTTTTTTGGATGTGGAAGGGATTTTGCCTTAAGAGACCATTGGGAATTTTTTAAGTCCTTGGATTGCAATGAAGTACTAAGTCTATCAAAAAAATTCCTTGCACACTGTGGTTGTTGCTGTGTATAAAGTACCATTGCATTCATGAAAATGGGAAAGGGTCACACATGTACAAAAGTACTTATAGTAGCTCTCTTTGTGGTGGTGAAAAACTGGAAATCAAGAGGATGCCCATCAATCTAGGAATGGCTGAATTAATTGTGGTATATGAATGTAATGGAATACTATTGTGCTATAAGAAATGATGACAGGAAGACTTCAGAAAGGCCTGGAAAGACTTATATGAATTGATGGTAAGTGAGAGGAGCAGAAAGGAGAACTTTGCACACAGCAACAACTGCAGTGTATAGCACATCATGCAGATGACTCTCTAATCCATATCTTCATATTAACTCTCTATTCTATGATCCAAACCCTAATCTCTTGTTGCTCACAGGAAAACTAATTAGATACACCACATATATCCTGAATCTCAATATATTCCAAACTTAATTCATTATTTTCCCACTAAATCTTCTCTTCTTAATGATTTCCTTCCTTCTGATCAGTAACACCATTTTTATCTATTTTCTCATGTTTGTGGCTTTGAAATTGTTCTCAATTCTTACTCCTTCTTCAACCCCTATGTCTAATCAATGACTGTCTTGACATTTTTATTTCTGCAATATCTTTTTCTTTCATCACCTCCTCTTTGTACTTACTATCATTACCTTAGTACAGAACATCTTTCTCACCCTCTGGTATGATTATAATGACTTTCTGATAGGTCTTCCTACCTCCACATCCACCCCTTAACCGAAGCAAATCCATTATTCCGGACTGCATTTAACTGACCAGCCATGTGATTCGAGTTCCAGCTTAGAATGCAATGAGGCATTTGTGGACCATAAAAAGGAATAAAAACAATTTTACTTGAATAATATTAAAATGATACAACTTAGGATATAATTTCCATGGCAACCAGACATAGAGCAGTGGGAATGCTGCTAAAATGTTTGACACTGACTCTGCATAGTTTGGGGCTTTTATTTCTCAGGTGGCAAAGAAACTGAGTGAATGATAATTTCAAGAATATTCTCAGTGTTATTAAAGGGAAATTGTCTCATTTTGCATAAATAATGCCACTTGTACCCCACTAACTGGCTTGGATTCTAACTTATATCTTTTGAAATATTTTATTTAATCAGTCATTTTTTTCTCCATTGTTATCTTTGGTATCTACCTAATTCCCTCAGTATGAAAACTGTTCAAGTCGACCCTATCCTTAAAAATTCTTTCTTTGATCCCCTTACAAAATTTTTATCCTGACATCATTTCCTTGTTTCTTTCCTACTTGTTAATCTTGGTTCCTTGTAATTCTGAGCCTCTTTTGCAAATTGCTTTTCTTTTCCCCATTTTCTAAATCTAAACAGTCTCCATAATTCTGATTTCTCTTCCAAATTCAACCATCAGATCTATGTGGATGACTGTCAAGTCCCTATTCCCAGACTAAGCTTTTCACTTAAAGCCTGAACCTACATTTCCAACTTTTAATTGGATATCTTCACTTGTTTACTTTCTTAATATCTCAAACTTAATCCCATGGTGGGTCATTAAAAATGAATAAAGGATAAAGCATTTACTAAATACTTACTAACTACAAACCACTGTGCTAACTGCAGGAAATGCAAATAGAGAACTAAGACAGTCCTTGCTGTCAAGGATCTCACATTCTGAAAAGGAAAGGCGACACAAATAGGAGAGTTCAAATGCAAGGTGAACAGAAAAGTCCAGTAATACTTAGTATACAAGGGCAGAGGGGATGGTCAGGTCTAGTAGGCCAGATGGCAAGTAATCCAATTCAGCTAGAATGTCAGGAGATGGGTGATAGTATACAAAGAGCTCTTTAGTTTCATTTCGATTGATAAAGTCATATCCCTTTCTGACACTGAAGTATTAAACAATGCTAAGAACTTTGGTAGGCAGGAACAATATTGGAAAGGCTGACTGTGGTAACACAGAGCTACAGTCCCAGAAGGAGTAGACCAGTCAGTTAAGCAACCCCTAATTGCAAAAGAATACCTATGCATCTAAATGAGGTAGCTTGAACTACCTCTTACATGTCAGTTTGCCCTGCCCAGATCATCTGTAGGAGCCAGATTCCCACTGTGCCCACTGCTACAACTTAAAGCAAGAGCTTGTTCTTATTCATTTTTGTATCACTCAGGATTACCAAGTACTGGCAAAACTACTCAAATATTTTTGGACTACATAAAAGAATGAGTAGATGAATTAAAAAGTTTATATATATATATATGCGTATGTGTGTATATGTATATATGTATGTACACACACAAACACATGCACACACACACACATATATGTATATATATACATATATATATAAATGCATTTTAAAATGCCTTGCTTCTTACAAAAATAGCATCAATCCTGATGAAATTGAAAAATTTTCTTTCAGTTAGTTATTGGTTAGAGTAGAATATATTTGGTAATAGACCATGCTGTCCTTTTGTTCCATGCACTGCTGAGTAACAGTGTGTCACTGAATATTTTCTATTATAAAACTCCATTTTGTACTTGGGCACAGCATGAAAAATGCAGAGTTTAGTGAATTAGACATTAAATTAGTGCTTTCCAGTGTTCCAAGATTATAGTGATCACCACATAGACTGTATTTAAGTCCCTTATTCTAGAATAATCTTTAAATATGGAAGATAATGAGAAAAAGCAGTTGTAGTAAATAAGAATTTAATAGGAAGTTTATGTTGAGATTTCATCTCAGATTACAACAAAGAAGATAATGCAGTCTGAAAAACATGAACAGTGCATACATCATCAAATTTACCAAGAGTACACGATTAAAATTCCATATACTGCACAGGAAAACCAAATGAACTAGTGTTCAGCAAAGGCTAGGTCTTTTACTGCATTGCAGTATATTGACAATTGAAAGAAAGGAGGCTTTCTTTCAAACCAGAATACTAAGAAGAGTAGTGAGTTTCTACCTAGGGGCAAAGAGAAGGAATAGTCATCTCCCTATGATTGACACTAATGGGAATTATTCATGTATATTTAGGAGAGCAGAACCCCCTAATCAGTATTTGCTTCTCCTACATTACATTCCTCTTAGGATTTAGCTGATGAACTATATTAGCAGTGCAGTTCTAGAAATATTTACTAGAGAAAGAGAGAAATAAAAAAATAGCTTTACTTTTGCTCAGCAAGGAATCAATTACAATTCCATGCATAATTAAGACTGAAATGTTTCTAAAACTCATAGAGCAAGCAAAATAAAATCATATCCACTTCCCACTTTAAAAATATGAACATCACATACTTAACATTATATCAAACTAAGCACTAGGCAGTCAGTAAACATTTATTAAGTACTTACTAAGTGCCAGGCATTGTGCTAAGTGTTGGGAATAAAAAACAAAAAGGTGAAAGACATCCTTGCCCTCAAGGGGTTCATTAGAAGGACTAGCAGAAAGAAAGAATAGGCAGAGCAATACTTAAGAACTAGATCAGAGGTTCTTCCCTTTTTTTGTGTAATGAACCACTCAGGTTGTTGAAGGCTATGAGCCACCTCTTCTAAGAAAAAGTGTTTTTAAAAACATAAAATGTTTAGTACTATAAATCAAATAAATTACAATGAGATAGCTTTCAACATAATTATTAAAAGAAACAAATAGAATTGCAAACCTCAGCTTAAGAAGCAGAAGACCTTTTCAAATTTCTGCGTTCCATCATCTTGAGAAGCAAGGAACATGTTATTCTATTTGGATGTGTTTGCAAAGAAATCAATCTCTTACATCTTTCATGTTTTCCATTTGAAGAGGAATTTCTAAATTAACTACCCTTGTTCTGTCCAAGTTATCAAATATTATTCTGTTTTAAAAATAGTACTTAATGTGTTATTTTATTTCAGAGCTTATTCTCTCTCTTTCTATATATATGTATATGTATATATATATATATAAATATAATTTTGGCATTATAGATAGATGGAGATATAAAGATCTCTCTCTCTCTCTCTCTCTATATATATATATATGTATATATATATATTTCTATTGCCTTACACTCTAGCTAAAAGTGGTGATTTTATGTTAAATAATTTGGCACTTTAAAAAATGTAGTCATTCTATAAATTTTAATTTAATTTCTGTGACATACTATGCTACTCATGGGATGAGGATAAAGATAACAATCCTGATGATTTATAAATAATTCTATTAAAATATTGCTTCCTCAATAAGCAGATAGCAAAATTTTCACATTTACATTCAGACCTCACATCCCCTAATAAAATGCATGAGGAAATAGAAATGACACTATAAATAACAAAGATGGAAACAGCACACAGACCAGACAAACTCTATATTGAAGTCTATACTAGAGGGAATACAATTTGTTGAATATGGGGGGGGGGGCGATATTTCTGCCAATTACCAGGGGAAAAAAAGGAGATCATCAAAAGCTTAGAAAATATCTTGGGCCATATTATTACAAAAAACAACATGAACAAAAATATAACAAAACTATTTTGTTTATATTCCTACTTTCCCATGTCTACAAAATTTGTATAAGAACAAGCTATGCACACATTAAGACTATCTTTTATGCAGGTATAAGAAGGGAATAAAAGGGTTCTGCAAAGACTTTTACACCACATCACATCTTTACAGTCACTTAATTGGTTGAAACATAAAAAGGAAAGAAAAATCAATTGTTTTTATTGTTTGCATACTATAAAATGCATTTATAGTCATAAAATCTCTCATCCAACAAGATGTATGTTATGGTAATAATAAATCATGCAAGATTAGTTGAATAAAATTAAGAATGGAGGTAATTTTGATTCTGATTATCAATATCAAATGGATGCATAAATCATGGAAATATTTGCTTACCAAAACTGTTTGCCACTATAATAAAGGAGGTCTACATCATAGTCCAAGACAAAGAGATAGTTTTCCAAAGGCTTCCCTTTGGTCTCCCTACTCACCTTCATCTGTCACCTTTCATAACTTCCTTTAAGACTCAGTTCAATACCTTCCTTCTACAAGAACCTTTGTCTTTCCCTCCATCTTGCCCCCTCCCTCCTGTTAGTACTTCTCATCTGAGATTATCTTTAATTTCTTCTGTTCATATCTTGTATATATGTAAATGTTTGTTAAGTTGCTTCTCCATTAAGATGAGATGCTTAAAGGCAGGGATGTGTATTTCATGTTCTGTGTCTTGAGCACTCAGTACAGTGTATGACACATAGAAAATGCTTATGAATTGATTCATATTTTTACTGATTGTATCAAGCACCATTTAGGAAGCTTGAATAAGGTACATATAACCATTGAAAAGAGATGGTTTAACTATGTATGCACTGGGGAAAAATAAAACCTGAAACTCCCCCCTCCCCAAGAAAAAAAGTGAATGAAGAATGTCTAATATCCTCAAGATGTTACCTACAGGTACAAGATCTCCGCTGAGCAGTTTGCTCAGGTATAATCCTCATTTTCTCCAATAATTAAGGCTTGTTGACTAGGGCTTGCTCTTCTCAATTAACAGAGGACAAACTTTAAACTATTTTCTACCTCCCTTCAGGCTACCTCTCTTGCTTGGTAATGCGTTTTGCTTTTTAAACAGTTATCAGGTGCATGGGTGATCATTGACCAGTCTGTAGTTGTTCTTAAGTTATATCAAATTTGAGTAAGTAACCTCTTCACATTTCATAAATTGGAAGCAAAATATCTTGCACATCTTTTGACACCTTAACTTCTTATTGTCTCTATTTTGTACTCTTTGTGTTCTATGACTTCGGCACCTGGGGTAGAAGGAAATTTCTAGATACCTCCCAATCCTCCCCCTTACATAATATACAGTTAATTCTGTTTAAATAATGAATCCATAGAATAGTTGTTTTCCAAAGAATCCCTCATCATTTAACCTACTTAACAATTGTTTCATTTTGTTTTTATTTATATACAATGACTTTTATGAATATTTATACTAAATATCATGTTATGTTATATGTATTTTCCCAAAAATCTTTTGGTGGTTTGAATACCTACAACCATACATAAAAGTACTCAAATAGATCTATATGTACATGTATATGTGTGTATATGCAAATATATACATGTATATATGTAAAGATACACATTATATATATATGTGTGTGTGTGTGTGTGTGTGTGCGTGTGTGTGTGTGTGTGTAGTGACCTTTATAAAAAGCAGGACACTCTCTCAAGGGATGTAAAGAAGACTTAAAGCAGAAGATATTTTTGAAGAGCATCCTCTGTGAAATGAGAAGCAAGCCATAGATATGTTTATATATGTATGTATATATAGCTGACCAAAATGTTTCCTTTTTGATCCCCTGAATTAGTTATAGAGAAGCTGTGCTGTTACCTTTTGAGAAAAGTGTTGTAGTTAAGAATATTTTAAATGGGGAAGAGTCTGGAAGTGGAAAGTCATTATCAAACAACTGTTCAGTTTTGTTCCCTTCCAATTTCCACTTGTACTTTAAACTTCATAGATAATTAAGTGAGGATTACTGTTCAAACAGCAAAATTTGCCTATTTTTGCTTCTGCTTTGTCTGAAATCATGTTTGTTGACCTTGTCTTTTGACTTCAGGTGATGCATCATAGATTATGTTTCAGCCCCTAATTTTAACTCAGTGTATATCTCTGTTTCAAATGTATTTTTTTAAACAACACATTTTTGGATTCTCATTTCTAATCTGTTCTGCTACCTTCTTCTGTTTTATAAGTGAGTTCATCCCATTTATATTCACAGTTACGATTACTAACCACACATTTCCTTCCATTCTATTTTTTTCTACTTATCCTTTTCTCTTTTTGTATCCTGTCCTTCCTCTAAAGTCTGTTTTGCTTTTGGTTATTGTTTTATTTTTATCTGCTCTCCCTTTTATTACCTTCTTGTTTTCTTATCTCCTTTCCCTCCTACTTCCCTAATGAGTAAGATAGTATTCTATTACCAATTGTATATGTGTGTGGTTATACACACATATACACATATGCATTTATACCTATATCACATGCACATATATGCACACCCACATATAGAGATGCACATACCCACATATACATATATATGCACACATGTATGTGTGTACCTACACATATATACCCACATATATAGGTGTGTATGGATATATAAAATGACCTTTTTTAACCATTTTAAATATGAGATTCTAGCAATATTCACCCCCCCACACACACACCATTTTCCCCTCCACTGTGACACCTCTTTCCTGCATGCCTCTTTTATGTGAGATAACTTTGCATATTCCCCTTCTCCCATTCCCCTTCTCTCAGGGCATCTCTCTTTCTCACCTATCCAGTTTTTACAACATCCCAATATAATAGAATCACTCTTGTGCCATGTAGAATCCTTCTAACTGCCCTAATAATGATAAAGTTCTTAGAAGATGCATGCATCATTTTCTCATAGTGAAATGTAATAGCTTAACTTTATTGCATTTCTTATTATTTCTCTTTCGTGTTTAAATTTTTATGTTTCTCTGCAGTCTTGTTTTTGAGAGTCAAATTATTTATTCAGTTCTGGTCATTTCATCAGGAAGTCTTAAAAGTCCTCTATTTCATTAAATATTACCTTTTTTCCTTGAAAGATTATACTCAGTTTTACCTTTAGGTTATTTGTGATTTTAATCTTACCTCTTTTGTCTTTTGTAATATTATATTCAAATCCATCTTCTTCTTTCACATGGTTGCTGTTAAACCTTGTGTGAGCCTGACTGGGACTCTATGATATTTTAATGGTTTCTTTCTGTCTACTTGAAATACCTTCTCATTGTACCAGAAATTCTGGAAGTTTGGTTATAATGTTCCTGGAAGTTTCATTTTTGTAACTATTTCAGGTGATGATTGGTGGATACTTTTAATTTCAATTTTACCCTCTGGTTCAAGGATGTTATGGTAGTTTTCCTTGGTAATTTCTTGAAATATATGTAGGCTTTTTTTTAATCTTGGCTTTCAGGGCATATCATAATTCTTAAATTATCTCTCCTATATCTATTTTCCAAGCTATTTGTTTTTCTAATGAGATATTTCACATTTTCTCCTATTTTTAAAAATTATTTTGATTTATTTTTATTGTTTCTTGATGTCACATAGAATTATTAGCTTCCATTTGTTTAATTCTAATTTTTAATTATTTTACCCAGTGAGCCTTCGTACCTCTTTTTTCTATTTGTCTAATTCTGGTTTGTAAATTTTCTTTAATATGTGCCTCTTTTCCCAAGATTTTCTTTTCATAATTTTCTTCCCTTGCTTTCATTTCTGTGCCTAATTTTCCTTTTCTTGTTGAGCTTGTGTCCAATTCACTTTTTTCCCTTTGAGGCTTATGTTTGGGCCTCATCTTTTTCTGAGTCTTTGTCTTCATCTTCCCAATTACCACCATAACTTTGAATGGTCTTCAAATGTCTCATATCTTGTTGACTCTACCACTCCAGAATTCAGTTTGAGGCAGTTTTTCAAGGTATTTGGAGGGGAGTGTGAGGAGAACTCAGCTTCTTCTACTCTGCCATGTTGGATTCACCCCTGAAGTAAGGCTCTTTTTCTGTTTGCTCATTTTTCTATCCTATTTCTTTGTTTTTAACTTTGTGTTACTGTTGGGTTCTGTTCCCAGTGTATGAGGGAAAGGACTTCTGTCTCAAGTTTCCAGCTATTTTGCACTGCTGTTTTCACAAGTAGTTCTCAGGGACTGGAGGATTTTTTGGTGTTTTCAAGGTGGGATTATCAGGAAAGAACTGTGGTCACTGCTGTCTTCATCTGCAATTTGATTTTTACCCAGGAACGGTCCCTGATCTTTTGCAACCGCAATTTATACAGGTCCATAAACCCCCTCCTTCATGCAGATCAAAAAGAATACTGTTTGTCAGAGTCCCTGATTCCTCTGGCTAGATATGATAATGTGCTTCAAGGCTTCCACTCTCTTTTGACTGAAAGTGCCTTCTTCACCCTTGGTCAATGACCCAAAACTGAATATAGGCAATGGAATGGCTAAGCAGTTGCCTTTCAGGCCTCCTAATCCCTCTTGACCAAAAGTGTTCCTTTTGCTTTTGAACTGTGACCTAGAAGTGAGTATAGGTAGTGGAGTTGCCAAATAGCATCCAGTTCTTGGTGCAGGGCTGACACAACGTATTCTGTAATTTCTTTCCAATTACTTTCCAAGTCCCCTTACCATCTCAAGCTTGAGAGTTCCTAAATTTGTTGCTGTTTCTGTTACTACCACGTATTCTAAACACTGATATTTCATCCATGTGGGCTCCAGATCAGCTTCTCCCTCTGCATCACAGATCTGCCATATTAAATTATCTTGACCTGAAAAAATGTCTCATCTCCTGTTAACTCTGTCTCTCCAGAATTCAATTTGAGGCAATATTTTAAAGTTGTTTGGAAGGGAATGTTAGGAGAGTTTAGCTTCCTGTACTCTGCCATCTTGGCTCTGCCCTGAAGCCACACCAAATTTGTGAAGGAGCCTCCCCTGATCAATAAAGCAAACTTCTCTAATTCTTTTACACGGTTAACTTTGCACTTACATTGAAAAATACCTTAAATTTAAAAATTTGTTAGATGACAAAGCTAATGACCTAAGAAGCAGATTTAAAATACTTACAAATCTAACTCCCTTTTAGGCTCAGACATACTGAAATTAAAATAAAGCTAAGGTGAGAGCTCACACCTAATGGAAGAATCTACTTCAGTTGGTCCCCTCATATGTTTAGATAAGACTAAGTCTATTTGCTCATGATAGATTTCAATTAAAAGTTAATTCCCATCAGCAGTCTTTCTTGGAAGTAGCCTTAGAAGAGTAAATATCTAAATTTCATTATTCTTTTTTTCGCATGAGAAAAGTTGTTTTAATTTTTGCATACTTTAATGTTCTTTAATATAAATGACAGCTATTTCTTTTAAAAAGTAAAAGCTGTCATACATACATATTGAATTTTATTTTAGTTAATGATGCTTAATATGATCTTAAATCTCTGTCTGTGACTTTATAAAAGGAATAATATGATAGCATTCAAACCTTTTTCTTCTCCTTAAGGCACTGCACTTCAGTATTTTGAGTCTGAAGAAAATTTTTGTGGATTGTCTGGTGAATTCTTCTATGTAAGAGGCATTTGTTTGTACATGTCCAACATACATACACACACACACACATATTCCTAGTGGGGTTTTTAAAGTCATTAGATTTGCTGCTTCAACATATCTATTCAAAGCAGCATATGTGCAGCCTGAGGAGACAATCAGAAGAAGCTCAAATTAAGTTTTTCTCCCCTTTGATACTACATTTGTTACTTATATATTGCCCAACATGCAACATGAATCAAACTAAACATTTGTAACTGAATTTACTATGCTTAAACATGTGGGCCTTGGAAAACTGTGGAAATGGTTGGAATTATAGTATGTGCTTCCTAGGATTAGTTGCCATCCAGGAGAGGAAATGGATATTCCATCCTTACTTGCTTCCATATACTGCTTGTATCTAGAAAACACTGCTTGTGGTTCAGAAATAAAAAAAAAAAATGTGAAGTATATTGTGATTTGTGGCTAATGAGAATGGTCCAGAGGGAAAGTAAAGGGATCTTAATGTTCTGACAAAGTGTTCATTAGCAATGGTAACGGCTGATTTTAGAGATGGTTTGCTTTCGTGAAAGGGAAGAAATATGCAATGTGTTTAAGTGGTTGTGCTGCTATTCCCTGGTGATGATAATTACTAAACAATTGCAATAGAAAATTGGTTATTTACTAGTTGTAATGACAAATCTTAATCCAGTCATAACTGCAAATGTAACCATTACATACGTAATTGGCAATAATCTGTATCCAAGTACTACTCCAGAAAGCCAACAGTTGAAGGACAAAATTCTCATTTCCATTAAATGTGGTACTTCTTGAAGTAAATAGCCTGATGGCATTAGTTGTTGAACTGTACCATGTGTATAGCATCACAGAGAAGCATTGGGATGATGTCTCATTGGACTACTGCCATTTGGTTTCCAATATGAGGAAATACATTGAGGCTGCCTCAATTATATCAGATGTTTAATTGTCATTGATTTCAGCATTTGGGGGATCTATTACTGTCTAACTTTGCCTCTGAGCTTAGTTCAACAATGGCCTTTCACTGTTAATGTTATGACATTTAAATCAGGGGAGTCTCATCAAATTCCCTTGAACATTAAACTTCTCATCCATCCAGATAAGTGCTGATAACAAACAAGCTGTTCCAAGTTATAGCTGCCTCCTGTTTCATGAAAACTTTGGGAAATTGCTGCACTTGATAAGCAGTTGATTGGTTGACAGGATAAGTACTGATGCCTAGTTTAAGACACTTTTCTAGTTACTGGGAAAATCTTTCTGGTTCTTTCCAATTAATTTAGACATATTGTAGCCAGTTCTCATGTTCATCAATATACATACATGCAAACTTACACTCCACATTTTTCTCTCTAATGGTTTTAAACTCAATGATTCAAACTGGTCATGCTAAGTGAAAACTGCTTTAAAAACTTGTACAAAAATCTGACAACTTCCCAGAAGCTCACCAAGGGTTCAGAGACTCTTAATGCCATTTTAAATTATCTTTACAGTTGATGCTTTTCTGATGGCATATGAACCTCATTCTGACCTATATTCTAACCTATATTCTGTTTTAACATTCTGGGTATTAATGTTGCTTTCAGTCTGCATTGAAGACTGAAACTGGAGCTATGCTATGCCATTAACTATTTTTTTCTTAAATCTTCTACTCTGATAACATCTCTTTTTAATATCAGTAACAGCACAAATGGAAGAAAAGAAGATGTAATATGGTTCTTCTCTTAGGATTTCATCTATCAATGAGAAGTACTTTATATTAGTTTGTTCCTTATGATAACCCCATGAAACAAATCTCTAGTGGGATTACCAAGACTACTGGCTGGCTTGTGCTACTGAGAAGACAAGGAATTTGCTATCCTATGCTGCTTCTTTTTTTAATGTCATTTTATGTTTATAGAAGCATATCATAGCCTTCCATACCCCATTATATTTGGTATATATTTATTATTTTTTATTATTCTGATCCTATGATCATCAGTTTGAGCAAGTCGTGGAATTGAAATTCTTCTCATTGATACAGATGAGAAAGTTGGTGGCAACTTTGGTCATAGAGAGTTATCTGTGGTCAGACTAATACCATCTGTTAAGAGGTTAATATTAGAAGGACCAAAATTTAAGAATATCTTAAAAGATCAAGCACATTTTCAGTACTTTCTATATAAATTGATTTACCTATAGACACATAGGAAGTATATGCCAAAGTCAGGACTTAAACGCAATTCTTCCTGACTCTAAGGTAAGAACTCCATCCACTATGACATGCTGCCTCTTGTCATCAATCTTCACATCTCAAAATGCACTTTAAAAAATGAGATTTTGGCTCAGGTGGGATCCAGCATAGATTCTGTCTAGCTGAGATTCTATCTGGCCTGCTTTGCAGTACAAGCATTACAAATGCTTAGGCTCCTTAAGAGCCAACACAACCTGGTGAATCTTTAATAAGCTTTGTCTTTCTTTGGCTTTAAGAAGGCTTGAGTCAAATTCATTCAAGCAGAACCTGGCGTGTTGGTATTTTGAGGTCTCCAGCACCCCTGAACCTCATCATTTATTGTTCCCTGACCGAGAATAACTACTAATCGCAAGTTCTTCTGCCAAGACTGGAAGGTATGCAAGGCTCCCCCTCTCCCTATCCCTTTCTCACTCTCCAAGCACCTTGGAAGCAGATTTTCAGACCTAGCCTCAGGTGTCAGTATTGGGAAAATTCTCTGAATTTCCTGGGTGCTAGGGAATTATAGAAACATCAGTTATCAGGAAGAATGTGCCTAAATCTGTGAATTTCCTGGGTGCTAGGGAATTATAGAAACATCAGTTATCAGGAAGAATGTGCCTAAATCTGTGAATTTCCTGGGTGCTAGGGAATTAGAGAACACTCTCAGATTGTCAATCCAGTGGCTGTGTTTGAGGCAGTGGACCTAAGCATACCCTCCAAAGCAAGTGTGCATGATTCTCTGAATTTCCTGGGCCTTAGGGAATTATAGAAACATCAGTTATCAGGAAGTGTGTGCCTAAGTCTCTGGATTTCCTGAGCACTAGGGAATTAGGGAAAACTCAGTTACTTTTTTTCTCTTGTTTCTTTTCAAGGCTTACTCCCAAGTCCTCCTTTACAGAGGGAGGGACTTCCAGACCCACGCCTGTAATGGGTCAATCCTTTTCAATACCCAAAAATTCACCTTTGGGTTGTCTTTTACAAAATTGGAAAAAAATATTAGCTTCTCTAAGGAACTTAAAAAGAAAAAGTTGGTGTTCTTTTGAAACACATTTTGCCCTCAGTATCACCTGGAGGACCAAGAAAATTGTAAAATGCTTGTAGCCAGAGTCACCCCACCAAAGGTCAATAGAGCTTAATTGGATTTTTTGGATGACCCTCTGTTTATGGCTCCCAGGGTCTCTATCTCACCTCCTTCCCTACCTCCATTACCACTATTCCAACCCACATACCCTCCCCAATCCCCCCTGAGCCCTCCTCCAGCTCCCTAACCTCCTACTGTTCACCTACCTCCCCTAAGCCTTCTTATCACCCCCCAAACTCTTTCAACCTCACTGACCTCCCCCTCTTTGACCACCCCTTTCTTCCCTTGGTTTCTTTTCCATTTTCCTCTACCCCAACCCCCCCTTGATTTCTGCTTAATTTACTTACTATGCCTCTTTCCCTTTATATCCTTCACCTGCCCCTCTGCTTGAGAAAACCCTTACTCAGGCTCTAAGCTCAGGCCTAACCCCACAGCAATCTCTTGGGTATCTCCCCCTTTAACTCCTTTGCCTCCTCAGATGTCAGCTGATCTTCCCCCTTGTCAGCCAGATGCCCTGAACTTGCAGCCCAAACCAATTAAGTCAGCATTCTCGAGTCCCTAACTCATGAAAACTGGGATTTCCTATCTCTCTAACCAGGCCTCTGCCTCTACAACGCCTTTGTGTATAAAGAGAAACTGGGGAGTTACTTGGAAGACCCCACGATGTTTACTGAGCATTTTAGGCACATATTCCTACAATTTCAACTTTCTTAGAAGGATTTGCATATTCTTTTCTCTGCCTGTTGTACCATTGAAGAGAAGGGGAGAATTTGGGAACATGCCCAAAAGTTTGGGGATCATATGGCTCTCAATGATCCCATAAAATACCCCCCAGGAGTAGCTGCTGTTCCTACTAGTGAACCAGGATGGGATTATCAAAAGAGTGAAGACAGAGGAAAGAGAGACCATATGGTGATTTGCCTGTTAGAAGGACTAAAAACTACATTTTAAAAACAAGTAAATTTTCAAAAAGTTAGGGAAATTACTTAGGGAGAAAAGGAAAACCCTGCCCTTTTTCAAGACCAGCTAGTAGAAGCTATTAAAAAGCATACAAATTTAGATCCTGAATCCATAGAGAGGGCAGAAATCGTTAGCATGTATTTTATTAATCAGTCTGCCCCAGATATTAGAAGGAAACTGCAGAAATTGGCAACTGGACCCCAAACACCTCAGGCCCAATTACTGGAGATGGCCTTTGGAGTTTTTAACAATAGATATCTCTTTGCAGCAGAGGAAACAGAATGCAGGGGAAGGGTCAGGGACAGGGAGCATGCTCAATGCAGCCATTGCCAGGAAAAGACCCAGGGGACACCCCTCCAGGTTACCCCCTTGGAGGAAGCCTGGCTACTTGGGCAGTGGGAAAACCTGCTTTAGATGCCACAAGGAGGGTCACTGGTCCAAGGAGTACCCCTCCAGGGTGTCCCCCACAGAGGGAGCCCCAGGAACCGATGTCTCTGGAACCATGCCCACGTGACCAGAAGGGACATTGGAGGAAAGATTGTCCCTAAAGCTGGAAAAGTAATGGAGCCATCCTCAGTACCCTGTCCTCTAGTCTTCTCAAGACTTGGAATGGATGGGAAAGCCTGGGTGTTGGCAGCACTCCCCCTTTCTCCACCTCTCTCTCCAAGCCTCCAAGCTGGCAAAAGTGGAGGTTGAAGGTAAGTTAACCTGTTTAACATGGCTAAGTTCTTTGCTTTAACCAGTTACTCTGGCCCTACCCACCCCTTGAACCCTCAGGTCATAGGCATTGAAGGGGAAACTAAGAAATGTCTCCAGATATACCCTCTCCTCAGCCCACTTGAGGATCTGTTGTTTAAACACTCCTTCCTTATGCCCTCCTCTAGCCTTGCCCCCTTGTTGGGAAGGGACCTTATGGTCAAATTGGGTAATCAATTTTCTCTAATCTCCCTTTTGCCTGTGTTCACCAGTTCTCCCCATACTTGCTTGAAAGTAGGGAGACAGTCAGGCCAATTGTCTGGGATCCTGGAATTCCAAGGTGAGCTACTTCTGCCACCTCAGCTGTTGTTAGCCTCCCAGACCCTAAAGTGTTCTCTCTTCAAGGCCAATATCTGATTAAGCCTGAGGCCTGGGAAGGACTGCAACCTTTAACTGAAAAAAATCCTTAAGTATAAAATCCTTGTCCCTTATTCACGTCTGTGCAACTCTTCAGCCCTTCCCACAAAAAGTCTATATTTATTTTGTCAGGCTTTGGGAAGGGATATAAGGGACCTGAAACTACTGTGCATGATATTCTTATTTGTAGCCCCACCCAGGCAGGTTCTTTGGCTGCTGCCAAAGAAGCCCTTAATTTCTTGGGCATTTGAAGCCCTAGTCTCTTTAAACAAAGTCCAGATAGCATGCCAGTCCATAAAGTGTCTGGGCCATGAACTCATGCCCACCTCTCACTCCTTAACCTTTGAGAGAAAAAGGACAATCCTGTCTATCCCTGTTTCAGTCACTAAGAAACAAATTCCAGTCTTTTTAGGCATGGCTGGATTTTGTAGACTCTGGATTCCAAGTTTTGGTTCTATTGCTAAACCCCTTTATGATCCTACTTGGGGTGCTGACTCAGACCAGGCTAAATCTTTTGAGACTCTGAAAACTTAATCTGACCACCACCCCAGCACTAGCTCTATCCAGTCTAGAAAAACCTTTCACTTTATATGTTGATGAGAGGAGAAGACAGGATTTGGGAGTCTTAACTCATACCTTAGCACCTGACCCCAGACCAGTTGATGTCTTTACTCAGAATATGCTTTCCTTGTTCTACATGCCTATAGAGCAATTTGGAAAGAAAGAGGATATCTGACAACAAAAAAACTTCTCTATTACAGATGCCCTTCTATTTTTTGGCCATGCCATGATCATCTTTAATCTTTTATGCCAGGGAAATTGTCTTTTCTTTATATTCCTTTTGTGCCTGTTTGACCCATGTCTGCCAGCTTTGTCTTTTCCAGAGTGCAAGCCATCAACTTCCAGATGACTGCCCAGGCTACGTACCCCTTGAACAGAACCCATTGAGGTAGGGACAGCTATATGCCCCTTGCCAGCAGGAAGCAGTTTCAAAAGCTGAGACGTTCGCTCTTTGACCCAAAAGAATTTGGGTTCAATTTGTTTGAGGGAGGATGATGGGGTTCAGACTCTGGGAGTCTCCTTGAGCTCCCCTTGAATCTTCCCACTTAATCTGAACTTACTCAAATCTAATCTTCCCATTTGTTCTGGCAGTCTCAGGAAGTCCATGGGCCTTTCATTGTCACTGTGCTCAGGTGTCTGTTGCACTCTCCATCCTTGATCCCATCAAAACTCCATTCCCCAGGCAGCTGACCAGTCCCATCAAGATCCTCCCTAGAGTCTATCTGTATTCACCACAGGGTACAGGTCATTCTCATACTGCCCCTATCAAGACCTTTGGATTGCCCCACCTTTTTCCAACCCAAGCCCTCCATTGTCTGATATCTCCTGATTTCCTCCAGCTGTTTCCAACCCCTGACCAGTCACCCTAGTCCCACTGAGTTTCTCCTTGGACTTCTCCTCAAGACCCTCCCTAAACCCCTCCTCCCATCACCCTAGACTACCAGACTACCCCCAGATCCCTCCTATAGTCTTTTTTGTATTTAAGTTCTATCTTTCTCTATGAAGGCACTCAGGTGGGGACCAGCACAGACTCTGTGTAGCTGAGATTCTATCTGGCCTGCTTTGCAATACAAGCGTTACAAATGCTTAGACTTCTTAAGAGCCAATCCAATTTGGTGAATCTTTAATAAACTTTGTTTTTCTTTGGCTTTAAAAAAATGAGCTTTTGACTGTTACCATTTCCCACTTATGTTCTTTCAGTTTCAGGTGCTTGGTCCTGATCTCTGAATCAGTTTCAATTACAGGGCAATAACTATATTAAGGTACAATTTTTTAAAGTGATTCCATCAATTAATTTGTTTAAAGCCTGGAAGGAACCAAATCACCTTCCACTCATGTATGTTTTCTATCTCTAAGAGATATTCGTTACTGCCTTTATTCATGGTTCACATTTGCTACATTTCTAGAAAGAGATATACATATTATACTAAAGGTGTAAAAACAATATGCTTTGCATTCATTCACAAAAACTGTCTCATGGTGAAGACAGACTTTTTCATTCTCCATTCTTGAAGATATTTGGTTGTTTTTCATAACCTTGACTAAATTTAAAGGGGTCAGTTCAATAAATATTGAAAATGTATATTTTTAGGGTGAGTCTCTCCCTCCGTCTCTCTCTGTCTCTCTCTTTGTGTGTGTGTGTGTGTGTGTGTGTGTGTGTGTGTGTGTGTGTGTGTGTGTGTGCAGGCACGGTTCTTTCTATCTTGGCCACTCTAATATATACACTTATGTACATACAAAAGGTATGCCTATGCAATAAGATATATCCATACACATATGAATTTCAATTTAAATATTTCAAAGGAGCATTTACAGAGAGTCTACTATGTCTTGGTAGTTTTCTAAGAGTTTTGTAAATGTCTTTTCTTAAATTTTATTACCATTCATCTTGTTTACATATAAATATGTTTTCATATGTTCTAGAACTTTCTCACAAAGTGTTTTACTTTTTATAAGGCTAATCACTTTTAGTTTTGTGTTCCATTCTCTACTTCTTTTCAAACACTCTATAAACCATAATTTTCCTCTTTTGCCTCTAGCTATGAATTCAATGTTCTCAATATGACTCTTTAAAATTTTATAACTGTATTATTTAACCCTAGAAAATGAGTTTTCCTCAAATTTCATTTTAAATCATTTTCAAAATATTAACTAATCCATCTTTAAAAATCATATTACTTTAGATCAGAAGTATGTATTCTTAATAAATGGGAATACTAAAGAATAAAGGGAGATTTATTTTTCTATTTTTAAACCATTTATGGTATATCATGAATATACATCTGCATTTCAGAAATAGTGTTAACATAATCTATAGTGTCTGAAAATTGATGCTGTAATATCTTGAATACTTCATTAAGATTCTAGGGCCTTTGGGGACTTCTAAGCGGTATGTGTGAATTCAAAGGAGAAGAAATGTTCTGTTTTCTGGGGAAACCCTGAGCCAAGATTCTCTATTAATGAAGTGTCAACTTGTTTCTCACAATATGTGGAAGGCCCAGAGGGGAAGATTTATGCTAGAAAAGCTTTCTAAGCATTATCAAAGTGGAATGATCTGTCATAAGGTGGTGAGTTCCCCAGTATAAGAGATCCTGTATCAGAGTCTGGAAAACAATTTGTCAAGAATGTTTAAGTGAATTCTTGTTCAGTTACTGTTAGTACTAGATGGTCTCTCAGGTACCTTCAAAATCTGAGATTCTGTGTTATTTATGGTATAAGAAAGTTGGTCTTTATACGTTTCCTTTGTAACCTACATAGCACTTAACATAATAATTAGTATAAAGCACATTTCCGATGAATACTTTTAAATATTAAACACAATATAAACCAATCAAATCAAATAACTCTCCAGATCTCAGGTTAGGAACATCCTCTTGAGGAATAATGATAGCACATGAGGGATAAGGTTCCAACTCCAAAGTCATAGTCTGACAAGAAAATCTTTTTATCCACTTTGGCACTTGTAATCTAAAACAACTAGAAACTTTTAAAAGTACTTATGAAAATACCCCATTTTTTTTTGTCAAAATAGAGATAAAATCTGGGTTAGATATACTGGTACCTAGTGGAATTTGCTCATCCATTAAATATTATGTTAAGTACCATTTTCATCTCCTTCTCAAAACCTTCTCTCGCTATGTACACCTGTTGTCCTTCCTTCTATCTTTTTTACCATAAAGAATTGCTTTCAATTGTTTTATGCATGTATTATATGCCCTTCAAAACTCATATGTGATTGCACATTTTGTGTGATTAATGTCTGTGAGCTACTATAGTCTCAAAGTAAGGGTTCACTAAATGTGCTTAGGACCTGCTACTTTCTTTTGACATCACAACAATACCAATGGATCATGAAAGTTAGTGTTATCGGTATAATAGAAATGGCCCCCAGTGATGTACTGACTCTGTTGTGGTTGTTAGTTGGTCATTTTAGTCATGTCCAACTCATTGTGACCCCATTTTGGGTATACTTGTCAAAGATACTCAAGTAGTTTGTCATTTCCTTCTTCAGCTCATTTTTCATATCAGGAAACTGAGGCAAACAGGATTTAGTGACATATCCAGAGTTATATACCTATTATCTGAGGTTAAATTTTAACTCAGGAAGATAAATCTTCCTGACTCTAGGCCTGGTGCTCTATTCACTTAGCCACCTACCTGTACCAGAAATTAGAAAACTACAAATTAGCATTACTGATGCTATATTGTATTTATATTGATTTTGTTAAGCATTTTCCCATTACATTTTAATCTGATTCCATTGCAGGCAGCATGTGGCCCTCATATATTTGATCTGGGGATGATCTAGTACTGCTTGTTCTACTCACATGACCAGTCTATCTTCTTTTTTCACTCATACATTTCTTTGATGATGATCTTTGCTTAAAATATTTCATAGACCAATTCATTCATTCACTTTTTCAACAAATGTATTTTAAATGTTTACCACAGGCAATGAATTTTGTTAAGTATAAGGTGTGATAGGAAGATAAAGAATACATGGACCCTGACCTTAAGGAGCATACAATCATATCCATACACACATATTCACTTGAAGTGCTAATGTTAGTTTCATTGTTAGGTGTGAAAGACTGGGATACAAGTTGATTTTTTCTATTCATTTTCTTTAATTGCTATTATTGAAGCAGGTGCCATATATCTGAAGTGTGCATCACAAAGCTAGATGACCACTTCTGTGTTAAAGAGATGATTCTTATATTAAACCTGCATTTGACTATTGCATTTCTAGCTCTAGTAGTCTATGATACTATGTAGATATAGATATTCAGATAATGGCTCCTGTCAAAAGAAAAAAAAAACAGAGCAAAACAAAACAAAACTTTCTAACAATTGGACTTTTTCATAACTGGAATGGGGTATTTTAGAAGGTAGTAAATGGTCTGATACTAGTTCTTTAAGCAAAGACTCAAAAACTAGCCTAGAGTTTTCTATTCTAGAAAACTAGGCTGCAGTCATATTTTATTATATTGCAAAGCAAAATGATCTTTATAGTTTAATGCTTGGCTTCAAATGTATTATAATAATCTATAAATATAGATTATACATTTACATGTTTATGAGACAATTAAATCTCTCTATTAATTCAGTATCTTTGCACTGATTCTTTCTATTCCTGGAATTTATTGTCATGCTCTTCATCTCTATTTTATGGAATACATTGTTTAATTCATCACTTTATTCAAGTGCTACCTCTATATGAAAGTTTTCCAAAATCTCTTTCCCTTGTGAATATATAGTTATATACTCACACGTACTTATACATATGTGGGGTTTTATATATACCTAAACACAATATCTTATGTACATGTATATGTGCATATTTATTTTGATATCTATGTTTCCTGATTGAAGAAGATAATGGCAAACCATTATAGTATCTCTGCCAGAAAAACCCCAAATGGAGTGATAATGAGTTGGACATGACTGACAAAGACAAAAGAAAAGCTTATCTAAGTTTAGATGTGTGTGTGTTCATCCTTCGTTGCCAAAGAAGACTATGCCATCAGGGAAATGGTGATATGAGTTGCACTTTGACTTTATTTTGAGTGAAGAAGGGCTGTGCAGGTCACGAACCTCACTTCTCCTCCAGAACCATCTGAATCCAGTGACCAGATATTCCTCAGGATGACTGGAGATGACCCAAGATGAGACAATTGGGGTTAAGTGACTTGCCCAAGGTCACACAGCTAGTGAGTGTCAAGTGTCTGAGGTGAGATTTGAACTCAGGTCCTCCTGACCTGCACTGGTGCTCTATCCACTGCACCACCTAGCTGCCCCTATGGATAGATGCCAAGCCTAGAGGCCTGTATTGGGCTACCCGAGTCTTTCTTACCTCACCTCCGAGGTCTTCGGCTGGCCACGCCGGATGCACGTATGAGAGAAAGGACGTTCCAGAGTCGAACAGGGGTTGAGCTTTATTTCAGGGTCTGGGTTACAAGTGCAGGGGGGTCTTCCTTAGGAGGAAGAGGGGGAGATTTCCTAAGGAGGCTAAGCTTCAGGGATTGGAAATAGAAGTACAAGCGGGGAGAGAGGGGGAGGGGAGAGAGGAAAGAAAAGGAGCGGAGCCTTACTGTCCTCTTGGCTCCACACGTGCTAAGAGAGAGCTTTCTGGCTTCCTTAATCCTACTTAATCTTCAGCCACACAGTTTGCATCTCAATACCATGCTGTTAGGTAACTAGGTGTGCTCCAATCCGGGACGACCTCGAGGGCAGGGAGACTCCACCCATCAGGTATCTCCTGGGGAGAGGAGGAAATATCCGAGCTAGCCGAGCTAGCTCAGTCTGACCTTCTCGAACCCCCGCTGTTCATGGAGGGCCTCGTAAGACTCTAAGATTTAGAAGTCCCACTTTTACCTGCCCGAGACTGTCCACACGGAATTGAGCTTCCAGTCCCAACAGATAGATATATATGCATAAATACACATCAAATAGTTTGAAGATTGAAAAATATGGTTATGGGCAAAATCTGTGATTTCAATGACATAAGGAACTTCCAGGTGAATGTGTACATAAGTGTTGCTATGTTTAGATATGTGTATAGATATCTAGCTGCACAAGTATGGCAATAGGTAGATAGCTATCTCCTTTATATTGGTTTTCAGAATTGCTAATTTAGTATTTAGTTAAAGATTTTTAATTTGTCCTTTTTCTTTCTTTTTCAGTTGCATGCCCAATTCATTGAAATCCTCTTTCTCTATTTATTCCTGTAATATTGAGAGAGATAAATTTTCCCCTAAGAACTACTTTGTCAGCATCCCATAAGTATTGGTATATTGTTTCATTATTGTCATTCTCTTAGATAAAGTTATTTACTTTTTTCCTATGATTTGTTGTTTGACCCATTCCTTTTTAAGTATTAGAATTTGGTTTCCAATTAATTTTTAGTCTGTCTTTGCATGGCCCTTTAGGATATGTAATTTTTTTTTCATCATGATCTCAAAAGAATATTTCTTCCTTTCTGCATTTGATTGTGAATGTTTTATGTCCTAATATATAACCAATTTTTGTGTAGGCTCCATGTACCACTCAGAAAAAAGTATATCCTTTTCTATTCCCATTCACTTTCCTCCAGTGGCTCATCCTATCTAACTTTTCTAAAATTCCATCCACCTCCTTAACCTCTTTCTTGTTTATTCTGTGCTTAGACTTATCTGCTTCTTAGAGGGGGAGGTTGAGTTGCCCCACTAGTATAATTTTACTGTCTATTTCTTCCTGTAGCTCCCTTAACTTTTTAAAAATTTAGATGGCATACCACTTGTTGCATATATATGTTTAGTAATGATATTGCTTCATTGTCTATGATACCTTTCAGCAGGATATAGTTTCCTTGCTTATTTCTTTTTAATTAATTGATCTATTTTTGCTTTTTCAGTCTCTGGGATCTGAATTGCTATCCCTCCTTTTTTTTTTTTTACTTCATTTGAAGCATAATATATTCTATTCCAGCTGTTTACCTTTATTTTGGGTTTTCCCTCTGCTTCAAATGTGCTTCTTGTAAATGATATACTGTAGGATTATGCTTCTTAATTCACTCTGCTGTCTGCTTCAATTTTATGGGAGATTCCATCTATTTCACATTCACAGTTCTGATTATTGTGTCTTTCTCTCCATCACATTTTTCTCTCCCTATTTCTCCTTTTATCTATCCTTTCCACCTTTCCCTCCTCACAAGTGTTTTGCTTCTGACCACTGTCTCCTTCAATCTGCATTCCCTTCTATCATCCCCCTGCCTTTTCTTTCCCCTCTCCCCTCATACTTCCTATAGTATATTAGATTTCTATACTCATTTGAGTATATTTGAGTCAAAATCTCTTTGAGTCAGGTTCAAATAATGCTCAACTCTCTCCCTTCTTTCTCTGTGCTGCAATAGGTCTTTGAGCCTCTTCATGTGCTTACGTTTTTCTGTCTCCTCCTTTCCTCTTCTCCCCATACAATCCCTTTTCACTTCTTACTTAGATTTTTATCATCATATCCAAGTCAACTTTTACTCATGCCCTCTGTTTATGTATATTCATTCTAAGTATCATAATAAAGATACAGTTCTCCAGAGTTCTAAGAATCATGTTCCCATCTAGGGATATAAAAAGTTTGCACTTATTGAAAAGCATTTTTTTCTTTTCTCTTTATCTTTTTATACCTGTCTTGAATCTAGTATTTGAAGATTATATTTTCTATTGAGGTCTAATCTTTTCATCAGGAAGGTTTGGACATCCCCTCTTTCATTGAATGTCCATCTCCTCTCCTGAAATACTGTGCTTAATTTTGCTGGGTAGTTTATCCTTGGTTATAATACAAGCTCCTTTGCCTTACAGAATATCATACTGAAAATCTTCCAACCTTTTAATGTAGAAGCTACCATGCAATGCACAATCCTGACTGTGGTTCCACAATATTTCTGATTGGTTTCTTTCTGATTGCTTTCAATATTTGATCATTGACATGATATTTCTGTAATTTGTCTGCAATATTCCTTGACATTTTCATGTTGAGATCCCTTTCAGGAGCTGATCTGAGGATTCTTTCAATTATTCTTTCACCCTCTAGTTCTAGGACCTCTGGGTAGTTTTCCTTGATAACTTCTTGAAAGATTCTGTTTAGCCTCTTTTTTTTATCATGGCTTTAAGGTAGATCAATAATTCTTAAATTGTCCCTCCTGGATCTATTTTCCAAGTCAGCTGTTTAATCAATAGGGTATTTTACATTTTCTTCTATTTTGTTCATTCTTTTGATTTTGTTTGGCTAATTCTTGATATGTCTTAGAGTCACTAGCTTCCACTTGCCCAACTCTAATTTTTAACAAATTGTTTTCTTCAGTTCTCTTTTGTACCTTCTTTTCCATTTGACTAATTCTGTTTTTTAAGGTGTTCTTCTTTTCAGTGACTTTTTAATTTCCATTTGGCATACTCTACTTTTTAAGTTGTTCTCTTCAATGTATTCCCTCTCCCCCTAAATTTAGCAACTTGTATTTTTTAAGGAATTGTTTTCTGCAGTCAATTTTTCTCTTTCCTTTACCAAGCTTTTGACACTCTCTTGCATATCTCATTACTTTCTCATTTTTTTCTCCCACCTCTCATCTTTGACTTTTTAAATCCTTCTTGAGCTCTTCCAAGAGGGTTTCTTGTGCTTGAGACCAGTTCATGTTCCCCTTTGAGGTTTTGGATATGGGTATATTGACAGTGTTTTCCTCTTCTGAATTTGTGTTTTGGTCTTCCTTCTCCCCATAGAAAGAATCTATGGTCAATGTCTGTTTCTGCTTTTGGCTCATAATGTTTGCCTATTTCCTGGCTTTTGAAGTTGAGTTCTCTTGTTGGAACACAGAGAGTCCTGTCTCAATCTTCTTGTGCTGGGGGCCAGGGTCCTGATCATTGGCTTTTTGTCCTAGGGCCTCAGGAGTTGAAAACTGGAGGCTGTAGGTGTCTGACAGTTTACCTGTTGCTGAGGTGAGGTCCTAGTGGTGGTGTCTGGAGTGTGCTGAGGCCAGTGTTTTTTCTGTGTTTCCTCAAGCTACATTGAAGATTTTAGGGGTGTATGGGAGGCTCTGGCTCGCAAGGATGCCTGCTAACCCAGGCTGTGCTGAAACATTGGGAGGTTTCACTGTGGGAGGAAACCTGCCCACCTGGAGTTGCACTTAAACACAGAGACATTCAGTTGATGCAGGATACCTGCCTGCCAGTGGTTGTGGTGGTTCCACAAGCTGGAGTCTGCTGGTTTTCTTGGCTGTGCCAAGGCATGTGGGGGTCCTGGTGTTTGCACTTTCCTCTTCCACCACCACTTGCCTGCTCAGGATCTCCTGATGGTTTCCTGAAGTGGAGTTTACTGCTGGCGTGCCTTGATGCCTCCCATCCTGTACTGCTCCCCTCCCACCAGAGTAAGGGAGTCCTTTCCCTTTAATCCTTCAGACCTCTAGGATTAAAGGACTGCTGCACTCTTTCTATCTGTTTGCTGTCTTTGCTGTTCCCTGATTTTTCCTGGGGAGATATTTTCTAGGTTTTTAGAGGTCCATAAGGAAGAGTGAGAGTGACTTACTGTTTACTCTATCATCTTGCTCCTGGAAGTGACATCCTGCAGTAATTAATCATAAGTAATACATTATGAAAATGCATAATGCTTCTATTTGTTATCTTAAAGAAATTAAAAGTAAACATTATCATTATTCAAGAGAAAAATTAATTTACATGTAAATATTAAATATGGTAAATTTCTACATAAAGCAATATATTCTTTAAAACTTTTGGTATTATTAAATAAAACTAGCTTAAGTGAAATTTAGAAATTTCTGAACATTCTAGTGAGTTCAATCACATTTACTGACAATTCAATTTCCCACACTGCTCTGTATGTATAGGGCAGGGCATCAGTGAAATTAACTAAATAATATTTGAAATGATAAAGTTTTTGACAAGACAGTAAAAATTGTTTGCCCTTTATGTAGTAAACATTTATAACATATTAGTGAATGGGAAAAATATAGTAGAGTGCAAAATAATTTTGCTAATGGAATGACCTCTTGGATGCTGGTTTCTCCAAAACATTTGAGATGTAGCTAATGGGAGGAAAGAAATGTGTCTGTAACAGTTCTACAAGAGCCATTTATTCCCACAATTGAACAAAAGAAATAAATTATATCGCATGAATTTATTAAAGCAACAGATTAACAAGAACTGAAATATTGAAAAAAAAAGTCTCCAGGACATTTTGATTACTTACTGATAGAATTAATGTAAATAAAATAAAAACATGTTTGGCTGTACTGACCAAATTTATTTATTTTATTGATCCTAATTTTTCATTGTATTCATTTATCAACTTTAGGTGGAAAGGCTGAACACTGAATTTGAAAATGAAACATTCTTGATTCATCATGCTGATGAGATTGACAAAAATAATTTATTAGCAGCAGCATAAGGTTAGTAGAAATGAACAATCCATTTTTTTTTCCAATCTTATTAACATAGCTAATATCTTGGTCCTTCATGTTTATTTTCACAGGGGTTATCTTGTTTTTGTGATTACAGATTCCCTTAATTTTTTCATGAATTTCTTTCTCCCATGATTGGAGTGGTATAGAAAATCTACCCCACCTCCCTGAATTGCGTTGAGGAAAGATGTAATAAATATGGAAATAAATACTGAACTCTAGTTGATGATACCTTTTTCTGCTGCACCCCATTGTATACAAATTAACCTGAACTTTCAGATATAGAACTGAGCTTTCTGTGTGAAAATAAATCAATAGGTAGTCATTAGAATATGAAACATTTTTGAAGCAATTGATTTATCTTGTAGGATCCAATCATGTTTGTTTCAGAGAACTTTTACACATTATTTTATGTTTTTCCTTCTATTATAGAATTATGGAATCTTATTACTGGAAAAGATTTCAAAAGCTAACTAGTCCATCCAATCCATGTCTCAGTAGCCTCTCTGATCTACTCCAACAAATGTTCACCCAGTAAGGGCAGCATCATTCTCCTAGGCATTCAAATTCAAAATCCCAGTGTCTCCATATTCTCTTCACTTCTAATCTCCCTATATAGCTAATCACTCCTGTCATTTCTCCCTTCATATGTGTTTTAAAAGTATATTTTATTTATTTCATGAAATATTCCCCAAATACATGATATTAATTACCTGTGCCTTCACATACTTTGAATATGTCCCGCAAAGCCACCAAAGTTATTTTTTCTCAAAGTAAGTCTGAACATGTCACCCTTAACCAAACAATGTCTAATATCTGCTTATTACCCAAGCGTCAAATGTTACATAACTGTTTAGAATTTAAATATATCATGGCCACTTTTGACCTATCCAGTCTTCATTCACTTTAACTCAACTCCACATCATCTAAATTCCAGCTAAATTGATGTATCTGTTTCTTATACATTTTCCCCATTTTCGTGCCTTTGCACTGTCAGAATGTTCAAATTCCTCACTTCCACCTTGGATTCCCTGTCTTCTTTCAAAACTCAGTGGAAATATTACTTTCTGCAGAACTTTTTCTCCAGTACTACTTCTCTCTTTCTTGGTGCCACCCCCCTCCAATCATTCTTCTCTGAAGTTGTCTTCCACCTATTCTGTATATGTTTTATGTATATTTATTTATTTATATGTTATCCCCTTCATTGGAATGTAAGCTCATTGAGAGCAAGGGTTGTTTTATTTTATCTTTCTTTATATCCTCAATTTGCTCAGAGCAAAGAGCATAGGTTTCTAATATATTCTTGCTTTGATATATTGATTCACAGGTTGAGAAAAAAACCAAGACAACTGAGGCTGCATATTTCTCTTCAGAATCACTAATTGTCATTGATTATTTTTTTCTTTATATTAGCCTAAATGTGCTTACAAGTAACTCCTAACCATTGCTTATTGCTTTGCCCTTTGGGACCAATCAGAACATATCCAATCTCTCTTCTACATGACACCTTGTTTACTAGTTAACCATTATCATGTTTCCCTCTCATATCTTGTCATCTCTCAACCATATTAAACATCTTTATTCTTTAAATTTGTCTTTGTTTAACTTGAAATAATGATAGTGTCAGTTGAATTTATAACAAATAAGACCTGGGTTTAAATCTCATCCATGATATCTACAATTTATCTCACAATGGCCAAATCAGTTCACTACTTTGAATTACTCTCCTCTTATATAATGTAGAAAAAATAATATTGTAGTATCTACATCATAGGGAACTTATGAGAGAAGTGAAATGATATATTTATTGGCCTTTCTAAAAACAAAGTATGCCAAATGACATAAATTTTAATGATTAATTAAATATTTAATAGATTTAAATGCACTAAGACTTCTGGAGCATACAGTATAAATTGGTAATGTTTTTTGAAATTATTGTTATGTTCACCATCCTTTTTATTTTACCCGGTTATTCTCTGGCTCATTCAAGAGTCCAAAATCAAAACAAGTATTGAACAAGAGCATGCTACATGGAATAGCATATGACATTGGGAGCATATTGATGAAAAGAAAAATAAAATATTACCTTTGTACAATGTGTCAAGCTAAATGAATAGATCTGATCTGGTGAAGACTGAATATAGAGCTATCAACTCTAACCTATACATTACATTATTCTTCCAATGGAAAGCATAATTACATCAATTACCTTGGCCATCATGCCACCCTGTTTAGTTAATCAAGCCTGTAACCCCAAATGCTACAGATCTTTTTTTTCACATAACGCAATATCTGACAATTTTTTTCACAGTTAACCCATCAAGATCCAAATACAATTTATGCAAATATAAATTACTGAATCCTTATTTGAATGCTTACACATTTGGAGGGACCTTTATTGCACATAGTTGAATTATGCCAATACATGAAGAATAATGCCACATACATTAAGTTAGTATTTTAATTCTATGCAATTAAGTTACCTGGTAAATACTTTTAAGTACTAGACACAATAATAATATAATTATTTTGAAAGATAAAATATCTAGAAGCACAATGGACAACGAAAAGGAAAAACACATATGAATTCAGCATAGCATTACCTCACTTCAAGCTACATTATCATGAAACATTTATTTCTTATAACATCTGGTAGTAATTAAATTCTGGAAAACAGGTTGATAGATTTGAGTAGACAATCAATGGAAAACAATAGCACAGTCTTTTTGAAAAATACTTTTATTTTAGGTAAGAAGTTTTGGAAAAGTGAAAAGCAGTTTGGAAATTAGATTGAGATATTCATCTTATACAAGATGTCCCAATAATCTCATATGTAAACATAATGTAAAAAAGTATTTAAAATTAATGATATCAGAAGACATTGATGTCAGATATCTTTAAATACTGTGGTTAAGGAAAGACTTCTTAATTAGACTAGGGATACAGAGGATAATAAAATAAAAATATGACTAAAATTATGATAGAAAAGAAATGCAGATAAGCATATTTGAAGCAGACACTGATAAAATTTTGACATAACATTTATACAAATACATGGAATAAAGAGCTATTCTAGAATGGACAAGTGGTCAAAAGATATGAATAATATGTCTTCAGGAAAAACTTGAACTAATTTGACCACAAAAACCACATTCCATGTCACTAATAGTAAGTACTTACTAAAGTAAAACCACTGAAATTTCTCCTTGCATCGTGCAAATTTTCAAACAAAAACTGTGTAGGCAATCTATTTTGCAGACTTTGGGGGATAGGCATACTAATACACAGTTGATAATGCTGTGAAGGAACCAATCTATTTTTGGATTTCAACTTGTCACACAAGAGGAAAAGTGATTAGTGTATCCATATCAGAAAGAAATCAAAGGCAGAAACAAAGATCTAATATGTGCCAAAAACATTCGTTTTAGCATTTTTTGTGTGTTTTTTTCCAAAAAATATCCTGTCTTTTTCAGGAGAGTGACTCCTTTATCATCATACCTACTCTCTGACTTATCTTCAACCTCTCCCTATCTCCTGGCTGCTTTCCTATTGTCTATGAACATGCCCACGACTCCTTCATTTCCCAAAACAAAAACGAACCCTCTCTTCATCTATTCATCAACAAATATTATCTAAAATCTCTTCTCACCTTTATGCCAAAACATAAGACAGTCTATAATAGATTCAGAACTTCCTTTCCTCTCACTCTCTTCTTGATTTTCTACAGTCTAAGATCTCACTTTGTCATTCAACTAAAATTAATTCTCTCAGCTGCCAAATCTACTGGAATTTTCTGTCTTTATTCTTTTTGACCTCTCTGACACCTTTGACATAGTTGATCAACTTTTTTCCCTTAACACTCTCCTTTTTAGTTGTAGTGACATTGTCCTTCCTTACTGTATGACTACTCCTTCTTTCTTTTTCAGATCTCCATCTAGATTGATCCCACTAACCATAGCTTCCTCTTCTCCAAGGCTCTATTTTAGGCTCTCTCCTCTCCTCTCCTCTCCTCTCCTCTCCTCTCCTCTCCTCTTTTCTTCTCTTCTCTTTTCTTCTCTACATATATATTAGTTTGCTTGGTTATCTTATTGATTATCATGAATTTAGTCATCTCTATGGAAATGACTCTCATATTGAGTTGTTTGACCCAAATTTCATCTCACATCTCCATCTGCCTATTAGATATCTAAGACTAGATTCTCAGAGAAATCTTAAACTGCATGTCAAAAACCAAATTCCTTGTATTTTCCCCTAAATACTATCCTTTTCTTAATGCCTCTGTTATTGCTGATGGTACCACCATGCTCCCAGTTGCTCAGGATAGAAATAAAGTTATCATCCTCTGTTCCTTACTCTCTCACCACCCCATATTCAATCAGTTGCCAAGTTATATTATTTCTCCATTTTAAATCCTTCTCATATACTCACTCATTTTTTTCTGACATAGACACTCCTTAGCTGCAGGTCCTCATCAACCTGTAAGTATTGCAAAAGCATACCCATTGGTCTCCCTACATCAAGTCTAGTCTTAGTCTTATCTATCCTTCACTCAGCTTTCAAATTGTTCTTCCTAAAACAGATCTCTGACCATATCACCCCCATCCCCATTCAATCAACTGCAGTGGCTGTTTCTTACCTCCAGGAACAAATACAACATTCTTCTGTTGGACATGCAAATTATTTCATTGCCTGGCCCTCATCCATTCCCTTTTCAATCTTCTTACACCTTACTTACCCACATATGCTCTGGAATCCAGTTACATTTCCTTGCTTTTCCTCACACAAGAGACTATATTATTTCTTTCTGGGCCTTTTCAGTGATTGTTCATATGCTTAGAAGTTTTTACCTTCTTCTATCTGCATATACTTTGCAATCCAGTAATATCTCCTTGTTTTTCCTCATATAAGAAACTTTATTATTTGATTCTGGGCCTTTTAACTGATTGTTCACTGTGCTTAGAGATTTTATCTCCTCTTACTTGTCTCTTAGTTTTCCTTGTTTTTTTCAAGTGTCAGATAAAACTTCCTGGCACTAATTGTGGTACCTTTCTGCTGAGATTCTCTCCAATGAGCCGTATACATGTGTGATAAGTAAAATGCAACAAATGTGAAATGATGTGCTTTTTCTTCAAGCAAAAAATAGTTTTTTTACAGTGATATGTTTATCTATTAATACAGTGGGTCAGTCCACTCAGTCAGGTCAGGTCTGTGATAAGAATGGGAAAAAAAAAACAAACAAAAAAAAAAAAACCTCTTTATTGAGAATTAGAAAAGGATAAGTACTGAATGGGTGACTACAGCTGGGAAAGGAGCATTGGCCTTCAGGTATAGATGATCACACCACTCTGACAAGTAAGGAATACTAATTGCTTTATGTGATTTATTTCTCTCTTATAATCTATGCTAGGCAACCAGAACCACTTAAAATATGACCGCCTCATTAGTAGTCTCTCTTGGGGGAGATCAAATCACATTTAATCTTTTTTGTTTTGGGGGTTGGAAAGGGTGCTTCAGTTTATGCTAGATTTTGTTTACAAACAACAAACATGCTGATCAGTCCTATATGTAATGATATCATTGCTTTCTAAACATACCTTAAGCACATTCAGCCTCAATACCTTCTAGAATTTAACTTAGAAATGGAGTTTGACAAAATGGATAATAGAGTCAATTATAGAGTAGAATAAATTATTACATGATACAGCATAATTTTAATTTCCTGAAATATCTTGCTTGTTCATAGTTTTTCATGTTTTCTTTTCTATCAGACTGAGTTCTCAAGAACCAAGACTATTTGATTTTTGCCTCTCTTTGTATCCCCAGTAGCACCACTAGGTGGTGTAGTGGATAGTATACTAGGTCTGGAGTAAGAAAACTCATCTTTCTGGTTTGAAATCTTTTCTTAGTTACTTCCCAGACCTTTGGCAAATCACTTAACCCTGTTTTCCTCAGTTCCTCATCTGTACAATGACCTTGAGAAAGAAATGGAAAATCACTCCAGTCTTTTTGACAAAAAATTCCAAATGGAGTGACAAAAAGTCAGACTTGAATGAATAATGAAACAAGAGCAAGAGCATCCCTAGTACTTAGCTCAGTGACTGGCACATAGTAGAAAATTAATACATATTGATTCACTTGGAGACTTAAAAATAAATTTGTGACTTAGAAAACTTTTAAAGATTCACCTCAAATATGATTTCTCCAACATGTTTATATGTTAAAATGATATAAGATGGGGGTGGAGTCAAGATGGCAGACTTAGAGCAACTACTCACCTAAGCTCTTAGACAAACTCCTTCAGATACCTCTAAAAAGAGAATCTGACCAAATTTTGAAGGTGCAGAATCCAATAGGAGACAGACTGTGGTAGATTCACAGACCAGGACAGACTGAAAGGTCCAAGAGAAGGATCTATTCTGTGGGGGTGAGCCCACACCACACAGCACAGTGAATCTAGCACAGCCAAGTAGGAAATCCCCAGGTCAGCCTGAGGCAGCGGCAGCACAGTGGAACAGCAGAGTGGCAGCCTAGGGTGGGAGACCATCAGAGCACAGTGAATGACAGACTCTGAGCACCAGGTATCAGTTGCAGCAGCTCCTGAGACTATCAGACCACAGATTAAACATCTGTAAATCACCTACTTGAACTTCTGGGAGTCAAAATGACAGAGTGATTGATAAATGCTCTCTTCCCCTCCCCTTGTTGACCTCCAAAGAACCATAAAATATTTCCCCAGAAAAATCCTGAATCAGTAGGATCAGCAGAAGGGGCAAACAGTCTCATGGCACCAGAGGATAGGAAAATGGCTGAGGGGGATTCCTTGTACTGTGGCCAAGGCGAATCAGAAGGACAGGAGCCCTGGGAGAGGGTGGGGGTGGAAACTCACAATAGGACCCAGGAGTGCCTCAGCACTCCAGGGGAAATGGGAAGACAATAGAGCAGCCAAGATCACCAAGCACTGAGATTGTCTTTGCTCTAGTTCAGCTGAGGGGATTGCCAGTGACAAGAACACCCATCCCCCACACACAACAAGCTAGCACCAGGGCTGATCCTTGGAAACACAAAACAAAGCCAAAAAAAGGGCACCTGTCCTTAGCTTTTTCATACCAGTAAGCTCAACAACAGGTTCTCCAGCTTCTAACTGAAAGAACCACATGCCACAACACACAAAGCCTCACCATCATGAGCAAGAAGCAAAGGAGGAAGGAAAAGGCATAGAAGCTTTCTGTGGAGACAAGGACCAAAACAATAATACCAAAGAGGTCAGTATTGAGAATGTACTCCCATCTGAAACTTCAGAAGGGACTATGAACTGCTGGCATGCACAAACAGCTCTCCTGGAACAGCTGAAGAAGGAAATAGAAGAAAAACTGGTCAATGATTTTAAAAATATGAAAAAAAAATTCACTGAAGAGATCAGCTCTTTACAAAGGAAAATTGAACAAATGGAAAATGAAGCACAAAACCTAACTGGGAAAATTGGACAAATAGAAAAGGAAGCAAAAAAAAAACCTAACTGGGAAAATTGGACAAATGGAAGATGAAGTACAAAAACTAACTGAAGAAATTATTTCTTTGAAAGGAATAATTGGACAGATATGGGCAAATAGAAACTAATGACTCCATGAGACATCAAGAATCAGTCAAAGGAAATCTAAAGAATGAAAAGACTGAAGAAAAAGTAAAATATCTACTTGGACAAACAACTGACCTGAAAAAATAAATCCAGAAAACAAAATTTAAGAATTATTGGCCTACCAGAATGCCATGAAGAAAAAAAGAGTCTGGACAATATCTTCCAAGAAATCTTCAAAGAAAACTGCCCAGAAGTACTAGATTCAGAGGGCAAAATAGTCATTGAAAGAATCCACCATTCACCTTTTAAAAAGGATCCCAAACTAAAAACACCAAGAAATGTTGTTGTCAAATTCCAGAACTATCAAGTGAATGAGAAAATACTACAGGCATTCAAATATGGAGGAGTCACAATCAGGATCACACAGGACCTTGTAGCTTCTGCTTTAAAAGATCAAAGGAATTGGAATATGATAATCCATAAGCCAAAGGAGCTGGGACTACAAGCAAGGATCAATTACCCATCAAAGTTCAGCATAACATATCAGGCAAGGAGACGGACATTCAACGAAATAAAGGATTTCCAGACCTTCCTGACAAAAAGACCAGAACTCAATAGAAAATTCGATCTTCAAATGCAGGTATGAAGAGAGGCATAAAAAGGTAAACTGGGGAAAAAAAAAAAACTTGTTACTCAATTTGGGCAAACTATTTACCTCCTTATAAGGGAAGATGATACTTGTTAATCTTGAGAATTGTGCATCTATTATGAAATACAAAAGATATACATAGATAGAGGGAACAGGTGTAAAGTAAATGATGTGATGATTAAAATGTGATTTAAGCATGCAAGGGATTGTAACAAGAGATGTGAAAAGGAGGAAGCAGAAAATGGTAAATTACATCATAAGAAGAAGTACAAAATTATACTATAGTTGAGGGAAAGAGGGAAGGGAGATGGGCATTTTTTGAGAGGTACACTCATCTGATTTGGTTCAAGGAGGGAACAATAAACTTAATTATGTATATAAATTTAACTAGCTGTATGGGCAGTAGGAGAGGCAGGGGGAAGAAAGGGGAGGGGCCGCTAATGGGGAAGGAAGAAGTAGTAAGGGTAAAGGGGAATAAAAGGGAAGGGGGCTGAAAGAAGGAAGGGAAGAGTGAGGGAGGTAGTGGTCAAAAGTGAAAACTCTGTTGAGGAGAGGAAGGGAGGCAGGAGAACTAAAAACAAATGGTGGGAAAGAGGATGAAGGGAAAGACACAGATTGCAATTATAACTGTGAATATGAATGGAATGAACTCTCTCATAAAACAGAGACAGATAGCAGAATGGATTAAAAACCATAATCCAACAATATGTTGTTTACAAGAAACACATTTAAAACAAGGGGAAACACACAGGGTAAAGGTAAAAGTTTGGAGCAGAATATATTGTGCTTCAGCTGATGTAAGAAAAGCAGGGATAGCAATCCTAATCTCAGACAAAGCAAAAGCAAAAATAGATCTAATCAAAAGAGATAAGGAAGGAAACTATATCCTGCTAAAAAGCACCATAGACAATGAAGCAGTATCATTAGTAAATATGTACACTCCAAGTGGTATGGCATCCAAATTCTTAGAGAAGAGGTTGTGGGAGTTGAAGGAAGAAATCCACAACAAAACTATTCTAGTGGAGGACCTCAACCTCCCCTTCTCTGAACTTGATAAATCTAACCTAAAAATGAACAGGAAAGAAGTTAAGGAGGTAAATAAAACTGAATAAAGTAGATATGATAGATCTCTGGAGAAAATTGAATGGGAATAAAAAGGAATATAGCTTTTTTTCTGCAGTACATGGCACATATACAAACATTGACTATATTCTAAGGCCTTACAGTTCAGTGCAGAAAGACAGATATAGCAACTGCATTCTTGTCAGATAATAATGCAACAAAAATTATATGTAATAAAAGGCCATGGAAAGATAAACCCAAAATAAATTGGAAACTAAATAATCTCATTTTAAAGGAGGAGTGGGTTAGACAACAAATCATAGAAACAATCAATGACTTCATTAAACAGAATGACAATAATGAGACAACCTACCATATCTTATGAGATACTGCAAAAGCAGTTCTTAGGGGAAGTTTTATATCTTTGAATGACTACATGAATAAAATAGAGGAAGAGGAGATTAATAACTTGAGAATGCAGCTACAAAAGCTGGAAAATGAACAAATTGAAAATTCTCAAGTAAATACCAAATTAGAAATACTGAAAAACAAAGGAGAGATCAATAAAATTAAGAAAGCTACTGAACCAATAAATAAAACTAATAGTTGGTTTTATGAAAAAAAACTAATAAAACTGATACATCTTTGCTAAATTTGATTAAAACAAAGAAAGAAGAAAACCAATTTACCAATATCAAAAATGAAAAAGGTGAACTCACCTCCAATGAGGAGGAAATTAAAACAATAATTAGAAATTGCTTTGCCCAGCTTCATGTCCATAAATTAGACAACCTAAATGAGATGGATTAGTATTTAAAAAAAAAATATAAATTGCCCAGATTAACAGAAGAGGAAGTTGAATACTTAAACAATCCCAAAAAATAAAGTGAACAAGGCATCAATGAACACCCTAGGAAAAAAACCTCCTTGGTCAGATGAATTTTCAAGTGAATTCTAGCACACATTTAAAGAACAGTTAATTCCATTACTATATAGACTATTTGGGAAAATTGGAGAAGAAGGAGTCCTCTCAAATTCTTTTTATGATAAAAATATGGTTTTGATACCTATACCAGGGAGAGACAAAACAGAGAAAGAAAATTATAGACAAATTTCTGTAATGAATACAGAAGCAAATTTTTTTAAATAAAATTTTAGCAAAAAGAATACAGCAACTTATCATGGGAATAGCACATTATAATCAGGTTGGATTCATACCAGGAATGCAGCACTGGTTCAATATTAGGAAAACTATTAGCATTATTGATCATATCAACAACAAAACTAACAAATCACATGATTATCTCAATAGATGCAGGAAAAGCTTTTGACAAAATGCAACACCCATTCCTATTAAAGAAAACACCAGAGAGCATAGGAATAAAGTGAATTTTCCCTAAAATAATAAGCAATATCTATTTAAATACTTCAGCAAGCATTATATGCAATGGAGATTTGCTAGGTGCATTTCCAGTAAGATTATGGGTGAAACAAGGATGTCTATTGTCACCATTATTATTCAATATGGTAATAGAAATGTTAGCTGTAGAAATTACACAAGATAGAGAAACTGAAGGAATTAGAATATACAAGGAAGAAACTAAGTTATCACTCTTTGCAGATGGTATGATGATATATTTAGAGAATCCCAGAGAATCAATTGAAAAACTACATGAAATAGCAAACAACTTTGGCAAAGTTTCAGGTTACAAAATAAACCCGCACAAATCTTTTGCATTTCTATATAATTAGTAATAAAACCCAACGGCAAGTGATAGAAAGAGAAATCCCATTTAAAGCTACGGTAGACACCATAAAATATTTGGGAGTTTACCTGACAAAGCAAACCCAAGGCCTATATGAACCCAATTACAAGACACTTTTTGCACAAATAAAATCAGATCTAAGTAAGTGAAAAAAATATCACTTGCCCATGGGTAGGCTGAGCCAATATAATAAAAATGACAATTCTACCTAAATTAATTTACTTTTTTAGTGTCATACCAATTAAATGATCAGATAATTATTTTCTAGAGCTGGAAAAAATAACATCAAAATTCATCAGGAGCAGCAAAAGGTCCAGAATTTCAAGGGAATTAATGAAAAGTAATGCTAGAGAAGGTGGCCTAGTGCTACCAGATGTCAAATTGTATTATAAAGCAGCAATTATCAAAACCACTGGCTAGGCAACAGAATGGTAGACAAGTGGAGTACGCTAGGTAATCAAGACACAGTAGGAAATGAATATAGCAATTTACTGTTTGATAAACCCAAGGATCCCAGGTTCTGGGATAAGAACTCACTATTCGACAAAAATTACTGGGAAAATTAGATAACAGTGTAGCAGAAACTAGGCATAGACTAATGTCTGACACACTACACAAGAATAAAGTCCAAATGGATGCACCATCTAGGTATCAAGATTAATACTATGGACAAATTGGTGGAGAAAGGAATAGTGTATGTATGAGATTTATGGAGAAGGGAAGAATTTTTGACTAAAGAAGAGATAAAGAACATTATGAAGTTCAAGATGGATAATTTTATTACATTAAACTGAAAAGTTTTTGCACAACCAAATCCAGTGCAACCAGGGTTCATAGGGATGCAGGAAACTGGGAAAGAATTTTTGCAGCTAGTGTCTGTGATAAAGACCACATTTCTAGAATATATAGAGAAGTGAGTCAAATGTGCAAAAATACAAGTCAAAGGATATGAATAGATAGTTTTCAGAGGAAGAAATTAAAGATATCTGTAGTTATATGAAAAATGCTCTAAATCACTATGGATTAGAGAGATTCAAATCAAAACAACTCTGAGGTACCACATCACACCTGTCAGATTAACAAACGTTATAGACCAGAAAGATGATAAATTTTGGAGAGGATATGAGAGAATTGGAACGCTAATTCATTGTTGTTTGAGCTGTCAGCTAATTTAACCATTCTGGAGGGCAGTTTGGAACTATGCCCAAAGGGCTACAAAAACATGTATACCCTTTGATCTAGCAATATCACTTCTAGGACTGCATCTCCAAGAGATCATAAAAATGGGAAAGGGTCCCACATATACAAAAATATTTATAGTGGCACTCTTTGGGGTGGCTAAAAACTTGAAATTGTAGAGAACCAGTACTGATGTACTCCAGTGGACAGTAAGGTACTGTCCAAAGGCTGACGTTCTCAGGACCATTCCACTCCTGATAAGCAAGGATGAGATTACCCTGACCCTGATTGTGCACCCCAAGCTTATTAGGCAGAAGGAACTAAGATAAGGAAGTAAAAGATGTAAGCTAAAAATGTTCTCATGGGAATAACCTTGCTTGCTTGCTTGAGAGAGTATATAAATCTTGACCTTCAGATCAATAAACTAGTCATGTACAGATTGTGCAGACTCGTCTAGCCTCTACTGCTGTTATCTTTTTTCTATCACCGTGGTGCCTCCTGTCTGCCAGTTGCTGGCAATTGGAGCCTAGACAAGGATATGGAACAAAAGTGGAATGGTGGCACAACTGATCATGTACACAGAATTTGGAAAGTCTGGGGAATTTTGGTGAATAACTAGGTTCTCTAGGAGGATTAGTTTCCTATCATGATCTTTTTGGATTCTTCTTTTCATTGTCTATATATGTGTTCTGTGTGTGTGTGTGTGTGTGTGTGTGTGTGTGTGTGTGTGTGTGTGTGTGTGTGTGATTAATGCAGCCACCCCTCCTGCAGGTGGACGTTGGAATGCAGTTATCTCTTTCCCTCCTCTTCCCTGTCTCTCATTGCTGCAGCATCAGAGAAGAGAATGAGAGAAAGAAAGAGAGAAAACAAGTCTTATACTATTTAGTTTGTATGATTGCTAAAGACAGTTTCAGATCAGAAATAGAAAGAAATAATGTATGTGTAGTTTTAAAGGGGCTTTAATCAAAGTCCACTAGGAGAACAACATGGGTATGATGTTTAAGAAAAGCAAACAAGTTTTGGAAATTGTTGGATTTTGTTGGTAAAATTCTCTTTCTTTTTCTATCTCCTATCCCTGGCCAGGTTATGAAGGTAGGGAGAAAGACAAGAAGAAATCTGGGAAACTTTTCCCCTCATGTCAGAGTGGCAGACTGACTAGTGTTTTGATAATCTCATGCCTCACCTAAAAAAGAACATCTTTGTATAATGGGAAGCAATCAAAAGGTAGTTATTCTGGTCATATTTTATGGGAAACATGTCACTCTTAATTGGAAAATTCTCTTGTATTGTAAAAATTGAGTGACCACTGTAATCCAGAAATGGTGTTAGAAACAACATTTTTTAATCTAAATTTTGTTGAAACTAAGATTTTGGGAAAATTGTGCAAAGCCAGTTACGTTATTTTAAAAATCTCAGTCTTGCTAACCTTGTCCTATAATGTTTTGTAATTGCCATTTAGAAATCGAGGCATTTTCACCTTTTCATGTTAAAGAAGTTACAGCTAAAATAATTTTGCTATCATTTATAAAAGATATAAGATTGTTACTTAGGTTATCAGAAGTTACTCTGTTAGTGCTACATTGTTAATTGATTACTGTGTGTGGAAAGAAAGGAATTGAGTTAAAACTTTATTTAGATTGGTTCTGCCCATTCAGAACAGTCCTCCTGTATGTTTGGGGGTTGACAGACATGGGGTCCGTGTCAATTCCCTTTATTTTGTAAAACTGCTAAGGCCCCTGGAAACCATCTATGTGGTCAATGTCATCAGTCCTAAGAAAGAAACTTATTTGGCTTATGTAATTCATAAACAATGAATATGACTTGCTCAGAAGAATATGACTTATAATATATAAAAAAGGATTTTTAACAATTGGCTTTTACATCAGGACAAGTTTTAAATTTGAGAAGCAAAGATCTTAAATAGAATCTGTACGTATGTAAAGTCCAGGTAAATATTTATTGCTTATTGCAACTCCATGAGAATAGAAATAACTGTATCTGGCTCTTATCTGTGATTAGTGAAATTTTCTATTTAAGGTAGAAGGCATTTGGGACCATAATTACTTTTGCTTTGAGTTTGAATTTGGATATAGTTGTTTGCATTAAATCAGTATCTGAGAGAAATGACATAAGCTACTCAAAGGGAATGTGATATGAACAGGTGAAGTTTGTATTTGGAAAGGAAACACCAAGGGGTGTCTACTATTCTAGACTCAATCTAGGAGGTAATCTTCCTGGTTAGTTTCCCCATTGTGTTCCTTTAAAAAGAAATGCTTCCCACCTGACTATGCCTGAGTCTGGCTATGAAACAGAAACTGCATGATTGGAGAATTTCACTCTTATCTAAATTAAAACAGAGTGAATGATGTCTTATCCTTTCATATTTGGTATATAACATGTCCTTACTTTTTCCTTCTATAGCAAATTTCTATGATCAATAGCAAGTAGTCAGTAAAACATGTGAGCTCTTTTGTGTAATCTTACTGGGAAATCTAATATTATTTTTATATGATATTAGAACATGTTCAGAAATTTATGTAAACTACTTAACACTCATCTTAAGATGTCCCCAGTATTTGAAAGGATTTTAAAAGCAGTATTATTTTCCTGTAATTGGTCTCTTACTGTTACCAGTGTGAGACTCCATCACACCTTTTTGACTAAAGCTTTTTGTAACATCTAGGAATTCTATAATAATGAAGAATTTGTTTTGATCTAATACTTTGGGAATTTATATTACTTAAGCACATTTTTATACCAACTAAGTTTTAATGAATTTTAAGTTTAAAAGGTTTATTTTTGCTTCAAAGTGAAAAGATGATTATCATTTTAAAAGGTTTCAACTAATTTTCTTAATAAAAGTTTAGTGACTCTCAACTTCATGATAAATTTTACACTGTTTTAAAAGAAAAATAAATAGTTTTAGAAGAAATGTTTCTCAAAGCAAAAGGGGGGGGTAAAGCCTACTAAATTTTCATTTTCAAGATAATGTATTGTGGGGGCTGGAGCCAAGATGGCGGAGTAGAAACACACACATACACTAGCTCCGAACCCACAGCCCATAAAATATCTGTAAAAAAGAACTGCCAATAAATTCTGGAGCAGCAGAAGTCACAGGACAGCAGAGCGGATGAGATTTCTGTTCCAGAGAGCCTGAAAACCTCTCGCAAAAGGTTTTTCGCACTGCAGACGCGGAGCAGAGCCCAGCCCTGCGTTGGCCACCCGGAGCCAAGAGAAGCAGATCCGAGTGGGAAGCAGATCCAAGCAGGCTTCAGGGACAGAATCTCCAGCAGCCGTGCGGGTCCCTCCACCCATAGGGGACAAGGGTCAGTGAGAGGGTCTCTTTGGCTGGTCGAGAGGGAAGTGGGGTGCCCCCATAACTCAGGCCCCCTCGGGAGGCAGCAACGGAGGTGGGAGCAGACTGGGACTCCCCAACCAGGCAGGAGCCTAGATCCATTGTTGAAGGTTTCTGCATAAACCCCCTGAGGGAACTGAGTCCAGTGAGGCCGCCCTGCTCCCACCTGAGCACCTGAACTTAATCTCACACTGACTAGCAGCCCTGCCCGCTGGGAGCCCTGAGGCTGGGGAGCAGCATTTGAATCTCAGACCTCAAGCGCTGGCTGGGCAGATCTGAAGTGAAGTAGGTGTGAAGAGGATATTCAGAAGTCAAGTCACTGGCTGGGAAAATACCCAGAAAAGGGAAAAAAAAACAAGACTATAGAAGGTTACTTTCTTGGTGAACAGGTATTTCCTCCCTCCCTTTCTGATGGGGAAGAACAATGCCCACCATCAGGAAAAGACACAGAAGTCAAGGCTTCTATATCCCAGCCCACTCAATGGGCTCAGACCATGGAAGAGCTCAAAAGGAGCTCAAAAAATTCTGAAAATCAAGTTAGAGAGGTGGGAAAAGCTGGGAAGAGAAATGAGAGACATGCAGTGAAAGCATGAACAACAGATCAGCACCCTGCTAAAGGAGACCCAAAAAAATGCTGAAGAAAATAACCCCCTGAAAAATAGGCTAACTCAATTGGCAAAAGAGATTCAAAAAGCCAATGAGGAGAAGAACGCTTTCAAAGCAGAATTAGCCAAATGGAAAAGGAGATTCAAAAGCTCACTGAAGAAAATAGTTCTTTCAAAATTAGAATGGAACAGATGGAGGTTAATGACTTTATGAGAAACCAAGAAATCACAAAACAAAACCAAAAGAATGAAAAAAAGGAAGATAATGTGAAATATCTCGTTGGAAAAACAACTGACCTGGAAAATAGATCCAGGAGAGACAATTTAAAAATTATGGGACTACCTGAAAGCCATGATCAAAAAAAGAGCCTGGACATCATCTTTCATGAAATTATCAAGGAAAACTGCCCTAATATTCTAGAACCAGAGGGCAAAATAAATATTGAAAGAATCCACCAATCACCACCTGAAAAAGATCTAAAAAGAGAAACTCCTAGGAACATTGTGGCCAAATTCCAGAGTTCCCAGGTCAAGGAGAAAATATTACAAACAGCTAGAAAGAAACAATTCAAGTATTGTGGAAATACAATCAAGATAACACAAGATCTAGCAGCTTCTACATTAAGGGATCAAAGGGCGTGGAATAGGATATTCCAGAAGTCAAAGGAACTAGGACTAAAACCAAGAATCACCTAACCAGCAAAACTGAGTATAATACTTCAGGGGAAAAATTGGTCTTTCAATGAAATAGAGGACTTTCAAGCATTCTTGATGAAAAGACCAGAGCTAAAAAGAAAATTTGACTTTCAAACACAAGAATGAAGAGAACCATGAAAAAGTGAACAGCAAAGAGAAGTCATAAGGGACTTACTAAAGCTGAACTGTTTACATTCCTACATGGAAAGACAATATTTGTAACTCTTGAAACTATTCAGTATCTGGGTACTGGGTGGGATTACACACACACACACCCACACATACACAGAGAGAGAGAGAGAGAGAGAGAGAGAGAGAGAGAGAGAGAGAGAGAGAGAGAGAGAGAGAGAGCACAGAGTGAATTGAACAGGATGGGATCATATCTTTAAAAAAATGAAATCAAGCAGTGAGAGAGAAATATATGGGAGGAGAAAGGGAGAAATGGAATGGAGCAAATTATCTCATAAAAGAGGCAAGCAAAAGACTTTTTTAGTTTAGGGAAAAAGAGGGAAGGTGAGAGAAAAACATGAAGTTTACTCTCATCACATTCCACTAAAGGAAGGAAAAAAAATGCACACTCATTTTGGTATGAAAACCTATTTTACAATACAGGAAAGTGGGGGATAAGTGGATAAACAGGGTGGGGGGGATGATGGAAGGGAGGGCATGGGGAGCAGGGAGCAATTTGAGGTCGACACTCATGGGGAGGGACAGGATCAAAAGAGAGAATAGAAGTAATTGGGGGCAGGATAGGATGGAGGGAAATATAGTTAGTCTTATACAACACGATTATTATGGAAGCCATTTGCAAAACTACACAGATTTGGCCTATATTGAATTGCTTGCCTTCCAAAGTGAGGGGGTGGGCAGGGAGGGAGGAAAAGAAGTTGGAACTCAATGTTTTAGGAACAACTGTCAAGTACTGTTCTTGCCACTAGGAAATAAGAAATACAGGTAAAGGGGTATAGAAAGTTATTTGGCCCTACAGGATAGAGGAGAGGATGGAGACAAGGGCAGAGAGGGATGATAGAGGAGAGAGCAGATTGGTGATGGGGGCAATTGAAATGCTTGGTGTTTTGGGTTGGGGGGAGGGGATAAGAGGGGAGAAAATTTGGAACCCAAAATTCTGTGAAAATGAATATTAAAAAAGTTAATATATAAATAAATTTAAAAAAAGATAATGTATTGCTCAATTAATATGTAATGATCTATAAAGCAGAAAAGATCTTGCTGTTCTAATGTAAATTTGTAGTCATTCCACGACCTAAGCAAGAGTTAAAATCAGTCTTTTAACTTATTAATAACTTAATTTCTAAAGTTCCTCTTCCAGAGTGAATATAATCAGAGAAGGATAAACAAATCTGTGAAACAACGATGAACATCTATTCAGTTGTGAGGTTCAAGTTAGAAATATCTTTTGTTTAAGACAGTACAGCTATGATAGTGAGAAGTAATAATGTGTGAACTATCTTCTCTATGGTAGAAATATAAAGGAGAGTGAAGCAGTTGGAATAATGGTTCAAGAGATTTGGAAAGATAAACAAAAGCTTGGTCAATAATATAGAAAGCAGATAAGAAGGTTGGGGAAAAGTGGGTGTCATCCAAGCCCCTCCTATCCCCAGATAGTTGCTCTGTATAACTTTGTACCATTCTCAAATGGCTTAAGTATGTTGAGAGAGTGTGAGGAAGTAGTTTCAGAAGATAGAAAAATGATGTAACTTGATTTGAAAATTAATAGCCCAATCAAATTTGACATGGCCCTACCTAAAGGATACCAACCCATATTTAACCCTTCCTGGTCATTTTTTTTTTTTTGACCTTTGTTTGCTTAACTTCCTTGCCAGAATAGTCTCCTCCAGGTTTAGTGTCCTCCACTTGCAGATGACAGCTCAGGTTGCATACCATCCCCACTGACCCATCACCCTCTGGACCTGGCATCAGCCAAATTCCTGATACTGACTAAAGACCTAACCTCTCTAATGTCAGGACCCTGTGAATCAGGGAAAACTCTACATCCAATCTCAGCAGGAAGCAGTTTCAGAAGTTGAGACCTTCATCCCATACCCCCAAAAATTTTGAGTCCCATCTGTTTAAAATGGGCAATGATGGGGTACCTGAGTGCATGTACTTGGGCACCAATTCCAATTCTAAAATCACATTTCTCTTTAAAAACCTTGTCAAACTTCATCAATTTCTTGTCAAAATTTACACAGACCTACCTAGACTAAAATTACTTGCAAAGCAAAAAGAGGGAGATATAGAGGGCCAGTACTGTTGGAGTCCAGAATGTGAGGTACTGTCCAAAGGCTGACATTCTCAGGACCATTCCACTCCTGATAAGCAAGGATGACCCTGATTGTGCACCTCAAGGTTATTACACAGAAGGAACTAAGAGTACAAGATGTAAGCTAAAAATATTCTCATGGGAATAACCCTGCTGGCTTGCGTGAGAGAGTATATAAATCTTGACCCTGAGATCAAAAAACCAGTCATGTACAAATTGTACAGACTCGTCTAGCCCCCACTGATGCTATCTCTTTTCCATCACCGTGGTGCCTCGTATCTGCCAGTTACTGGCAGGAAGTCAAGGGGATGCCCATCAAGTGGGGAATGGCTGAATAAATTATGGTACATGAATGTAATGGAATACTATTGTGCTATAAGAAATGATGAACAGGAAGACTTCAGAGAGGCCTGGAAAGACTTATATGATCTGATGTCAAGTGAAAGGAGCAGAACCAGGAGAACTTTGTGGACAGCAATGACCACAGTGTGCAAGAGTTTTTTTCTGGTAGATTTGAAACTTCATTGCAATGCATGGACTTAAAGTCCCAATGGTCTTTTAAGGCAAAATGACTTCCACATCCAGAGAAAGAACTAGGAATTCAATTGTAGAATATAACAGATCACTTTTTTGTGTGTATTATGTTTTGATTTGTTATATGATTTCTCCCATTCATTCTAATTCTCCTACAAAACATGACTATAGTGAAAATGTATTTAATAGGAATGTATGTGTAGAACATATATAAAATTACATGTTGTCTCGGAGAGGGATGGGAGAGGGAGGGGGAAAAGAAGGGGAAAAATCTATGTTATATAGTAGTGATTGTTGAACATTGAAAGTAAATAAAATTAATTAAAATTAAAAAAATCATATTAGATACTCAAATGAGACAATGAAAATAAGGGTTTTTTCCTCCCACGATCTACTGAATAGTAATTTAAATGCAGTATAAAACAAGGAAATATATATTCATCTTAGGTATTTGCAAATATTATGGAAAATATGTTCGTAGGATACATGTCTTACTGATAATAAGAAGTTCCTTTAATATTCCAACTTATAACATTTGGCATTATGTTGATTTTATTGAATTCCTTGGCTTTCAATAACTTAGCTAATTAAGCTATAAAAATATAGATGAAAAAATATAGTGTGTTTAAATTATGTCCTGTATACAGATGAGCTGCATATTGAGTCCATCCATCACTACATTTTGAACAGTCACTTCACAGGAGTGAACAAGAACTATAATTGAACAAAATGAGATTGATTTGGATTGAATTTGGGTCCTGAAATATTAACAGTCATAAAATGCATCTTTAAGCTATGTTGCTGGAAATCATGGAATATCATATCATCTACATTCTGATAATTTAATATACTTTATAAAGGGACAGATTACAACCCATCCATACCTTATCCTATGCTACACATATCCTTATCTCCCCATAAATCCTCTAAAGCTAATGGATCAATTATACTTTTGGGCAACCTCTAGACTACTCTACACTGTGCGGATACCAATGGAGTATGAAAGCTATCTACTAACTATTCCCTTCCCTCAATATATAATGAATTCATCCACTTTTAAAATTCTCTCTGATCATATCTCTTAACCTGATTTTCCTGTGAAATTACTTCCCCTTTATTCGCTCTGTGCTCTGACTTCACTGGTCTGGTTTTTTTGAACATCATGCTAAATCATCTATTTTCTTTCTTTTATCATTGGCTATTCCTCTTTACTGAAATGGTCTCTATCCTAACCTCTATCTCATAATCCTTTGATTGGCATCCTCCAAAGGAAACCTAATTTAGCCCCTGTGTGCTATTATTTTCTCCCCAGCAGTATATTCCCTGTACTCTGTATGAATTTTCATGTACCCAAATATTTACATATTTACTCACTAATATGTGTACTCCTTAGGCTTTTGTTTCTTCAACAGTTAGCAAAGTACCTAGCACTTAGAAAGAGTATAATAAATGCTCATTCATTGATAGATAAATTGGCAACATACTTCAATCTAATCATGCATACATTACTTCCCTCTATTATATTTTGAGTGACCTGCAACTATAACTCTTCAAAAGCAACAATTCCAAGATAATTGTATTATAATGATTAGAAGAATTCTGTGGTCATTAAAAGTACTAAACAGTTACTCTTATGTAATGCAGTGTGTTTTTCTCTTCTTGATTTAGGTATCAACCAGTGCTATAGATTATGTTGAAAAACATATCATAGCTTGAAAACTAGTCACATTTTTTATCCACATGTGCATGTGTGCATCCATATGTGTGCATTCTCTTACTTTGTTTTATTTTTTCAATGTGAATAGTTAGGCTAGGTTTTTTTTTTTTTTTGATTTCCAATTAGTAATTCCTTTTAAGATATTATAAAATGTTTAGGGTTGTTGCAGCAGACAAAATGCAATTTGCCAAAAGAAATAGAAGCATCTGGAGGATATCATTATATATAATTGGTCTTCTACTTGTGTCTGATATTGCATATCTTCCTGATGTCATTATTTCCTTGTTTGATGTTTATAATCAAAGGATTACTGAACAAAGTAATATTAGTAATTATATAATTTAAGATCTTTGATTTAACTGAGACACTAATGACACTTTATGGTAAGGGAACACTTTAGATATAATTGTATTTTTTGATTGATTACCAACAAATGATCAAAAATAATCAAAGAGAAATACTGCGCTCTCTCATATGATCTATATTTATCAGTCAATTGTGTGATCCTAAAGATGTGGTCTGCTATAAATTATAATTTTTGGAAACTTTCTTGTTCTCTTAATCATAAAGGATGTGCCCACTGAATACAGTTATTTTCTTTTTAAAATATTTGTAGAATTTTGGAAGTCCACATAGATTGGGGTCATTGCTATTTTCTGTCTCACTTTTGATGGTAAGCTTTGTGTATTGTCCTAAGTATTTGGTGTCTTTATTCCACTAGTCTTTCAGAAATCTCAGGAACTTTTCTCTCAACAACCCTAAGTTATAATGCCTTCAGCAGAGACATCCGGTGTATACTTGACTCAATACACTTGCTATTCATATCTTAGCTATCTTTAGTACCATTTTTGTTTTTTTGTGTTACATACCAGGGGTTGTGAAATTAAAATCCAAATGTGGAGGAGACATGGCCATTAATATGAGGAATAATTCTTTCTAGAATCCATGGCAGAGTTTTCAACTCTGGGGTTGTTTCTTGTCCAAACATTTTCATTACCAAATACTCCCAGGATTATCTATCTTAATTCATCCCCTTGACAAGATTAAAAAAAAAAAAACAACAGCAACAACTTGTTTTTCCTTCCATACTTCTATTATTTTCCTATGTAAAATTTTAATGAAAAAGTTTATATGACATATTTGAAGTGCCCTTAGCTGCAGTCATTCACTTGACAAGAAGATCAAGCATTTTCTGACTAAAGCAATTTCAAAGCTTCTTTGTAATAGAAGCTGATTAACATTGGTTAACTGTCCTTTAGAAATGGGGATAATAATTCATTCAGTAGCCATTTTAAAAGTGTCCTCTATGCACTAAGCACTATGGAACATGCTATATATAACTAGATAAAAATGAAATAATCATTACTGTCAAGAAGCATATAGTTTATTGGGGGAAAGGGCATGTGCACAAATACTATAGGTAGGTAGATAATAGATAGCTAACTAGCTGGATATTTCATAATAACTATGTCAGGCATTATGATAAATATTAGATACACAAGTAAAAGCTAGTAAGATAGTTCCTAAAATCAAAAAATTTCCACTCTGAGGAAAATTACTAAAAATGAGGAGATGAAAAGGAATGGGGACATTGTGTGAAGATGGGTGAGAAGGATCAATGATGCCTGGAAAAAGTTTGGAACTCAAAATCTTATAAAAGTGAATGATGAAAATTAAAAATAAGAAAAAAAAGAGGTAGTGGAACACCATGCAGACTAGATTTGTTAAAACATAGAGTTTATCAAAGGTGTTAGTATTAGCTTTATTTCTCTCATCATAGAAAATGAAAAATAGACATCTATCTATCTATCTATCTATCTACTTACCTCTTGACCTATTTATTTATCTATGACTCATAGGAGCTCTTTTGGGAATGTGAAACATAAATTTATAACATTTTTCAATTAATTCTAGATACCTTTAGAAACTAGAAATACTTTGGGGCACTGCTGAACAAATATTTTACCCTTTCTTGATACAATTATTATACTAAATATTATACTATTATTCATCTTGGATCTGAAGAATCTGAATAACTCATACCAATGCTAACTTTTTTCTTTTTTTCTTTTTTAATTTTTTTAAATTAATTTATTTAACTTTTAACATTCATTTTAACAAAATTTTGGGTTCCAAATTTTCTCCCCATTTCTCCCCTCCCCCCACTCCAAAACACCCAGCATTCTAATTGCCCCTATCACCAATCTGCCCTCTCTTCTATCATCCCTCCCTTACCTTGTCCCCATCTTTTCTTTTGTTCTGTAAGGCCAGATAACTTTCTATACCCCTTTACCTGTATTTCTTGTTTCCTAGTAGCAAGAACAGTACTCGACAGTTGTCCCTAAAACTTTGAGTTCCAACTTCTCTTCCTCCCAACCTCCCCAGCCATTGCCTTTGGAAGGCAAGCAATTCAATATAGGCCAAATCTGTGTAGTTTTGCAAATGACTTCCATAATAGTCGTGTTGTGTAAGACTAACTATATTTCCCTCCATCCTACCCTGCCCCTCATTGCTTCTATTCTCTCTTTTGATCCTGTCCCTCCCCAAGAGTGTTGACTTCTAATTGCTCCCTCCTCCCATTGCCCTCCCTTCCATCCTCCACCCACCCTGCTTATATCCTTCTCCCCCAATTTTCTGTATTGTAAGATAGGTTTTCATACCAAAATGAGAGTGCATTTTATTCCTTCCTTTAGTGGAATGTGATGACAGTAAACTTCATGTTTTTCTCTCACCTCCCTTCTTTTTCCCTCCACTAAAAAGTCTTTTGCTTGCCTCCTTTATGAGAGATAATTTGCCCCATTCCATTTCTCCCTTTCTTGTCCCAATATATTTCTCTCTCACCACTTCATTTCATTTTTTAAGATATGATCCCATCCTATTCAATTCGCTCTGTGCTCTGTGTGTGTGTGTGTGTGTGTGTGTGTGTGTGTGTGTAATCCCACCCACTACCCAGATACTGAAAAGTTTCAAGAGTTACAAATATTGTCTTTCCATGTAGGAATGTAAACAGTTCAACTTTAGTAAGTTCCTTGTGACTTCTCTTTGCTGTTTACCTTTTCATGCTTCCCTTCACTCTTGTGTTTGAAAGTCAAATTTTCTTTTCAGCTCTGGTCTTTTCATCAAGAGTGTTTGAAAGTCCCCAATTTCATTGAAAGACCATCTTTTTCCCCTGAAGTATTATAATCAGTTTTGCTGGGTAGGTGATTCTTGGTTTTGGTCCTAGTTCCTTTGACTTTTGGAATATCATATTCCATGCCCTTTGATCCCTTAATGTAGAAGCTGCTAGATCTTGTGTTATCCTGATTGTATTTCCACAGTACTTGAATTGTTTCTTTCTAGCTGCTTGCAATATCTTCTCCTTGACCAGAAAACTCTGGAATTTGGGCACAATGTTCCTAGGAGTTTCTCTTTTTGGATCTCTTTCAGGAGGTGATCTGTGGATTCCTTGAATACTTATTTTGCCCTCTGGTTCTAGAATCTCAGGGCAGTTTTCCTTGATAATTTCATGAAAGATGATGTCTAGGCTCTTTTTTTGATCATGGTTTTCAGGTAGTCCCATAATTTTTAAATTGTCTCTCCTGGATCTATTTTCCAGGTCAGTTGTTTTTCCAATGAGATATTTCACATTATTTTCCATCTTTTCATTCTTTTGGTTTTGTTTTGTGATTTCTTGGTTTCTCATAAAGTCATTAACCTCCATCTGTTCCATTCTAATTTTGAAAGAACTATTTTTTTCAGTGAGCTTTTGAACCCTCTTTTCCATTTGGCTAATTATGCTTTTGAAAGCGTTCTTCTCCTCATTGGCTTTTTGAACCTCTTTTGCCAATTGAGTTAGCCTATTTTTCAAGGTGCTATTTTCATCACCATTTTTTTGGATCTCCTTTAGCAAGGTGTTGACCTGCTTTTCATGCTTTTCTTTCATCTCTCTCATTTCTCTTCCCAATTTTTCCTCCACCTCCCTTACTTGGTTTTCAAAATTCTTTTTGAGCTCTTCCATGGCCTGAGCCCATGGAATATTTATTCTGGGTGTTTGGGATACAGAAGCCTTGAGTTCTGTGTCTTTCCCTGATGGTAAGCCTTGTTCTTCTTCATCAGAAAGGGAGAAGATACCTGTTCACCAAGAAAGTAGCCTTCTATCGTCTTATTTTTTTTTCCCTTTTCTGGGCATTTTCCCAGCTAGTGATTTGACTTCTGAGTGTCCTGTCCACCCCCACCTCACCTCCAGATCCACCCAGCCAGCTCTTGGGGTCTGAGATTCAAATGCTGCTTCCCAGCCTCAGGGCTTTGGGTGGGGTGGGGCTGCTATTCAGTGTGAGATTAAGTTCAGGTGCTCAGGTGGGGGCAGGGCAGCCTCACTGGGCTCAGTTCCCTCAGGGGGTTTATGTGGAGACCTTCAACAATGGATCTGAGCTCCTGCCTTCTTGGGGAGCCCCTGTCCACCGCCACCCCTGCTGCTGCCTCCCAAGGGGTCCTGAGCTATGGGGACACCCCACTCCCCTCTGGACCAGCCAAAGAGACCCTCTCACAGACCCTTGTCACCTGTGGGTTGTGGGACCTGTGTGGCCACTGGAGATTCTGTCCTTGAAGCCTGCTCGGATCTGCTCCTCTCGGTGCTGTGCAGCCAAGGCAGGGCTGGGCTCTGCTCAGGGTCTGGGTGTGCAAGGGACCTTTTGTGTCAAGTTTTCAGGTCTCTGTGGAACAGAAATCTCGTCCACTCTCGTGTTCTGTGTCTTCTGCTGCTCCAGAATTTTTTGGGAGTTTTTCTTTACAGATATTTTATGGGCTGTGGGTTTGGAGCTAGCATATGTGTGTCTTTCTACTCCACCATCTTGCCTCCTCTCCCTGATAACTTTTTTTCTAAAAATACTGATGTTTGTTTTTATATTATAAAGAGTTACAGATCATTGCCTCTTCCTGAGATTCCTCTTGTGACAAAGCAAAACAGCTGAGTAAAACTAATAATATACTGAGTTCTTCTGAAAGTGTACACAACAATATACATCTGATATACCCTGCCCCTAACCTGTTTAAATTGTGTTTAAATTATGTATATATATGAATAGCAGATATATATTTTCACTTCTTCTTACCAAAAAACCCGTTGAAAAAAATAACGTAAAATGAGAGATAAATTCTGCTAATAGAATCCTCAAACAAATAATATCCCCTTCATTGCTTTGCACAAAAACATATCTTATTCTTCACCCTCATCTGTCAGTTCTTTGTAATGGATACCAAGTTTCCATCTGCTGTGGTGATGATTTAGGAAATTCTCTTCTTTCTCACAGGAACATGTTGTTGAGGAACTCTTTGCTCCTTCATAGGTCCAATGTCCAAATTACCAAATAAAAATTGTAGAATTTTTTTTATCAACCTCTGTGAAATGCATTTTCTCTTAAAACAGATCTGTGATTTCATTGGCATGGAAATCTTCCAATTAGGAAACTTCCTATATCAATGCAAACCAGGACCTACTTGTTCTGCTACCTATAATCTTATAGCAATGTTTGGTTCACTGAAATATTGAAATATTTGCATGTAACTCTATCTAAATAATTTGTTTATGAAATGCACAGTCTCTTTATAATGTGCATTTCGGTATTTATGCATAGTGTATATTCTTTATTTCATTGTGCACACACACATATATTGTTTATTTCCATGTATGTTTATATGTATATACATAACCTATGTATATGTACATGTATTCTCCTTTAATTACAAGTAAGATAATTAACCCAAGCTTTACTTAAAGAATAACATTAATTTGCCTTTGTTATCTTCCCACTTCCTATACCAAAACAGTTTTCTTTTTCCTTCCTGGGAAAGTGTCCCTTTACTCCTCCAGGAAGCCATTCCACTTCTTATCTCTATTTAGGAACTTTTCCTATTGCATACATACTCTCAGTTCCCTATCAGGTAATCCTTACTAAGGAGTTAGCAGGTGACAAATTTATTAACTTGAAGCATTTTAAAAGATATCTTAAAGATGGGGAAAAGGCTTCAAGATCCAATTGGATGAAATTAAGATAATGGAATAACCCCCCCCCCAAAAAAAATGGCCTTGATATTTTATAAAAACCGATCTTTCTTCAAATCAAATCAAACCTTCAAATCAAATCAAGCAAATTGCAGCCTGTCTCTGAGGCTTAATAATGCATACCTTTATTAAAATGAAAGGCTGTCATAGGAAGAATAAAAAAATATTCAAATTTAGAAGATCATCTATTCCTACCTATACATGGACAAAAGCTCTCTTCATAACATGTCTGGCAAACAGAATTATAGCCTTTTCCTTATGACCTCCAAAAAGGAGGGACCCACTCCACAAAAAAGCAACCTGTTGCAATTTTAGATGATTGTAGTTGTTAAATTTTTTTCCCCTTTAAATCAAGCAAGAGTTTTTAACTTCCATTATGTCCGTTGCTCCTAGTTCTCTCTTTTGTGGTCAAATAGGTGGAGGTGAATCTTTTATTCAACGGATCACCTGTTAAGTACTTGAAGAGGTTTTTTTTTTTACTTTCATTCATTTCCTTCAAGTTGTCCTCACATGGCACTTTCTTGCAATTCTTCTCATTCTGTTCAGTTTCTTCTGGATACTCTTTAACTTATTAATGTATTTTCTAAAAGGTGGAACCCATAACTGAACACAATATTCAAGGTATACTCTGAGCAGATTAAAGCACAAATTGAAATACACCCTCCTTCATTTGGAGATATCATGACTTTCCTAATGTAGTCTAAGAACATATGATCTAGTTTGGCTGCCAAACCACACTACTGAGCCATTTTAGGTTTACAGTCTGCTAAAAGCTAGAGGTATTTTTCAGATTACCCATTGTCCAGGTATACTTCTCCCCAAGTGAGATCTTCAATGAAAGCAAGGAATGTTGTTGATTATTGAAATGTAACTTGATTGATGAATTTGCTTATTGCAATTCCTTGTTCATGAATATGGTTTGAGTTCAGTCATCTTTGGTTTTTCATATATAATATAACTTTTGACATTCTGGAACTACTATAGATGTAGACAATGCATTTTCTTTTTGTCCCTCTACTTACTCTTTTCAATAATGGATAAAAATCAAAGATATATTGAATTTATATATCTGATATAATAATGCTTAATGATCCATAGCTTAACAGTGTATTGATAGCTCAGAGCAAAGATTACAGGGGTTATATGAATTTCTTTCTAAATTTTCATCATTAAAGATGTTTGTAATTTTACCAAAAATTCTCTATTATTGATCCTTAGAAAGTAGTGAGTAAACACAAGAAAGAACCGATTTCTGGTGTGGATCTCTGGGTAAGTTATTCACATGTTAAGTTTCATGACCCTGAAATTTGAGAATGTCTTCTCTGACAAGGAATAATTTGTTCACTAAGTATGGTCAAAAGATGTTTCAATGGTACTTACTTTCTTTTTTCTTTCGTAACTTCAAGTGCTGATTATATCTATCATGGATTTGAATATCTTAACTGAATGCTCAATTGTTAGTTGACAAGCATAAATTAAGTGAAAAAAGAACTAAAGTAATGGGTATTAAGATAGAGGACTACTCTAAAACCATCAAATAATTCCAAGAGATCCTAATAATGTGGACATCTCATATAAATGAATGTTGTACTTTTGAATAACTCTAAAGGAATAAAATCAAAGAAGTGAAGCCCATATTTAACTCAGAATTGTAGAGCTAAGTATAATTTAAAGTGAAATATCTAGCCATTGAATCTCTAATAATTTGAATATGTATTAAATGAGAAAATAGGTTTTTTTCCATAATTCTTCACAACAATGGTAATAATGATTTTTAGAATTATTCTCTTCTACAAAGTCTTATTCCATAACAATAGTTTTGAAGTGACACTCCAAGATTATACAATAGACAAAGCTGTGGTATGTTGTACAATTTTGAAAATGCATACAGTTCTCGCAAAATTTGAGTCCACTATCTGAAGGATGAATAAGTTCAGAGAACGTCATTAATGGACAATTGGAGATGAATTCTTTGATAGTGGCAATACAATGAAGAAAATTTTTTTTAAAAAACCTGTTATTCCTATGCAGTGCCACTTCACTTCTGTAGTGAAAGTGTCAGACCAATGGAGAAGGGTGCTATGAATCACAGTTTTTAGACATCAAACATTTTAACCTGACTGGTGGTATTCTAAATGTGAGATTTCTGTACATTGACCAACATGTTAATATGCTGGAAATAAACCACTGTCTCCTGATAAAAAAAGGAAAAAAAAGATCAACAAAGAAATATAAAAGGGATTTGTAACTAAATAGAAGATTTAAGGGTAGACCTTGCAGAGGAAAACTTTTATTATTAATTACTATTATTACTATTATAATCATTGACAATAATTACTCTAATAATGGTAATATAATAATAATGATTGATGTGGTTCATTCATTACACAGCATTATTTCACAGGACATTCATTGAACTCGCATTTGAGGGCACGTGAAATATATTTGTGATAAAAACAGAGAGACATAATCACATTCTGTGCACTAAAATTTACTGTAAGAGATGAGGAGGTAGGAAAATTCTATGCTTAATATTTTAAAGACCCTGAAAATGAAAGAAGTATTTTGATAACTCTAACTCTAATGTATACATGAAAATATGGGGAGGAGTAAAGGATTGATTAGAAAACAGAAATCAGAAACAATGAATGAGACTGAAAACTGGTAGAATATGCAGAAGTTGCACATTTCTACATCATGAATTGAAAGGCTGAGCATCATGGATATTTTATAACATAAAAAATGAAATTACTTATTTTTTGCTATACAGGAAATCACCTATTAATCAACAAGCATTTATAAAGGTCTGGGATTACAAAGATAGGTACAAAATTAACAAGTACTAATAGAGGAGAAGATGCTTATATATCTCTTTCTATCTATCTATCTATCTATCTATCTATCTATCTATCTATCTATCTATCTACCTATCTACCTACCTACCTACCTTTCTTTCCTCCTTTCTTTCTTTCTTTCTTCCTTCCTTCCTTCCTTTCTTTCCTCCTTTCTTTCTTTCTTTCTTTCTTTCTTTCTTTCTTTCTTTCTTTCTTTCTTTCTTTCTTTCTTTCTTTCTTTCTTCCTTCCTTCCTTCCTTTCTTTCCTCCTTTCTTTCTTTCTTTCTTTCTTTCTTTCTTTCTTTCTTTCTTTCTTTCTTTCTTTCTTTCTTTCTTTCTTTCTTTCTTTCTTTCTTTCCTTCTTTCTTTCCTTCTTTCTTCCTTTCTTCCTTTCTTCCTTTCTATCTATCTATTTCTATCTACACACACACTCACACACACACACACACACACACAGCAGAAAGAAGATAACCTTAAAGGGGAAAACACTAGCATATATGGGAGTCATCAAAAACTTCCTTTAAAAGATGGAATTTGTCGTAAGGCTTGAAGTGAACCAAAAGGCCAAGAGATTCTAAGAGGGTAAGTTTAGGTGGTACTGTCATGAGAGACGGTCAGAGCAAAAACACATGAAAAGTTGCACTGAGGTGCTTAAGCAAGAGCACACAGGCCAGTTGGAGAGGATATTTCAGATATAATGTAAGAAGATTGGAAATGATAGGAAGGGACATTTGTGAAGAGTTAAAAATGACAAAGGATTTTATATATGTTCCTCAAGATAATAGGGAGTTATTGAATTTTATTGAACAAGAGAGTAATATGGTCAGACCTAAGTTTTAAGAAAACCACTTTAGCAGTTTTGGGGTCTCTACTTTATCATCTTTAAAAGATAGAGATTAAACTGAAAGACCTTGATTTACAGCAGATAGTTGATATTACTGTAATATATGTATCCCTTCAGTGGACACTGTCTCTAGCTTCCTAAGAAAAGTAATCCCTGACTATTTTGTAATGAGATTCAAGTGTGCAAACTTGTGTGAAATTACATAAATAATCTCGTCACTTCTTAGTCATGCAAATATTGGACCATTTTAGTTTTAGGAGTTAATAGATGGTAAGGGAAGTTGGAGCTCATCTCATGCCTTCTAAAGCCATGCAAAATGAGATCTTGAAGAAAACAAAGTACATTTAGCCAAGGAAAACCATAGTAATCACATAATTTTAAAATATACAAAAAGACCTTCAGTATTGCCAAAACTTCTCACTTAACATAAGATGAAACTGAGGCCCAAAGATATTAAACTACTTGATCAAATTCAGACTGCTAATGTCAGGAAAAGATTTGAACTTTGGCTATTTGAATGTTGTGAAAGACTTTTCATCATACATCGTGATGTTTCCACTGCTTTGTTCCATAAATACCCTCATAAGTTGCTCAATTATTTTCAGTTGTTTGTCAGATTCCGTCATTCACTCTCCCATATCCCTTTTCCTCCTTAGCTTTTCTTTTCCCTAATCTTTTCACACCACAGGAAATTGTTGCCAGTCACCAGATATTAGCAAAACAAGTTTTGTAATCATCTATGAATGTAACTTGCAATATGTTGAATGCAAAATACAGCAGAGAAACAGCAATTTCCAGATTTCTAGGGGAAAATATGGGTTGATACAGTAAACGCTTTCAATACTCAAAATCTGCTCTCATGATTACGTGACAAAAAAGCCCATACTTGACTGGATAAAGAAATGAGTGACTGTTCAGTTTAAATTACTACCATGCTACAGTTATGGTATGAAAATTTTTATTCATTCCTTCATTTCATACCCCCCCCAACATATGCATTATGGCCAACACCTCTAATATTACTCTTGGGATGAATGAGTTGTTATGTGGCTAAGAGTTTTGAACTCTTAGTAAGATAGGTGCTACTTGAAATACAGAGCATTATCATGGTAATTATTTCCATAACCTTCACAAAAATATTGCTCTGAACCAAGAAATAAATAGATCTGCCCCATAAACAGAAGCTTGCACTGTGCTTACTTGCCTCTGTGCCTGGCCTTGTTGTGGGATTATCCCTTAATTACAACTTTAGCCTTGGCAGGAAAGATGAATATGAAATTATGTTGAAATTCCAATCTGCCATTTCTCATGGTCTTCTGCCAGTCACAGCAGTTATAATTGGAAGAGTGCTTAAAATGCTTTCATGTAGCTACCTTGTTGGAATAAATGTTTAAATGGGAAGTCTACAAAGAGGCATTTGATGCCAACCAGCTAAAAGAAAATTAAGTAATTCATGTTTGGGGACTTCAGAATTAGAAATGAGACAGCTTTTTTTTAAAACATGCATTAGTTTTTGTTCAAAACAGTTCACAGATGGCAGTTAAAAGTTGACAAACACTGATATTTGTAATCATGATCAAACAGCACCAAGAATATAAATTCCAAATTCAAACTATAAAGATAGCTGTAGTTCTCAGTAATATAAGGAAGATAAAGTATGACAACTGCACTTGATATATTTTTTTTTCTATAGAAATGGTACATTATATTTATGTAGTTCCCTAAAGAGTTCAATACATCTTAGCACAGGCAGCTGAAATAGCTGTCTGTAATATGAATTAACTGGTTGGACTGATTAGGATGAAATTTAATTTGTGCATAAATGAGGCTGAGAGAATGAAAAATAGGCTACCAATTTCATGTCTTACTGTACTGTATAATGATTTTTTTTTTTTAACAAAAGCTTGTATTCAAAATGTTTATCCAAAATTGAGCCCATAGCTACATAGCAAAGATATGTGGGAGTTATGTCAGGATTTATTTTGATTTGCATTTCTAATTTACTCTAAATTAGTTACTTCCTCCTTACATTTTCTTGTCAATCACAGTAGAGAAGGGAGTGAACAAACTTACCAAATGGCTATTGTACTAAAATTCTCACTTGACTCATCAAAGGTCATTGTTCCATTTGAGGAAAGAGAGTAGATTAATTCTATTTTAATGACTAGGTAACTGTAACCTTTCTACAGAGAATGATAGAAATAGGTGTGAGTGTGTGTGTGGGGGGGTTGTCTGTTGTGTGACACATAATGTGTGATATGGATATTTCACTTAGTGAAAACACTTAACTATTTTATGACATGTTCGTATGATGGTAGTACATGAATATTATAATAGATCCTTTAGAGTTGGAACATTATTTAATCCTGCAGCCTATATCATATACAAATCTCTTTTACAATATCCTAGAAAATTGGTCAATCTCCTTTTAAGACAGCTCCATCACCATCATCCAGTGATATGGAACTCATTACTTTCAAGTAATGTCTTTGAATTTGGGGGATTTACTAGTCATAGGAAGTTTTCCATATAATTAGATAAATTTACCTTTCCTCTTTCATGCTCTGAAGCTACACAGAATAAATCAGATTCCACTTTCAAGTCTTATTTGTCCACAACTATTTGGAGATTGCTACTACTTTTGTGCCACCCTCCAAAACTTACTCTTTTCTTCTCCAGTTTAAACATTTTTGAGGTTTTATTTTGAATTTTTTCCCCCTTCAACTCATTCTTTTAAAGTGTTAGTACAGATTTCTTTCACATTCCGGCAATCTTGCCCCAGAGAAGTTTTTTGACTGATTAATACTTTTTTGGTTTGGACACAAGGATCTAAAAATAATACTTCAGATATAGTCAGATGATGACAGAACAAAACATCACTCTTTTTCTAGAAACATAGAATGCAAGCTCTTTGAGAGTAAGAAATACCTCAGTTTTATCTGTCTATGCCCAGTACTTATAATACTGCCTAGAACATAGTATATGCTTAATAGATGTATGATTATGGTTAGATTTATTGTTGTTATTGAAATAATACTATAATGAAAGTAATTATTATACTAACATTTTCTTTGAGATTTCAACATCTTTAATAGAGTATGTTATTTAATCTTTAAAATCAGCCTTAAGGTAGCTAATGCAACTCTCAGGGTCTTTATTTTATACATGACAAAACTATTTTTTCAGAGAGATTGATTTACCTAAGGTCACAAAACTGATTTGGCCCATTGTTTTATGAGATATTTTTGTCAGGCATTTCACATGTAAATACTCATTGAAGTTATAGTCAGCTAGAACTTATATGAGAAAGCCATGTTCACCCAATATGTGCTTAGCTGCTTTTTTTGCAACAGGGTGTAGAACATTGCATTTATTCCTCTTAAATGCTATTTTTACGTTAAAGCATCTCAGGAATGTGAAATTTCACTATCAGTATATAGATCTTATCAAAACCTACCACACATCCCAGATGTCACAGATTAATGCTGTTTTCAATCTGTTTTAAAGTACACTGGTACCACCTGACATCCAACCCCTCTCTCCCACCCCTCAGTTTCTCCCCCAAGGTATCTATGAGATTGCCCTTGATATTCTGTGAAAATTCTTCTTTGGTACTGGTATGAGTAACTATCATGGGAATGAAAGGAAGAAGAGAAGGCTTCTTGGAACCTAGGAATTCAGGCTGGTGGTAGCTTTTTAATAAGGACAGGATTCTTATGTTTTGTTATTAGAAGGGAAAAATTCGGGACGTGGGGAAAATATATCGTAAGGGCAAGTAAAGTAGGATCTTTTGCTCTTTCTGGGTTAGTATAATGAAGAAGTATAATGCCTGTGTTCCAGGATCCGTGGCTATTTAGATTGTAAGGCCAAGGTCTTGGAAGGATGGAGTGTCACGGCAAGCAAAATAAAATTTTTTACTCTTTTGGTTTTAATATAATCAAGTGCCTCTGACTGAATCTTGCCTTTATCACTCAAGAGTTTTTACTAGGAGTAAAGTGCAAAAACAAGTTTGTTTGTTGTTTTTTTTTTTAACTAGAAACAGCATATGTATTTCTATTGTTAATTATTTTAATGTGATTAAAAGGCCTTCCCCATCCATGAATGGACCTGCACATTAAGGGGAGTTTGATTAGGGAAGGTTTGTGAGAAGGCCCAAGTCTTTTTTTAATGAGGCACTGGTTCTCAAGGGTTTTGGTGCTCTCTGTCTCTAAAAAAAGGAACAAATACTCTGACTTGAGGTTTTATTTTGGGTCTTACTGACTAGAAGTATTTTTGGCCAGATGAGGACTCTGGGACGCCACCAAAGGAGCTTCCTGGCTTTGAAAACCCAGATGTTGGTGCTTCCCTCTCTGTTAACTATGGTCAGACAGTGGGACCTGTCTGCTGAATTATGGTGAGGCAGAGTAAGGCATGTCTATTGATCTTTGATTTCTCTGTGTTTTCTTTGAAGGTCAGGGTGCTGACTCCCCTGAACTAGGTGAATGATGTACATACTCAGTTAAAGGAATGACACATGTGCTTCATTATAATGATTGTTAACCCCTCAAAAGTTACCTTTCCTTTTATGAATGCAGATCTAAGAACCTGTGATAGCAGATCCCCTGTGTATCTTGGTGTGCTTACTGCTACATACATTAAAATTGGGATAAACATGCCAGATGAATAAATTGTACTTAGGAACAAAGGGACAGGGAGGTAGCCTCATATAAGCTATATAAGTTTCCTTTACGTGATAACAGAAATAGTGACCTATTCTGAACTAGATAGTCTCTGTGTTCCCTTCCCACTATTGTGGAGTTTTTTGTTTTGTTTTGTTTTGTTTTTGGTGAGAGATAATCCACATTTCATTGCTCAGGAAATTGGCTCAGAAAAGGGAAAATAATTTACTCAGAATCATCTCTAGAATATCTTCTTTCGCTAAATAATCTCCTTAAATGGCAAAAATAGTTTTTACTGAGTCATACAGACATATCAAAGTCATTACCTTGCTCAAAAACCTTTATGAAATTGCCATTACCTATTCAACATAAGATAAATTCAGCCTGGTATTTAAAGCCCTTCACCATCCAGCTCTGATCTACCTCTGCAATGTTATTCCATATTACAATCACCCTCCCTAATCATCTCTGGATATTAGAATCCTTTTCTGCCTTCAAGGTACAAATTAGATGTCATGTGCTCTATGCAGTCTGTTGCTCAAGCTCTCTCTCATCAATTTTCCTTCTATTTTTCTTATTTGTGTCAATGATTTACCTTGTCAACAGTTTTAAAGACCTACATAAGTTACTTTCTCTTAGAAATATACTACCTTATCACTAAGGTCCTTCATTTAAAAATGTATGTCTCCTTCTACACTATACTTCCCTTTTACCTCTCTCATTCAGTTGCTCTTATTTACCTGACTTTTGTCTTTTGTCTTGAACTCTAATTATTTTGCATCTTGTCTATTATCTCTAATACATAATTTTGACTTCATTATTGCTTTTCTACTCAGTCTGGATTCCACAGTCACATTTTATAGCAATGTGCTCTCTCCCATATTAACGTTCCTTGTTGAGATTATAGATCACATATTGCAAAAGGGTGATAGTTCCTGGTTGCTGAATAGAGAATACTCCATTACATGGAGAATTCATGAAGTTTTCCTTTCATTTGATATGTTTCATGCAGGGCATCTTGTGTAGCCTTGGTTCTTTCTTTCCTCATCATCTCATCATTCCCATTTTGTCCTGGACTTCAATGCTCCAATACTGTTATGTGACATTCTGAGGATGTTGCTAGACAATCAATGAAACCTGAAAAAGATCCATCTCTACATAAGAAGAGGGAAATAAGCCTGAGAAGATGGTAAAAGTCAAGTCCTTTCTCAGAAATGATTTCATCTCAGATTCTCCTATCACTTAACCTGCCTGACCTTCACATTCTGATTCTAAACATTCTTATAAATTGTATATAAGCTCCATAACGAAGGTGAGCTCTTATCACACGTTATAATTTTATTCTATCCAATGGCTTCTGAAAACTTCATATCGATTAGACTTAGTCTAAAATCTCTGAACAACTCAATAGACCTTGTTAAATTAATTCATAACTCTTATTCATTGACTGTTTTCTTCTCATAAAGGTACCAGCTATAGAATCTTGTAACTTAACTTTAAATGAGGTGTAGTGATTTAATCCACTGACTCACTCAACCTGACCCTTACATTAGTGTTTTAATATCTTTTTCAAGGTTCATTATTCCTTCAATGGGAAAAATGCTATAGCACCCATCCAAAGGGAAAAAAAAATCCTAAAACATATTAAAAATAAATGTAGATCTTATGTAGTGTGATCAAGAAGCCCACATATTGCAAGCTCACATGATTCCTTTTGAGAATTAGTTTTTTCTTTAGTTTTGAATTAAAAAAAAAAACTTTAATCGACAAAATTTCCTTTATGCACTATTCCAAACACCAAATTTTATGTCTTACTTATGACAATTTTCTTCATTGACATGATTACTATCTTTTTTGGGGAGGAGGCAATGGGAATCAAGTGATCTGCCCAGGGTCACACAGTTACAAAGGGACTGAGTTTGGACTTGGACTCAGGTTCTCCTTACCCTAGGGCTGGTGTTTTATCCACTGCATGAACAAACTGCCCCTAGTAGTTTAAAAGAAAAACAATTTTACACTGTGCTCCCAGATTTTAGAAGCTTACAATCCCCTTGCAGAGGAATTAATTACAACCCATTCAGCTTTCAGGTCCCTTTGAATACCATATATACACCATAGTTAAAAACACACAATAAAATAATACAAAAATGTAGATATGGCATAGTATCTAGCTCTTACCTTATAGGGAAGTGACTAAAGGTAGACAAACCAACTCAATATGGTTTGATGCGGACTAGGTCAGACATTGTGAGCCAGCCTAGTTTCTGCATAAGCATAGAGTAATGGTCATTGCTGACACAAAATGAAACCACATGAAAAGTATTGCTTGTCATTAGCAATTCCTTCACTAATGTGCCTATTTCTCCCAGGTTTGTGTTATTTTAAAATTATAAAAAAAATTCCCTCTATCTCTTTAGATAAATCATTTCTAAAATCTTAAGAAAAACAGATCTGAACTAAGATTCCTGGATACACTAAGATACACTAGAGACCTTGTTCAAAATTGATATGGAATAACTGATGACTGCTCTCTTTGGGTCTAGCTGTTCAATCAATTGTCAATTTGCTTCTGACATCAGTTAGTTCAAAGACTTCTCCTTACTATATAAATTCCATGTGGAAATCTGTACATTGCTGGAATAGATTCTGAATAAATTATATGCATAGCATTCCCTTAATTTTTCAGAGAAACAATTCTGTCTTTGAAAGGAAATAGCTCTTACTCTGGATAAAATGCAGCACCATTTTTTGAATATGCTAATATTCTAATCTTCTGAATATAATTCTCAGAAGCATATTGCATATTTGGATTAAGAACTATATGAAGTTAGTATCTCATATATTTTAGTCAGATACTTTATTCTGAACATATAAAAGACACATGATTCTTAGTTTTTCTACCTCATTTATTTTCTTTAGAAGAACTTTTAATCCCTACATTTTTCCGATTTGTATATTAGAAAAACAAACTGATCATTTGCTTAAAGTTCTATTACACAAAATATACGAAAGCAAAATTTCAGGAAATATTTTTTCCATAGATATTAGGTTTTGAATGAATATAATATATTTTTTAAAATGTCTAGGATAGGTGTTAAATGTTCCTGAAAATTTAGGAGTGGATGTAATTTATTTAGAATATTACCCATCAAATTCCTATCAAGAAGGCAAAATATCTAATCATGTTATCAATGATTGCATCTTCTAAAGAATTTGAATAATTTACCACTCTTTTCAATCACATTAAACAATATAATAATGATCCAAATTCATAATATCTCCATAAAATATCAGTATTTGTATACTAAGTAATTCAAATTTACTATAAAACCATGATATTTCTAATGGGAGAAAATGCATTTACAAAACAAAATTACATAATTGTATTCATTTAATTTTAATACTTATACAAAAAAGGTTTTAGTGCCTTACCATGCCTAGCTTTCAAAGAATGTCCATTGAATTTCTACTTTATGTAAGCAAATACACCATTCTGTTTATGTGCAGAAATTTCTGTATTAAGAAACTGTCCCATTTTATGTGTTTAAAATCATTTCTCTGTTCCAATTTGTATGGTCAAATACATCATTGTGGTTAAAGTTGTTCAAAGGTTGTCTCTACAGTTCAAATGTTGCCACTTTTCCCCTCTACATTCTCACCTCTCATTCTCTTCTTGGCACTTGTAAATATGCTTTGAAATCACCAAATTCTGGTACAATTGCTCTTTCCAAAGTCAGAATCATGTACTTATTGCTCAATCCAAAGACCTTTTCTCAATTTTTCTTCTACTTCACCTCTGTGCATCATTTGATACTATTGACATCCACTGTCCTTGCATATTCTTTTTTCTCTGGCTTTTATGATGCTGTATTCCTACCTGACATTGTTCTCATTCTTTTTTTGCTGGATCATCATTCATGTGCCATTCTTTCGGGGTGGGTATACCCTCGGTCTCTTTCCTGGGACCATTAAACTTTTCTCTCTATACATTTTCTCAGCAATCTAATAAGCTTCCATAGATTCAATTGTTATTCTATACGGATGTCTCTCAGATTTATACATTCAACTTTCTTCTTTCTCTTGAGGTCTAGTTATGCATCTCAAGAATTTTTTTGGAATTTTGGCCATACAAACTCTAACTCATTATATACAAAATAGAATTCATTATCTTTAATCTTAACCTATGCTTCCCTCTTATCTCATACTTCCCTATTTCTGTCAAGTATTCTACCATCTTCCAGTCACATAGATCAGTCTAATTTATCTCCTAAAACACAGTAGATTGTCAAGTCTTATTGATTCAGTTTCCTCATGGACTCTTATCTCTCTCTCTCTTTCTTTCTTTCATACCCTACATCAACCCTGCTTCAGGTCCTTATCTGCTCTCACCCACCCTTTCACAAGTGCCTTCTAATTGATTTCCTTTCATTTAATTTCTCTCCTCACAAACTTATTCTCCCTATAACTGTTAAATTGATATTCTTATAGTATAGATCTAATCATGTCACTCCATACTCAAGAAGTTCAAATGGCCCCCTATTGTCCCAAGTATCCAATGCAAACCCCCTCTTTTGGCATTTACATTCCTACACAAAGTGTATCCAGACAGCTTATCTTTCTAGTCTCCTTATATATCAATCCACCTTAAAAATATTGCAAAGAGCATTGTTAAACTGACCTACTTGCTCTGTCCTTTCCTCACATCCACCTGTACCTTTGCATAGCCCACCTTTTTCCTTCATCCTCATCTTCCACTAACTCTTCTATGCCTCTTGATTCACCTCTAGAGTCAAGTATTGACGACTCTTTCAAGAAAGTCTTTCCTGTTTCCTTTAGTTGCTAGTGAGTCTCACAAAACAGCCATCAATTTATTTTAAATATATACATCCTATATTTACTAGTCTGTGAATGCATTTTATCAACTTAGGAGTATATAAACTCCTTGAAGGCTGTCAATGTTTCACTTTTTCATTTGTATGCCCAGCATGTGACACAGTAAAGGACACAGAGTCGATTCTGAATATATAAGTTTCAATAGATCAAAAGGTGATTTTTGTTGTTTTATAAAGCAAATATTTCTCAGCAGAAGTTAGTAAGAGTAATGTCAGTAATTTATAGTGGAAACATGATCAATTATGCTTCTTAAAAACCAATAAAGATAGAATTGGAAAATACATTAAAGATATTAGTAACTATAGGAAAAAACAAACTGTCATAAGAACTAAGGGGAAAGGTAATTCAGCAAATTAAAAAATATTTGTAATTACTATATGTAAGGGATTGTGCCAATTGAGAACCAGGAATAAAAAAAGATAAAAACAAAATAGCTTTTACTTTTTCAGGAAATTAAGATTATTAAGTCATATGTGCAATCATTCAAGTGATATGTATTGGATGCTATTCCATACTGATGATGTATGAAGTAATATGGAGTCCCAAAGCAGACTAAGTAATGACCTCTACCCTTAATTTCTTCACACAAGTAAAACTAGTAAAAAATGTAATTATTCATAGAATAAATATAGACTTAACTGGAAACAAAAAAAGAATGTCTAATATAGAGCTATAATTTCAAGCTACCCTTTGAGTAGAAAAATGAGTGAGATAAATGGTCAAATGTTTTTTAGCTGAAAAAGAATTCACCTACAGTTAGATGACTAGGGTTCTCATTTCAACTGTACCACCATAATCACATTAACTTAATCTCTCATTCATAATATGAGAGTATAGGTCTAGATAATTATAATAGCCCCCCTATCGTTAAAATTTTAGGAATTTATGATTATAAGATCTAGTGTGAAAGGGTAAAAAGTAAGGACTAAGTGCTAGGGTAGTTGGGAGGATGGGAAGATAACTTTTGGCTTCAACTGGGGCAGCAGAGATAGTATTTCATAAGGAGACAGAATATGAAATAGACCTTGAAGGATAGGAAGGGACTGGAGAGATATTAGTGGAGGATATTCCCAGATGAGGGAACAGTATGGTCAATATCATGGGGATGGAATATTATAGGATATTTTCAAGGATTAGCAAATAGTTTCAAGAGCACAACATGACAGAAGGGGAATACAGGGAGATAAGAATGGAAAAGTGAGAGATTTCACACTGTCCATAAGTCTCCATAGGCTTTTATACCTAGAGAAGGCACATTGAAAGACAGGTTGTTTGAAATATGTTTAATAGATAGGGAAGGATTATTTAATATTTTAGAGCAAGTTGGTGATGTGCCTTTAGGAAAACTGATTTAGCAGTATTGTTGAAGATAGACTTAGAATTATATATGATGTCAGTCTAGATCACAGGAAATGGGTGAAATTCAAAGGACAGATTGAAGAGTTATTTATACAGAAGAAATATATATGGAATTACTAAAGGAATTACTAAAGGAAATAAAGTAGAGACTGAAGAGAAGTTGGATAAAAACTAAACTCTGAACAGAAAGAGATTTAAGATTGAAGTCAGGAAGACTTGATTTCAAAGCTAGGCTTACATCCACTTGTGACTCTGGTCAAATTATTTAACATCTCTGTATCTAATATTGCTCATTTGTAAAATGGATATAAGAATAGCATCTCATCATCTCTCTTATCAGATAAGATAGTATTGGTTAACCACTATATAAAGGTTATTATTTTTATTATCATTATCATGATCATCATCATCAGTGATGGAGAAGGAAGAGTACCCAATGGAACAAACCGGGAAATGGAGAAAGTGAAAAAAGGCGGATTTGAGGAGTATGTCATTAGAAGAGCTAGGGGAAAGTTTTTAGCAGGTATTTATGAACAGTGTCAGACCCTTCAGAGATCAGGGAGGTTAAGGGCTAAGAAAATGGCATTGCATTTGATGATTATACAAGCAGTTTCACTGAAATAGCAAGGACCAAAGCCAGATTATAAATTGTGTGGAATTAGAAGAGTGCACAAGAGAAGAAAATGCTGTCTTATCATTTCACCATTCATCAGCAAGAAGAGAGGAGAACAAAAGAGAGGATAGGAATAAGGGACGGAGAAAGACAATCAGAGATGCTTAGAGATAGAAAGTTAGAGACAAACAGACATGAAGATAGACAGAGAGAGAGAGTGACAGTAAGAGAAATAGAGGCAAAGGCATAATTGTTGTTGTTCAGTTGTATTTGTGTTTGACTGTGATTCCCATGGACCAAGCAGATGATGCCCTTCTATTCTCCACTATCTCTCAAAGTCTAAGTTCATATTCATTGGTTCAATGATGATATCAATTCATCTCATCCTTTACTATCCCCTTTCTCTTTTACCTTCAATCTTTCCCACTCTCAGGGGCTTTTCCAATAAGTTCCATTTTCTCATTATTTGGCCAAACTAAACTTAAGCTTTAGTATTTGACCTTCCAGCAAATAGCATGAATTATTTTCTTTAAGTATTTAATGATTTGACCTCCTTGCTGTCCAAGGGACTTTAAAAAGTCTTCTTCAGCACCACAATTCCAAAGCATCAATTCTGCGACCCTCAGTTTTCCATATAGTCCAACTCTAACAGACATCCATTGCTATTGAAAAACAAAAACAAAAACAAGTATCTGACTATATGGACCTTTGTCAGAAAGGTCATGTCTATTTTTTAAGCAAGCTATTCAGATTTGCTGTAGCATTCTTTTCAAGGAGAAAACTGCTTTTATTTTCATTTCATTTCTGTTTCCATCTCCAGTGATCTTTGAGAACAAAAATATTGAATATGATACTTTCCTTTATTCTCCTTTTATTTGCCAGGATGTTATGGGACCAGTTGTCAGCAGCTTGATATATTCTTTTAACATTTTAAGCTTCAAGCCAGTAATTATACTCTCTTCTTTCACCCTCATCAAGAATGTTCTTGATTCCTCTTCATTTTTTGTTATCAGAGTGGTATTGTCTATTGTCTACATATCTGAGATTGTTAATATTTCTCCTGGCAATCTTATTTCTGGTTTTGATTCATCATGTCTGTAATTTTGTAAGATATACTTTGCACAGAAGTTAAATAAATAAGGCAACAGTATACAACCTTGTATGCACTCCTTTTCCAATATTATTCCAATCAGTTGTTTCATGTTTGCTTTTCCTTTGCTTTTTTGCTCCCATGCAAGTTCTTCAGGAGACAAGTAAGATGATCTGGTGCTTCCATCTCTTTGAGAACTTGTCACATTTTGTTGTGATCCATATGGTCAAAAGCTTTAATGTAGATTATGAAGCAAAAGTAGATATTTTTCCTCTTCTGGAACACTTTTGTTTTCTCTATAATCTGGTGAATGCTGGCAATTTGGTCTCTAGTTCCTTTGTGTCTTTGAAAATTAGTTTGCTCTTCTGGTAATTCTCAGTTCACATATTGCTAAAGCCTCTCTTACAATCTCAAGCATAATTTTGCTGGTGTGTAAAATGAGTACAATTATTTGTTAATTTGAATAATCTTGGCACTGTCCTTCTTTAGGATTGGGATATAAGCTGATTTTTTTTTCCAATGCAGGGCTCTCCTAATCAATTGTGCTTTCCAAATTTGATAGCATATTAAATGCAGCATTATAACAGACCCAGAGACAAAGAGAAAGAGATAGACAGAGGGTGATACAGAGACACAGAGAAAGAGATAAACAGGGATAAAAAAAGACATAGATATAGTGAGAGACAGAAACAATGAAAGACAAAGGCACAGAGAGGCAGAGATTAAGAAAGATGGTGAGAGGACAGAGACAGCTACAGAGAAAGAAAGAGACAGAGAGGCAAAAGGACAGGAAAGAGAGATGGCAATAGAGAGGCATAGAGACAGGAGAGATGGAGAAAAGAGAGAAACAGAAACAGAAAATGTATGATATGGATAGAGACAGACAAAGAGAAAGATGAAGGAAAGAAACAGAAAGAAAGAGAAAGATACATAGAGAAAAAGAGATAGAGATAAAGAACTTGAGAAACTGTTTGCTTTAAAAGATGGTTATCTTGCAGAATTTGTGAGAAAAGCCCTTTATTAGCTGTACAGTGGTGATGTGTTTAGCTAATCAAAAAGTATCAATACCTAATGTAGCAATAATTGCTAAAATCTGCATGAACAGTTTAGTCAGCAAGAAAGTGTGTCACAGTTATATAAATGTGCACAAGTCTGGAGACTTCAGGAAAGAAAGCCATATCGAGAACAGTTTAACAACCCTAGATAAAGATAAATAAGAATCAATAAGAATATTAATGATAATGATAAGATTAATATTTACATAATGCTCTATGAGTGATGAAGCTTATTGCTAATAACAACCCTTGCGAGTGCATGTAATATTCATTTTACAAACGAGAGAATATGGGCTCTGAAAGGTTATATGATTTGCCATGATCACATGGCTTTTTTTGAGGCAGAATTTGAACTCAGATTTCAAAATCTATTAGTCAATTCATTGTTCTATGTGAGCTTTCAAAAATAAGTGACATGCTTTCATAAAGTTCTTTAAGGTTCATAAAATGTCCTCATTCGTAACAATTCTGTGGGGTGTGTAGTTTCATTAATGTTTCCCCTTTGTTACACATGTTCCAACCATTGACTGGGAGAGTCTAATAACTTGCCCAAATATATTGTTCTTCGTACTCTCAAATACTGAATCTTCATTTAGTATTATGACAGTATACATTAATTGAGTGCATCTTAAAATAATGAAAACATTGACTTTACTTATTTCTTATCTAATAAATAGTTTCAAATCATCTTTCCTATAACATTTCTTATGTTTATTTTTATAGAAAATTGCAATTGTCTGTTTATAGGTTGTTGTTATTTGTTCTTGTTTCTCAAAGCAGCCCATGACATCAGGAATGTAGGGCATATGTATAAAAGCAAGCACTCTAACACATCCAGGATGGCCTGCTATCACGGGTTCTTTGATCTACTTTTCTAAAAGGAAAGGCAACATTTTAGGGGTCAACAATCATTTTAATCAAGCACATGTATCACTCTTTTAGTTAAAAATCAGCACCATGAACTTCAGAGAAAAAATAAACAGAGAAACAAAGATCAACCACCAAACATGGCTTCCAACTGTCTGACCATAAGCAATACCTACATCACAGATCAACAGATAGATCTGACTGTCTGGCCATTACATAAATACATAGTTACCATAGAGAGAAGCACCAACATCTGGGTTTTCAAAGCCAATGGGCTCCTTAGTGGCTGCCCAGAGTCTACTCTGGCTAAACAAACACTTCAAAGTAAAACCTCACCTCTGAGTATTTATACACTTTTTAGAGCCAGGGGGCATCACAAACCTTGAGAACTAATGCCTCATTAGAAAATTAACAAAAGGTGTAGGCCTTCCCTAATCAAGCTTCCCTTAATGTGCAAGACCATCAATGGGTAGGGAAGATCTTTAACTCTCATTAGAATTACAATGTATTGATGAAAGTTGTACCTATTCTATGCCTTTTTAATCCAAAGGAAAATTTACCCTTGTTTCTCCATAAAACATTAATAAAGAATATTAGATGCCTTCCTTTCATTCTGTTGATATTTTAGAGGTACCAATGTGTGATTTAAGATAATTTTTTGTTGCCTCTCATTTTTATTATATGGTAGGCTCACAACTCAGAATTGGATATATACATAGTTTAAAAAAAATATTTCTGTTGCAATATATTTTAAATAAAACCAGAAGAAAAAATCAACTGTGCAATACACACAAGTGACCATCTGGTTTTTGCTTAAAAACCTTTGGAAAAGGTGGACCTACCTTCAAGACAGTCCAATCAACTTTAGGATCAATCAAATTATTAAAAATATTTTCCTCTGATCAAGCCAAAACGAATGACTTTGAAACACTCCTCGTTTTTCTCTTAAGGGCCAAATGAAATAAACCTAATCTCACTTTCATGCAGTAATATTTCAAGTACACGAAGAATCTATCTTGTCCTCAGCTAAGTCTTCATTTCTTCAATATGGTCATTATCAGTTTCTTCAAATAATGCACATGAGCTTCAGCTTTAAAAAAATCCTGACTAAAAAAGCAACTCCTTGAAATAAATACAGTATTCCACATGTAGTATGATTAGGATAAGGTTCAACAGCTGTGTCTCATTCTTATTCCTTTTATATTGCACAACTACATTGATCTTTTGTGTTGTCACACCTCAAGAGTAATCATTGAATATCTTGTTTACTTGATTAAGGTTACTGTGTTTTTCTGTTCATAAGAGTTTTTTCCATACCTCCTAGTCATCAAGTTCATTATTTCTTATGGTCCTATGACATTCCATTATCTTAATATATGGCTATTTAGATATTATCAAATATATAGAAATTTGCTTTCTTTCTATAGATTTGCCACTCCAAAAAAGTACTACTATAAGTTTGTTTAGTATGTATGGGGACTTTCCTCTATTATCAGTGACTTCCATAGATTTTATGGAAAATAGAGTAATCTCTGGGTTAAAAAAAATATGAATGTTTATTCACATAATTCCAAATTGCTTCTGCTCCCATGGTGTAGAAGCAACTGAATCTCATGTTATCCTGATTGTGTTTTTACAATACTTAAATGGCTTCTTTCTGGCTGCATGTAATATTTTCTCCTTGACCTGGCTAAAATTTGGCTGTAATATTCCAAGGAGTTTTCCTTTTGGATCTCTTTCAGGAAGTGATTGGTGGATTCTTTCCATTTCTATTTTACCTTCTGGGTCTAGAATATCTGCCTGGCTTTCCTTGATAATTTCTTGAAAATATCTAGGTTCTTTTTTTTTTTTTTTTGTTTTTGTTTTTTTTGATCATGGCTTTCAGGTAGACCAATAATTTCTAAATTATCTCTCCTGGATTAATTTTCTATGTCAATTGTTTTTTCCAATAAGACATTTCATATTGTCTTTTATTTTTTCATTCTTTTGGTTTTGTTTTATGATTTCTTGATTCTCATAGTGTCATTAGCTTCCATTTGCTCCATTTTAATTTTGATGGAATTATTTTGTTCAGTGAGTTTTTGGACTTCTTTTTCCATTTGGCCCCTTCTGCTTTTAAGTTCATTGACTTTTTGGACCTCTTTTGCCATTTGAGTTAGTCTAATTTTAAAGATACTGTTTTCTTCTGCATTTGGGGGTTTTCCTTTAGCAAACTGTTGACTCATTTTTCATGATTTTCTTGCATCATTCTCATTTCACTTCACAATTTTTCCTCCACTTCCCTTACATGATTTTCAAAATCCTTTTTGAGTTCCTCCATGGCTTGAGACCAATTCTTGTTTTTCTTGGGAGCTTTGGATACAAGAGGTTTGGCTTCATTTCCTTCTTTTGGTTGTATGTTTTTGATCTTCTTCATCACCAATGATGTAAGAAAATGCTTCTTCACTGAGAAAATAAGAATCCATAGTCTGTTTCTTTTTCTTATTTGCTAATTTTCCTAGATAATTTTTTGAACTATTTGTTATATGGAGGGCTCCAGAAGCAGCCTCTGCTTGAACAGTGGCTGCCACCACCCTGGGGCTGGGGCTGAGCCTGGGACTGGACCACACTCTCCTCTCAGTCAGGTGAGAGACACTTCCCACTGACATTCAGAGCTGTCATTGTCATTTGTGGGTAGAGAAATTTGGAAACTTCAGCACCCACCAGTAATTCAATCCCCTAAAGCTGCTCCAACTACTTCAGTGCTGGCATGGTCCATGCCAAACTGCCCTTTGCTCCCAGACCCTTCCTGTCATCCTTCCAGATTTTCTTGGTTTGGAAATTTGCTTCAGTCTGTCATTTTGTGGTTTCTGCCACTCTAGAATTTGCTCAGAGTCATTTTTTCACAGGTTTTATGAGGAGTTTGTGGGAATAGCTCTAGCAGGTCCCTGCTTATATACTGCCTTCTTGGCTCGCCCTGCCCCCCCACCATATTTTTTTTTTTTATACAATTTATTTGTAATTTCTAGGTAGATTTTTTTCTCCTTTTGTGATGTTCATATTCTTGAATTCCTATGGTCCTCCTAGAAGTCTATAATTTTTACATCATCTTTACAAATATTATCTTCGAGATGAGTGGGTGTTATTAGTATAGAGGCATATTTTTAAAACTGTTACTTCTTGCTTTTTCCAGACTGTCCTTCATTTCAGCATACTTGTATCCCTAATCAGAATCATTGCTTATATTAACCAAATTCATCTTTTAAGATGGGAGGAATGCCACATTTATGGAAAAATTATTTTTCTTTCTGTTTGTTGTGAGTTTTGTGTAGATAGATACACATATAATATAGAGAGATGTAGATAATTGTAGATGTAAATACGCAGATATGTAGATATAGATATAAATAGAGAAAAGTCCTGAAAAACTTTTAGTCTTCTAAGACAGTCCATTAAAATGTATTTACATGAAATTCTGCTAAAATGCATTAATATTCCATGGATTGCTACATTTATTTGTAAGCTAGTTATTAGGTAAACTTTTTTATTGCCACCATGAATTTTTTTGGTTCTGCTTATTATTTTGTATATGTGGACCATGTCACTCATTGTCATAGAATGGTGCCATAAAAGCAGGGTTAAGATGTACTGACAGAAATTGTAACCATAACAAGAAAAAAATCAGAGTAGATTCTATACCAAAACCTTATAAATCATGCTACATGTCCAACCATAAAATGAGGGTCAGTGGGAGAGGAAGTGTTGAGCGAACTGGTTAGGAATTAACATTCTCCATTCTTAGTTCATAAGGCCACTAATGTGTTAGGCTTATTAGTCTCTTGGTTTATGGAGCCTGCATTCATAAGTCCCAGAAATACACAAAGGAAAAGAGTCAGAGAATAAGTGATAGGAGAATATAAGCAAAAGCGTTTAAATCACCAAATATCTTGAGGAATAACTTAAAAATGTATGTGAACACATAACTCAATGTTACATGAACAAAACACAGAGAGTACTGTATATGGAGAGCAAAAAGAACTGCATTCCAATTTCTATTTTACTGAGCATATCCCTTAAATTCTATGCTCAGTTTCATCATTTGTAAAATCAATATATTACACTTGATGGCCTCTGATTTCCTTCTAATTCTAAATCTATAATGTTATGATCCTGCTGTATTCAGTTGTTGGTGCTTAATTTTGAGGAGAATATTGAAAATTTAGAAAGTAAGCAGAAAAGGGGACCAAGGCTGATGAAAGAATCATATGAAAATCGTTTAAAGGAACTGTTTCTGTTTAGCCTAGAGAAGAGAAGCCTTGTGAGAAACATAATAAATGCTTTCCTTCCAACAATTAGAGTTTGCTGCTTTGGTCCTCAGTAATGTTTAGCTCACTGCAGATTTTCAAGCAAATACTGAATGACTACTTGGGATATATATTACGAAGGACTTCTACTTTAGGTATGAGTTGGATTTAGCTAACACATGATTGCTCCCAACTCTGAATCTCTGATTTTTCTAATGATGGAGAGCTGAAAAGACAGAGTGATACACAGCCACATTAGTTATTTTCTTTTTAAAGGTATTTAAAAAAAAAGTTTTGAGCATTGTGGCATGTTCTCAGAGCCAAATCAGACTGAAATACTGTTAAGGCCACCAAACAGTAATGGGAATGATTTCTATGTATGTATAGATATCCGAAACAAAGGTGGATTATAGAAATTTTGTAGAACCTAGCTTGCAGATAAACTATATAATATAAACTATGTAATATAAAATATATAATAGTCTTTTATGAAATAAGAGGCAGAATCATGCTACATCCCCGTTGTGTATGGGATCATGGATTTAGAAATGGAATTGTTTTTCATGGGTCATTTGGTCCAACCTTCTCATTTTATGGATGAGGAAACAGACCACTAACATTAAGGAAAACTCAAGATCGTTTGTTAGTAATAATGACAGGTGGAATTTGAACTCAGGTTTTCTAATTCTAGAATCTGATATAGTTCTACTTTTCCTGCAGTGACAGAATTAAGAAGGAAATGGAGAGATGAAACCTACCTATAACCAGCAGTGTTAAAAAAAAAAAAAAAGCGTTGTTAAAACCTTTCTCCTCATTAGCTAGAAGACAATTAACTTACTCTCATTCTAGGGAGAAGATTAAACCCTAAAGGGAATCTTCATCTAATGCTTTTGATTCAGAACTGGCTAGGCACTGAGGAGAGCAGATAAATTCTGACACATTACATTGCTGGCAAGTTCAGAAAATATATCCTTTATAACCAACTGGGTGATTGGATTTCAGACCTCAATACATGGGCACAGGTATCTGACATGCAAAACGTTGCAAAATGGTGGAGTCCTACACTTGATTCAATGTGTGAATAAGTAATATTCTGTTATTGTTCCCTGTCTCCTTAGTTCATGGTGAAGAAAATAAACTTTTTAATTGGCTGCTAAGACAAAAATAGTATGGGTACAAGAGGCTCTAAAAGATGCCCTCAATCTTTTTCTTCTTTCCCAGCAAATAAGTCAAGAACCATTATATATCTTTGGGTTGGCAGATAGGAAGTGCCAATAGCCTGCACTTCTCACCTGTTCTTGCTTGCTTTTAGATGACTCAGAATAAGAGATAGAGTGGACCTGGCTCTAACCTAATGAGCTTCCAGAGATCAGAAGAATGGCAAGAGACTCAATGACTAATTCACAACAACCACTCCTAAGGAGTTAGCTGCTTGATCAAGCCTTGCAGCAAATTAACCTGGTAGATGAGACAAGATGAAAGATGGGGACTTCCCATATACTATGCTCCACACAGAAGTGAATTCCCTTGAGGAAATGTTTTGTAGTCACTAGTTTAAATTTGAGTTTAGACTCAATGAGAATGAGAAATATGTAGAGGACAGAGAGTACTATCTCCTTTTTAGATGGTTGTATTTTGTTTCTTGCTGTAACTTTTCATTACGTAAGTTTATAAAAGCTAAATGGTTTTGGTTATCAATATCTTGATGAATCATATGCAGAACTTATACTAGGGCAGGAGTTATACTACTTATATTAGGGCAGTAGTTAAACTGGGCACTAATCACTGGAGATGATAATATAGAGGGAGGAAAATGATGCCTCAACCACTATTGTTAGGAGAACTTTCCCTTCCCCCAACCTATTGTGGAAAACCCTAGAAACTTACAAATAAGATAGAGTAGTAGCCTCATTCTGGAAACCCAATTTGTTAGTGTTAGTATGGACAGAAAGAATAGCAATATGGTCTTGATAATCTTGATAGTGAAGCCAAATCCTATTATAAGGTTTCTTTTGGCTGGTCAGTCATGTAAGTGTCTACTTGAAACTGGGTCCATATTAATATTTTGCCTAATCAATTAATGATGTCTGATCACATGTGCTTATAATAATATCTATTACAACTCCTCCTCAAGCTTATCAGCAAAGTTTATTATTAGATGTATAGGAAAATTTTGTATAATACACATTTTTTATATTTTATTAAAATGAGATTTGGCAGGCTCTTAATATCAGGTGATGTTTTGGTGAAATAAAATAAATGCAATATTTGGAATCAGATAACTATGTTTAAAAATCTAGCTGTATCAGTTATTACTTCTAAGTCAAGTACCTGAATCTCTCTGGCCCTCATTTTTCTCATTTGTTACATGGAAGTGTTATACCAGATGACTTCTACAGTCAAAGGGTGCATTAAAATTAAGATGTGATGATCCCCTTTTCTGGGATCTTGATTGGTTGGTGCATGTTTTGGTTTTGGGTCATAGTAGGTCAGCTGTTGAACAGTAGAATTCCTGTCACGGAAAAACACTGGAGACTTAGCTTCAGATAATCACAGAATTGAGCACTGGAAAGTAATTTAAAGGTCACGTAGTCCTAAATCCATATATGAAAGAAATCAGCAAAAAAACACACCTTAAAACTGATCAAAGCAGGGGAACCCACCACCTGTTGGGGTAGATTATTGCATTTTGTTGGTGTTTGTTTTTCCTAACACTGGGCCTAAATGTGTCTTTTTGCAACTTTCTTCTAGATCTGTTTCTTGAGATAAGGGAAATAAATGTAGGCCCTTGTTCATATGACAGCCCTTCCTATACTTGAAGACTGCTACCCCTTCTCCTTGAGTTATCTATTCTTCCCTTCTGAAGAATAACACAGAGATTTATATGACTAGATTCTCATATCACATGTCCTTGAGTCTCTTTAGCATCCTGGATACTCTCCTTTGGACCTTTCACCTTAACAATGCTATTTTTTAACCATGGCATCCAGGACTAAAAACAATACTCTAGAGGAAGCCTCCCACGTTCTGAACTGAAAGGTGCTATTATTGCCCTTTTCCCCAGGAGTGATGCCCCTTTTACTGTAACTCAAGATTGTATTGATTGCCTTATAACACTGTTGACTCATATTGAGCTTATAGTCCCTTAAAAATTCCAAAAGAAGGGAAGGGAGAGAGAGAGAGAAAGAGAGAAAGAGGAAAGAAAGAGGAGAAAGAAAGAATGAAAGGAAAACAAGGAAGGAAGGAATAAATAAATACTTATTAAGTGCTTATTCTGTGCCAGGCATTGTCCTTAGGGAGCGTATATTCAAATGGTTGAAGACAATGCACAAAAGAGGGAAAATGAACAGGGCTAGAGGAAAGCGTGAAAATTCCCAGCATCAGGAATAGTTTTAATTTTGGAAGCCAGGCTTGGAGAAGAAAAAAAAAAAAGCTAGTTTAAGCCCCTCCACAAAATAGAGATTCCAGGAAAAACTCACAAATGAGAGAAGGTGCTGAGTCTTGCAGAAAGATCTTAATGATGAGAAGGTTGGAGTGGTGGTTGGATGTTCCAAGTTTCCAAGGTCCTTGAACCTTCCTAACTGCTACAGAGGCAAGGAGGCCTCAGGTGCTGAGGGTGTTGTCAGGATGAGACATAATAGTTTGGAAATCCAGAAGCCAGGAATAGGACCTTGTATCACCAAGGCAATAATGACAGCACTAGTGGTGACTATGAATATGCCAGTGTAGTTCTCAATCGCAAAATACAAAGGACTCTCTATATAGAAGGCAGAAGACAAAGATGTACTTAGACACCAGAAAGCCAGATCCCAGAACCAGAAAGCAAAATTTGTCATGGTGACCAAGAAATTAATAAATATGATCACTGCAGGGAGCAAAGCCATGCTCAAGCCTCCCCCTTCTCTGCCAGGGCCTTCTCATAAGCAAACACTCATCAGCCTGAGCCTTGCCATGCACACCTGCCTGCCTGTATCCTTGTTCTTGTCCTTGTCCTCTGTTCAGACCATGCTCACTTACTTCTTCTAGTTCTTCTCCACCCTTCCTGTTTCCCCATTCAGCAATCTCTTCCCATCACATGACTTAGGCTTCCAGGTGATTTAAGCAGATCATATGGGCTGAATGAGATACTGAATGAGAAAGATCTTTCCATTTAAATTACTATTACAGCTCTGAAAGTTCTATTCATGCCTCCTGTATATTTTATTTGTGACTGGTCACTCTATCACCTATCTATCTACCTATCTATGTATCTATCATCTATTTGTCTATCTGTCTGTCTGTCTATCTAGCTAGCTAGCTAGCTATTCATCTATCTGGCTATTTCTATTTATTTGCTTGCCTGTTTATACATGTTTGTTTATGTGAAGTCCAAGATTTTATTCTTCATTCCTATTGAATTTCCTTTTATTAGTTTTATGCGATGCTCTAGCATACATAAATATTTTTGAATCCTGACTTTCTTATATACTACATTAGCTACTCCTCCAAGGTTTGTGCAAAAACTGATGAGCATACCATTCAGACCTTAATCCAAATTACTGATGAGGATGCTATGAATTATAACTTTTTCAATGATTCCTAATATGGTTTTGGGTTTCAGTTTCCCAATCTGGAAAATGTACAGATAATGCAAGATGATTCTAAGTATTTTAAGGTTTTTGAGAATTCTCTGGGCCACTCATTTTCATGTTTATATTGCCTCGCTCAGAGTTTCTCATCCATGGAGAAAAGTTTAAAAATTTCAATTCAACAAGCAAATATTTATTGGATATGTACTTTGAGAAAGGAACTATAAATTTTAAATATTTGAATTTGGCCCTGAAGAGTTTTGGTTAATATATTGTCCTATTCTCACTTCAAAAAATGACGTCAGAGATGATATGAATATGTCCACATTTCTTCATAGCAAAACTTTTATTCATCAAACCCAATATAAATTAAATCATCCTTTTGACTCTGTGTGGCAATGTTGCACTCTCATCTCATTCTGTAGAATAAAAAACAGTTCCAGAAAATTTGAAAAGTTAATATATATGTATATATACTTATATTTAACTATATTTTTTCAAACCAGTAATTACTTTTTATTTCTAATTATTCCCAAAAAATGAAATTAAAATTCAAGTTGTAAGTTAAACTTCAGAGATCTATTGACGTTAATGCTAGATGTTATGCTCATTCCAAACCCTGAATTTTTTAAAAAATAAAGTGATTTTTCTAGCTCCATAAGTCCCAAAGAATTTATGGAAGCACTTTTTTTGATACAGAAGACCTGGAAAGAAAGTATATGCCTATTAATTGGGAAGTGGCCAAACAAATTGTAGTAGATGATGAATATGAAGAAAATAAGGAAAAATGAAAATACTTAAGTTTCCTAATTAAATGAAATAAACAGAGTGAAGAAAACAATATGTGAATTGATTCACTTTCAATGAATGACCCATAATAGATCTAGCCCAAGCTTCCGGGTGAACACATCACAGCATTTTACAACATATTCTATCAACTACATTGAGTGCAAAGTGTCAGAAATAACAATCTAGTGTTACTTCCTAATGGAGAATATTAAATTTTATAGTATAAGTACCATTTGCTGTACTTATTTTTTCTTATATTGTTTATCAACTCAAAATCTTGTATTAGAAGTTTGGAACACCCCCTTTACCCAAATTTATCTTTCTCTCTGGTTTACTTAAAGTTAAAATCTATGTTTTCAAATGTCCAACTCAAGTATTTGAATGTATTTCCTCTCATCTCCTCTTTAAAAATATATATATATGCTATTTTTCTCAAGATCAATCCATGAATGAATCATGAAGTCTACATTACCTACTTACTGCACACTAGTGACTGTGCTACACATAGTGATGGCTATTATTATCATTATTTTCACTATTATTTTTTAATGCAACAGTTCTCACCCTTCTGTAGCTTGCACTAGATTGGGGAATAAAGACAAGTGTACATATACATAAATAGAAAATGTGTGTGTGTGTGTGTGTGTGTGTGTGTGTGTGTGTGCGCGCGCACTGAGAGCGGAAGACCCTCAGGGTTCCTTGGTAAAAGTTAAAAGGAAGAAACTAAGGTTGGTGACCTTACACAGCCCTCCTTCATTCAAATCAAAGTCATCTGCTAGTCCTGTCATTATCTTGATGTCATGGTCTTCTTCAATAACAAACACAACCTGTGAGCTAGTAGCAGCTCCTCCTCTCTTTCCTCCTCTCCCCTCTCCTCTCTTGTCCTCTGGTGTTCTACCCAGGGGAAGGTACACTCCATGGCCAAAAGCTACCTTTTTTCCTTTGGGTATACTGGTTACATTTTTTGCTCAAAGATGAAGCCTTAAACCCAATTCACCCTGGAGCTCCTAGACTGAACAACAAGTCCCCACCCGCATAACACAGAGTCAATGTAATTACTAAATAGTAATTGTTTCTATTTTACCCAGGAACCCTGAGGGTCTTCCCCTCCCAGTTTGATTTTTTTTTTTTTTTTTTTTGATTAAAGGGGCCATTCCTTGAGTAACTATTTAAAACAGTCTATTCATTGACTGGGTGTATCTCACTCAAAGTGAGAATGTGATAAGATCTTAGCCTGAAACGGCCAAGGTCTCACACTGCAACCTGGGCCATCTCCATATTTCCTGATGAATACAATCTCACTGGACCCAGATGGCTCAGGAGAAGAAAGAGAGGTTGGTGACCTTGCACAGCCCTCCTGCACTCAATCAAAGTCAACTGCAAGTTATGACATGTCTTGTTATGTCACGTGTGTACACATAGTGTAAGGGCAGGAAGTAAGAAAAGGGGAATTAAAGAAGGAAGGTCTCACATAGGAAGTATCACACCAATCTTTAGAGAAAGTTAGTCTTTCTTAGAGGCAGAAATAAGGAGGAAGTGCATTTCAGAAATGGGGAACAACCTGTGCAAAAGAATGACACCTTGGAGAAGTGCAGTGTATAAGAAATAATGAGTAAATTAACTTACCTAGAACCTCTAGAATGCATGAAGGAGAGGAATGTTTAATAAGTCTGTAAAAACAGATTGGATCCACATCATGAATGACAATAAATGTCAAGTAGTGAAGAATATATATTTTATCCCAGATACAACATAAAACCACTGGAGCTTTTTGGGCAGAGAATTTACATGATCAGATTTGTGCTTTAGACATTTGGCAGCCATGTGGAAGATGGATTTTAGAGATTTTTAGAGGGAAAAGAGATTGGGTGCTGGGAAACCAATTAGGAGGATGAATACAAAAATACATACAAAAAAACATGTACAGAAAGCCATCTGTTCAGAAACAGAAAGTAGTGAAACATCTCTTTTAAGAAGTTGCCCATAAAATACTAACTGTAAATTAAGGATTAGAAGTCATATTTTATCGATGGTTATCACACATATAACATTAGATGGATATGTGATCACTGGAAGAGATAATTCTTTCAGCACAGTGTTAGATAGAAAAGCAACGATTGAGCCATTAGTTAAAAGAATCAGTTCTGTGACTTTCCCAGGAAAAGAGGGAGGATATTCAGTTTTTTAAATAGTTGGTAAATATCCTTTTTTTCATTAACATACATACACACATGTACTTTGTTAAGCAGTGATTTCGGCAATCGGTAGCAAAATGAAATAGTAAGTGTATCATGTATTAAGTACTGCTGGTCATACAATGGATCTATTCAGGCCCATCCACAGAGATAAATAATAACTTCACGCAGCAGTAAGATCTTTGGATTTTAACAAGAAAAGAAATAAAAAGAATCTAGTATATTATTAGTGACCAGGAAATGTTTTTCCAATTATATCCATCCATGCTTTTTAAAATCTATTTCTCTCTAAAATAAGTAAAATAAAATAAAAATCAATAAAATCTATTTCTCAAAAAGATAAAAAAAATGACTTTGCAGTTATGATAATTTTCTCTATACACATATATAAATGCATATATAAGTACACATGAATGCACACACATATATGCACAATACATGTGTGGACATATGTACATATGTACATACCTCCTTGAAGATTACTGTATCTGACCATATTGGTCTACTTATTCTCATTCTTTTTTTATCATAGAATGTATATCATAGTATGTTTGTGTATCATAGTATATATGTCATTCGTCGGATTGTGTGTTTTTCATTCTAAATTATATCAAAAGTCTTTTTATAGTCCTCATTTCCCAAAATTGTCTTTTTTTATCCAAATATTACTATACATACACAGATATATGTAAGTATACATGCATGTACATATGCATATGTGTATATTTGTATACATATACATGTATATGTATTATGTATATGCATACACCAGACTTGTGATTTCATAGACAGATAATTTCTTAAAAGAAAACTCCCCAAATCAATGCAAAGCAGCAGCTGTTCTACAATTTGTAGTCTTAGAATATTACCTGGAGCTCTGAAAGGTTGTCATTTCCCAAGGCCTCCCTGCCATTATATCTCCCAGATAAAACTTGGCACCAGTTCTCCCCTATGCCAAGGTGAAATTTGTATCCAGTATAAATACTGTGCTCTGCATTAATGAATCACAATTTGGTTATCATACACACACACACATACAGATATACGCATATATACATATACATTCATACATACACACATTTGTATGTATGTGTGTACATATATATACATACATATATGTGTGTGTGTATTCATCTCTTCTCTAACACTGAGGGGAAATTTTCTACCATCTTTTTCAATATTTTCTAGAGTTTTATTTTCTTTCCATGTTCAAGTATCTTATCTTACTAGAAGTTAACACTGGTATTTGTGGTGTAAAAACTGAATCCAAATCACTTTTCCATGACGGTGTTAATCAATTACTTTGAATACTTTTTAAAAAGGATAAAGCTCTTCCCCAGTTTTTCCTCTTTTAAACTGTGTCAAACACTTATTTTTGTATCCATTTGTTTGCATGCCTGGAATATCCATTCTATTCTATCCAGCTTTTCTCTAGCAGATGGTATTATTTTTCTAAGATCTGAAAAAGGCTAGAAAAGCTAAGAGACAGAGATGAGAAGGGAGAGCATTCCAGGAATGGGGGCAGCCAGTGAAAATGTCTGGAGTTGGAAGACGGAGTGTTTTGTTAGAGAAACAACAAGGAAGCCAGTGTCACTGGATCATAAAGTATGGAAGTGGGTTAGGTGACTGGGAAAGGGGCAAAGGAAGGTTATGAAGGGATTCAAATGCTAGAAGATTTTATCTTATAACCTGGAGGTAACGGAGAAAATGAATTGGAGTGGCAAGAGACTTGTGCCAGGGAGACTAATTAAAAGATTATTGCAGTAATTCAGGTGTGAGATGTGGACTTCTACCAGGGTTATAGCAGGTTCAGAGGGGAGAAGGGGTTATGTGAGAGATATTATGAAGGCATATTTGAGAGGCCTTGGCAACAGATTACATGTGAGGAATAAGAAAGAGTAAGGAGTTGAGGATAACACCTAGATCCTGAGCCTTGGTAACTTGATAAAACAGAAGCTTATTCCAGGAGCATTTCTATCTGAATTCCATCAAGCATATGCAAAGAAAGAAATACTAACTACAGGAATAAACACTATAATAGTGTAATGGGAAGAATATGTTTAGAACAATTGATACCTCGCTAATATCAGTCTTATGTTCATGTTTGAAAGAGTAAAATGGACATCAGTAGGTTGAGAAAATAGCCAAGCAAAAAAAGTAATAAAACAAATAACCCATCATGCCAAATCAGTTTCTTTTAATTATGGAAGAAGATATTCTAAGACTTCAAAAATATTTAGAGAAATATTTTTTTTTTTTTTTTTTGGATAGAGGATGAGACCAAACATTTTCCCAGGACCTTGCAAAAGGTTGACAGTGAAGTAACTGAGGGAAATCAGTTTTGGTTTGTCCTCTGGATATAATCTTTGAAGCTAACCCCCAAAGAGTTAAGATCCACATCAAATCAATCAACAAACTTATAGGCAAGGGGCATCTTCATTTCCCAGTCATTCAGGCTCAGAACATAGGTGGAACCCTCAACTACTCACTCTTTTTCAACCCTCATATCCAATTGATCACCAAGTCCTACTGATTCTCATATTTCCCATGGAAGCCTTCTATCCTCTGGTGATGTCACCACCCTGTTGCAGAACTCATCTCCTTATACCTGGAACACAGCAATAATCTTCAGGGTGTTTTTCCCATTGCAGTCAACTTTTCAATCTGTTGTCAAATTGATCTTCCTTAAGCGCAAGCCTGATTATGTTGCTGCCCACTCAGTTAACTCCTGTATCTTCCTGTTACCTCCAGGACCAAATATAAAATCATGTTGGGCTTTTAAAACCCTTCAGACCTAGGTCCCTTCCTCCTTTTACAGTCTTCTTATCCCTGGCTCCCCCTGGTCCTCTACCATCCAGTATTACTGTCCTCCTTTTTGTTCCTCATAGCAGACACTCCATTTCCTATTTCTGGGTATTTTCACTGTCTATTCCTCATCCCTGGAATTTGTTTTTCTCTCTTGATTTCTACCTCTTGGCTCCCTTGGTTTCTATCAAGTCTGAACTAAAATCCTACATTGGGTATGATGCCACCAGATTTCCCTTAATGCTAATTCCTTCCCTCTGAGATTATCTGCAATTCATCTGCATGTTTCTCTTTTGTACCTAATTGTTTAGATATTGTCTCCCAGATAAGACTGTGGGTCCCTTGATTTTCTTTGATTTCTCAGTCCTCAGCACATCTGACATCTAGAAAATTCTTAATAAATTATTACTTATTGTTGACTCAAAGATATAGAGGATGTGATGAGAACAACATGAAAATAGTTCATCAGAAATTACAAAAAGGTTATATGAAGAACCCCAAATCATTGATCAGCACAATATTATAAAATCATTCAATTCCTTTTATACCAAGACAAGAATAATATACAAGAACTTACCTTTTCAAACTGTTGACTACAAATATAAGCCCCAATATACCTTCGACAATTCAGGAAATAAATTGTCATGTACTAGAGCTTCCTCACAGATAAAACTGCTGCCCCTGGCTTCCTAGACATAAGAAAGATCTAAAAAATTTAAGAACCACATTTTAATTGGTGTCATTATTTTGAATAACCGTAACCTCCAAAGTATGTTGAATAGAAAGTTTTCAAAAGATAAAGCTTTAGTAGAAGAAATAAAATTCATATGGGACCTGCATAAATTATATATCATTTCTGTCAACTTGTCTTCTAATGGAACTGTTTCAAAGATACTTTCAGTGAGTTTACAGAAGATGAATTTGCATCCTAATATTTTTATTCATGTATAAAAAGCAAAACTTAATTCTCCTGAGCAGTATTTCATTGAACATTAAACTTAGTAGGAGAAGACAAAAACAATACTTGGAGAGTAACCTGCCCCAGGACCATTTCTGTCTGAACTCAAACAAACACAAGATGAGAAAAATGAGACTGATGATGATAATAGTAACAAAAATATTAATAATAAAAATTTTCAAAACCGTATGAAAAGATATTATAAGATTTATTTTCATTCTTGTTAACTCTAGCTTTAAGTGAGTTTCATTTTGCTATAAATCGTCTATCATATGGATAATTTCAAGAAAATAATATTTATTTTTTGAAAATGAAAAAAGATGGCAATTAAGTCATGTGATATATGGCGTACTGGATCAGGAGTCAGGAAGACCCAAATCTCAACTTGGACACTTACAATACATGTAACCTCAAGCAAGTAATGTAACTATTCTCTACCTTAGTTTCTTCATCAGTAAAATGGGAATAAGAGCACCTGACTCATAGGGTTATAGTGAGGATCAAAGGAGATGAAAGTTTAAAGTGACTTGCGGATCCCATGGTATTATAAAAATACTAGTTGCTATTGCTGTTGTTTCATTAGTTGTTTTAATTCAGGAAAGGTACATGATCCTTTTTCTACCTCACAATGATTTATATTTCCCCCATTTTGTCATCAACTGAAATATGAATTATTTCTTAGCTTCTATCGGATTCTTCCTGTCACTCGGTCTCATCTTCTGTATTTGCTTTTTTGATATGTGTTTATAGAAATGGTCAGGATTTAGGAAGAAAATAAGTTAATCTTTTCTAATCCCAAGATCTTGATAATAATCATCTTTAAGTATGGAATGAATACATTGTAAAATCTGGGAGAATAGTACAAATTAGGTTTTTTATTTTTATTTTATTTGTTCCATATATTAAATAGAAATCATATACTTTATCAGCACTTTTCCCCTTTTGCCTTTTATACAATAAGCCAATAATATATCTTGATGATTAAACTTAATAAAATCAGTCATCTCCTGGGAAAAATATAAGATAGGAGGAAAGCTATTTATAATGAAAGAATTAGAAAATAACAAAATCTAAAACTCATAGTCAATCTGTAAGTCAATAAACATTTATTAAGGAAATATTTCTGTGTTCTAGGAAATCTGCCAAACATTGAGTATAAAAAGTTCGGTAAAAAAAACAGAGTACTTGTTCCAAAAGAGCTCATATTTTAATAGGGGATATTATGTAAATGACCTATACATATAAACAAAGTATATACAGAGTATATATGAAAGGAAAAACACTAGCAGTGGGAAAGCTTTCTGGGGCTGGACTAGGCTTCCAATACAAGATGAGACGTGCTGAATATTGAAGAAAGCCAAGTAAGGCAGGATCCATTAGTGATGAGGCTTTGTATTATAGGCATGGGTAACAGTCAATGAAAAGGCAGAGAGCTGAAAGATGTAGTGTGATATGCAAGTTACAGTTAAGTCAGTGAATCTGGATTATAGAGTGCATGGATGGGTGTAAAATGAAAGAAACCTGGAAAGGTACTTTGATATCATGTTATAAAAAAAAAAAAAATCTCATTTTCAGCCTAGAGAAAATATAGTGGTTTCCTTTTGTTTTCCATTAGGGTGTTTATATTAAATTTTAAAAAGTTGGGAGTGCTTAATAAGTTATTCAACCTACTATAAATATATCCAAATAATTTTTATACACATACCACATATATATATATATGTATAAACGTATGCACATATACATACATATATTGCATTTAGGGGTTCAGGGAAGAGCAACGTCTCTGGTGTGAGGGTTTGCCAAAACCTTTTAAGGCTATTCATCCACCTTTGTTGTCCATATTTGCTGAATTCTCACCCGTGGATCCAAGAAACTATACCAGGTACAGTAGCCACACTTGTGTAAATTCTCTCAGCAGATGGCCCAAACAAGTTTGGGAAAGTCAGCAGGACTCAGACCTATCAGTGAATTAAGGGGATGCCTATCTCAAGCCTGTGAAGATTTCCCCTGACAGATTGGAAAGATAAGAACAATTTCTTCCAATGGGCAGGAAGGTGGATGAAGCAGGCACTGCAGAGATCTTATAGACTTGTCAGGCATCTGAGCAGTGGTCATCCCTGAATCCTGGTCCATAGACAGTTACCTTGACTTTTGTCTTGCTACTGGAATCAATGACTCAGGAAGAGAGTGCAACTGATGACTTTGCACAATTTTTCCTCACTTAAATCCATTTTATACACAAGACAAGTCATCATCCATTAAATCATTGGTCCTCTTTGAAAATAAAGGGTGAACAGCAGCAACATAATATTTATCACAGTGCCTCTCTCCCCCTTCCCCCTCTCTCTCTTTGTCTCTCTCACTCTCCCTCTCTCTGTCTGTCTTTCTGCCACACACACACACACAATGTATGTATGTTTGTATATGTATATCATTTTAAGATTTTCAAAGTGCTTTCTATGTTATCTCATTTGATCCTTATAACAATCCGATGAGATAGGTGCTATTATTACCATCTCCACTTCCTATATGAGGAAACTGAAGCATAGTTACTGACTTGCCCAGTGTAACACCTTCTAAGTGTCTGCAACAGGATTAGAAAAGTCTTCTTGACTCCAAAATCAGTGATCTGCCAATGTTCTATATAGCTGTTACTCTGAGTGTCTTAGCAAAATTTCTAAAATTTCCACAGCACTTTGGATATCCTAATTTACATTTACATCTATCTCCATTTTACCTGGTCTCATTTTTCATTGAGAAAACATTAGTTTATTAGAAATATTTGGGTTAAGAACTGGCAGAGTATATCACAGTGTCTGTTGATATAGAAGCACTGGGAGGGGAAGCTGGGAAATGATAAGACTCTTTCTTGAAACATTTTTCTATCTTTGAAGAGGCTGGGAAAATTGTTGTAATTAACCCAAATCTTCTGCTTTGAAATGTATGTAAATTGGATGGTATATTTCTAAATCTCTCTTCTCTTCCATAAGCCTGCTTTGACATTCCTTTTTTCGCTTTTCTTGGTATCTGTTGTTCTGCTAGGTATTTCCAGCTCCAGTCTGGCCCTATTCCTTATTCTCTTCTGACAGATCCTAGAAATGTTTATCTGGTTCTGAACTTGATTCTGATTTCATAAAGCTTTTCATGGAATAGCCAAGTCTCTTTAAATATTTCAAAGTTCCTATGTTACATTAGCATACATGTTTTGTGTTTTGTTTTTCATTTAGTCTAAAGGTTATAATTAATTATTTCATTCTGTGGAGAGGGTGAAATGATCAGATTTAAAAGCTGTGAAAACCATTGGAAACTGATTGAAGGATATATTGGAGTAAGGAGATATTTGAGGTAGAGAGATCAATTAGAAAGTTATTGAAATAGTCCAAGTATGAGATAATGAGGATTATAGTGAGGTTTTATAACTAGGATGGTGTTTCTGTGAATGGAGAGAAAGGCATGTATAGGAGAGAAGTTGTGACAGCAGAAAATAGAGTATTTGACAGCAAATATGTTGGATGTTGGGTGAATTCAAGTGCGGAATCAAAGATTACACTGAAGTTGTGATTCTGGGTGACTGAACTGATAGTGTTATCCTCAATAGTAATGGAAACTTTGAGATATGGGGAACCTTTTAAGGAAAAAAAATGAAGTGTTTTAGTCTATTTGAGTTTGAGATACTTATAGGAGATTCAATTTGTGATGTCCCAAAGGTAGTTGGCAATGGGAGACAAGCTCAGGAGAGAGATTAGAGCTGGATATGTCAGTCTGAGAATCATCTGTATAGAGATGATTTGGAAGCCCACAAGATCCCTGATTGAGATAGAAGCAAAAAGAACTTGAGCCAGATCCTTTATGGACATCCACTCTTAATGGACATGACCTGAAGATCTATCAAACCAGAAAGAGAAAGATTGGTCAGATGGGTAGATGAAGAACTAGAGGAAGGTATCATCACAAAATCTTGAAAAAAGAAAGAAAATCCAGAAGAAGGAGATGATTAAAAGTGCTAGAGGCAGAGAGATGTCCAGAATGATGAGGACCGAGGAAACGTTCGTATTTAAAATATCATTAATAACTTTGGAAGAAGCAGTTTAAATTCACTGGGAAGAAGATTCCAGAAATCACATTCCAGAAATTTTAGTGGACAGAGAGAGGAGAGAGAGAGAGAGAGAGAGAGAGAGAGAGAGAGAGAGAGAGAGACAGACAGACAGATAGACAGACAGACAGACAGACAGACAGAGATGAAAAGACACGAATTCATTTTATATAAATGGTCTTCTTGGGAAGTTTAGCCAAGAAGCGGAAGAGATATACAAGATGACAGCTAGGGGATAGTAGGATTAAATGAAGATTCTTTTTAAATACGAAAGGAACGGCCATGGTTATGTTTATAGGCAACCAGGAAAGACCAAATATGTACAGACTGAAGATTAAAGAGAGGGTAGACAACAATGTACTGGAAAAGATAGTAGGGAATACATTAAAAGTAAATCTATAGATGCTTGCCTTGACATAGAAAGGGATCACTTCTTTATGTGTAACAAAATGTGGAGGAGATAACATTAGGAAAAGATTCTTAAGAAATGCAATTAAAAAGAAAAAAATGAAATAGATTAAGAGAGAAAAGGTCACTTGTTTAATGGTCTCCTTTAGGGAGGTAGAGGGAATATGTTAAGAGATCCTCAACTAAGAAGGTATGGGAAGGGGGTATCTTGAGAAACTTAAGAAAAAATGAAAATTTTTTTAGATAAATTGATACGATATATGGGATATTGAATCGATTTGAAAGTAAAAATAAAGATTATCATGTTTCAGTGAAGACCCAGTTTTGAAGTATTGAGTCAACATGGTTTCAAGATTTTCTCCAGCTCTGTTTGACAGCATAGAGTTAGAAGCAAATGACTTTAATGGTGGAAGTGCTCCAAGACTGGGGTTTGGCAAAGTGAGATTGATGATAGGACAAGGGGGGGGGGGGTGCAATATATTCACATTAAGAGGATAGTGTGGACTTCAACAGATTCACACAGGGAAGGTATGTAATTGTAGCCAGTGTAGAATACATGATCTAAGAAAGATCTAATAAGTAGAGGGATTCAAGTTTATTTTGAGGATGAGGAACAAGGTTGAGGTTATGACACATATTGAAAGATGATCTGAAAAGAGCATGCATACCAAGTGTATCTCCTGCCTTCCAGCACAAATGCATGAAATTCAATAGATATTGGCATATCTTTTGCTCTTTTTTTCTATACACAAATATTTCTAGGGAAGATTATTTTCAAATCACCAGTTCTATTCTCTTATCTCTCTCAGCTGAGACTTTCCAATCTCCTCTTCTCCTTTATACTTGCTTGGTAATTCTAATCATAACTTCTATTTTTATTAATTTTATTATAAATTCAGTGATATCTTATTCTGGGGGAAGTCAAATATTCATTTCAAGACCTACAAAATTATAATTGCAGTTAAAGAATGGACACCTATATAACATTTAAAGGCAAAAATGTGTTACGATAAAAACAGTAATTCATAATTCATATTTTGCCTTGAGAATTACTAAGTTCATTCCTTACAATATTCTTATGAGATGGTGAGTGTAATTACAATACTTTAAATCATTAATAAAATATTATTTCAAAGCTATGAAGGTCATTTTTAAAAATGTTTAGTGCAATAGCTTAAATGTCACAATGAAAATATCCTGGCAGTTGAATGAAATAGAAAAATTGAAAGTAGAAATTTACTCGCTTCTATAAAATATGTTACATTGCATAGTGAGTCTATTTTTTTAAAAAATGAATATACACTCTTCCTTCACTCTTTTTTAAATTAAGTTTAATAATATTTTATTTTTCCCCATTTGCATGTGAAGAAAATTTTTAGCATTCATTTTTACAAGGTTTTGAGTTTCAATTTTTCTGCTTCCCTCCATACCCTGCCATTTTCTGAAAATGGTTGATAGTTTGATAAAGTTTGTACATGTGTTATCACAGAAAAAGAAAAAAAAATTGTTCAAAAAGAAAAAGAAAATAAAAATAAAGAATAAAATAAGTAAAAAAAAAAAGTGTTTCAATCTGCATTTCCTCAGTTCTTGATGTGGATAAGGATAGCATTTTCCTTCATGAGTCTTTTTTACTTGTCTTGATTAATGTGTTGCTGAGAAGAGCTGAGTTAATCATATTTGATCATCATGTGGTGTTGCTGATACTATGTACAATGTTTTCCTGGTTCTCCTCATTTCACTTAGTATCAGATTGTACAAGTCTTTATAGGATTTTCTAAAATTTCATTTCTCATTGAACAATAAAATTTCATTACATTCACATTCCGCAGCTTATTTAACCATTCTCCAATTGATGGATATCCCTTAAATTATTATTCCAATATTATTCCAACACAAAAATGGCTACATTAAATATTTTTGCACATCTCGGTCTTTTTTCACCTTTTTAATGATCTCTTTGGGATACAAACCTAATAGTGATATTCCTGGATCAAAAGGAGTATGTACAGTTTGGTTGTCCTTTGGTCGTAATTCCAAACTGCTCTCCAAAATGTTTGCATCAGTTCACAATTCCATCAATCAGTGTTCCAATTCTCCGACATCCTCTCCAATATTTATAATTTTCCTTTTCTATCATATTAGTCAATCTGATTGGTGTGAAATGATATTTCAGAATTGTTTTAATTTGCATTTCTCTAATCAAAAGTGATTTAGAGCATTTCATATGCCTATAAATATCTGATTTCTTCATCTGAGAAGTGCCTCTTCATATCCTTTGACCATTTATCAGTTGGGATATGGCTTGATTCTTATAAATTTGACTCAGTTCACTATATATTTGAGAAATGAGGCCTTTATCAGGGACACTTGCTATAAAGATTGTTTCTCAGCTTTCTTCTTTCCTTCTAATCTTGGTTACGCTAGGGTTTTTTTGTGTGGAACCTTTTTAATTTAATATAATCAAAATTATTGATTTTACATTTAGCAATGCACTCTATCTCTTAAGTGGTCATGGATTCTTCCCCTACCCATAGCTCTGACTAATAGACTATTATTCACACTTCAAATATTTTATATTACCCATTATGTTTAAATAATGCACCCATTTTTGAAATTATTTTGGTATATGGTGTGAGATGTTGGTCTATGCCTTCTTTTTCCTATTGTTTTCCAGTTTTCCTAGCAGTTTTTAGTCAAATAGTGAGTTCTTATTTTGAAAACTCAGGTCTTTGAGTTTATCAAACAATAAGTTACTACGGTCCTTGACTACCATCTTTTGTATCCTAAATCTATTCCACTGATCCACCACTCTATATCTCAGCCACTCTGCTATATGCTTCTGTTTTATAGGAGAATTCATCTCATTAACATTCACAGTTTAACTAACTATATATTTCCATCCATTCTACACTTCCTGCTGTTGTTATCCTCTTTTCTTTCACCTTTTCCTTCCTCAGCAGTATTTTGCTTCTTTCTAGCACCTCCCCTTATCTGCCCTCAATTCCTCAATCCTCACTCCCACCCTACTCCATTTACTTAATCTTCTCCCCTCTTACTTCCCTGCCAGGTAAAAGAGCTCTCTATATTCAATTGGTTGTGTATATCATCCCCTCTTTCAGCCAATATTGATGAGAGTGAAGTTTAAGCGATTTCGTTTGCCCACCATCCTATCTTCAACTCCACTACAATATGCCTTTTGCACTTCTTCCTGTGAAATAATTTACCCCATTCTACCTCTCCCTTTCTTCTACATCCAATGTACTCCTCTTAGTCATCCTTACTCTTTTTGGCATTCCCTCAAATTCAACTTATACCATATGGGTGTGTATTCATACACACACACACACACACACACACACACACACACACACACACACACACATATATATATAAATACCTACACATACATAATATACAAATACATACACACATATACATATATATGCATAGTTATATATATTCCCTCTAACTATCCTAATACTGAAAAAGGTTTCATGAGTTATAAATAACATCTTTCCATCTAAGAATGTAAACAATTCAATTTTAATGAGTTCCTTAAGGCTTCTCTTTCCCGTTTACCTTTTCATGTTTCTCTTGATTCTTGTTTTTGAAAGTCAATTTTTTTTCTATTCAGCTCTGGTCTTTTCAGCAAGAATGCTTTGAAGTCCTCTATTTCATTGAAATTCCATTTTTTTCCCCCTGAAGAATTATACTCAGTTTTTCTGGGTAGGTGATTCTTGGTTTTAATACTATCTACTTTGACCTCTGGAATATCATATTCCAAGCCCTTTGACTCTTTAGTGTAGAATCTATTAATCCTGCGTTATCCTAATCATATTTGCACAATACTTGAATTGTTTCTTTCTGGTTGCTTGCAATACTTTCTCATTGACCTGGGAACTCTGAAATTTGACTACAATATTCCTAGGAGTTTTCCTTTTGGGGTTTCTTTCAGGAGCTGTTTGGTGAATTCTTTCCATTTCTGTTTTACCCTCTGGCTCTAGAATATCAGGGCAGTTTTCCTTGATAATTTCTTAGAAGATGATGGATAGGCTCTTTTTCTGATCATGGTTTTCAGGTAGACAAATAATTTTTTAAATTATCTCTCCCAAATCTATTTTCCAGGTCAGTTATTTTTCCAATGAGATATTTCAACATTATCTATATTTTTCATTCTTTGGGCTTTTTGGGTTTTGTTTTGTTTTGTTTTGTTTTTTTGGTAATTTCTTCGTTTCTGATAAAGTCATTAGATTCCATCTGCTCCATTTTAATTTTTAAAGAAGCATTTTCTTCAGTGAGCTTTTGAACCTCCTTTTCCAGTAGCCCAATTCTGCTTTTTAAAGCATTCTTCTCCCCATTGGCTTTTTGGACCTCTTTTGCCATTTGGATTGGTCTATTTTTAAAGATGTTATTTTCTTAAGCATTTCTTGAATATCCTTTAGCAAATTGTTGACTCACTTTTCATTATTTTATTGCATCACTCTCATTTTTCTTCCCAATTTTTCCTCTGCCTCTCTCACTTTCTTTTCAAAATCTTTTTTGAGCTCTTCCATATCTTGAGACCATTGCATATTATTTTGGAGATTTTGAAATTATGTCTTGACTTTTGTGTCTTCCTCTGATGGTATACTTTGTTTTTTCTTCCCATAAATGAGGGAAGAAAATATCTTTTCACTGAGAAAGTAACCTTCTATAGTCTTCATTTTCCTCCTTTTTGGGAATTTTCCCAGCGAGTTAGTTGGCTTTTGAGGTTTTTGTCAAGTAGAGGACATACTATCCTAGTCTTCAGAGGTTTTGTGCAGTTATTCTCTGTGATATTTCTAAAGACCTGTAAGTTCTCACTTGTTCCAAGGTGGCACAATCAAGAGAGAGTAGTTTACTCCTCTCCTGACCTGTCCTCTCATCTGTGAGCAACCACAAGCGCTCTTTTCTGCCCTAGAACTGCTTGTAGGGTTCCCTTTCCACAGTCACCACCAGCTCTATCAGGCTAGAGCTGGACTTTCTGGTCACCATAATAACTTTCTCACCCCAGGCATGCCACTGAGGACTGAGATAGAGATCAGCTGTTTGATTCCCTCAGTCTTTAGTTTGATGGCTCCAAAAGTGGATGTTGTGCTGCTTTCACAGTGGTGACTGCCACCCTGGGCCCAGTGCTGGGGCCAGACAAAGCTCCCCTCTCACCCAAGTGAAAGAGCTTTCTTACTGACCTTTGAAACCATCTTTGGTGTTTGTGGGTTGAGAAATCTGGGAACTGGAGCTGCTACCCATGATTCCACACCCTGAAGCTTGCTCAGTCCTATCCATGTGTGGCCCAGGTTGGGCTGTGCTCCTTTCTGAGCCCAGTGCCATAGACACTCCCTGTTGGCCTTCCAGGCTGCCATTAACTGGAAATCTGTTTCACTCCATCATTTTGTGGCTTCTGCTCTTCCACAGTTTGTTTAGATCCACTTTTTACAGTTATTTTATGGGCTATAGGGGGAGAGCTAGAATAGATCTGTCCTTCTATTCTGCCATCTTTGCTCTGCCATATTCCTTGATAATTCCTTGAAAGGTGCTGTTCACATCCTCTTTTTGATTATGGCTTTCAAGTAGTCCCATGATTCCAGTATTGTCTCTCCTGTATCTGTTTTGCAGATCAGTTATATTTCCCATGAGGTATTTTACATTTTTTTCCTTTCCTTAATTCTTTTGATTTAATTTGATTGATTCTTGATGTTTCATAGCATCATTACTGTCCTTTACTGTCCAGAGATTGTTTTCCTCATTTAGCTTTTATACTTTATTTTCCATTTTGCCAGTTGTACTCTTTAAGGAGTTTTTTATTTGTTTGTTTATATTTCCTTTAGTGGATTTTTGTATTTCCTTTTCCATTTGGCCAGTTCTACTTTTTAAGCAGTTTTCCAAGCTCTTGACTTTTTTTAAAAAATAATTTTCTTCCATCATTCTCATTTCTTTTCCCAAGTTTTGTTCTACCTCTCTTATATGATTTTTGATTTCCTCTTTGTGCTCTTCCCTAAGTTTTTTCTGTGCTTCAAAACACTTCCTGTTTTTGTTTGGGATTCACCCACAGGTCTTTTGATACTGTTGTCCTCTTCTGAGCTTTTGTCTTGGACTTTCTGGTCACCATAATAACTTTCTATGGTCAGATTCTCTTTTTTTTTGTTTTCTTTGCTCTTTTTTGGGCATTTATTCTTGCTTTTAACTATGTCACTGTTCCTAGGGTGAAGAGGGCTTAGTCTCAATTCCTGTGCCAAGAGCTGTAGGCTCTGATGTAACAACAATCAGGGCAGCACACCTGAAGACTGCTGCTGTGAATAATTTCAAAGGTTTAATCACATATTATAATGAACTCTATTTATTCAGCAACAAAGTGATTATTGTTCAATGAAATAAAGCGTAACATTCACAGCAACATCCTTAGTCCATAGCAAGTGCCCAGGTAAAGCCCACATCATCCCCTTCTTGGTCATAGTAAGAACAATCTTCTTAATCAATACCAAGTGTCTAAGTGAAGTCCTCTTTCATATTAACTTGAGGTTGACTTTCAAGTCCCATGGCTCTTCCTCTGTGGGCTGACAACTCCTGACTCTCACCTGGATTCTCATGTAGGCAGTTCTCCACTCCTGCTCCATGTCTCATCTCATGGGAATTGCTCCACTCTGCAGATTCTGCTCTGAGAAAACAAGGTTCAGTAGACCAACAACAATACTTACACACCCCACCACCACCATTATCTCAATTCACTTCCAAAGTCCAGAGGCTCTGTGGTAACAGCTCAGTTTAACAAGTCTCAAAAGGCTGTTAAAGTCTTCCAATGGGAGAGTTTCTCATGGCAAGATTCTGCACTACAGCTTTACTTGCTTTCAAAGTTTGGAGGCTCCTTCAGAAAGTCTCCACCATCACAGGTCTTCCCTCTCAACCCTCAGAAGTCTCTTCTCTCAGCTCAGAAGTCTCCTCTTGGTTATCTTCTTCTCAACACTGGCTCACCCGTTCAGTGTTGGATTTCTTCACATCTGCTTTCTCAACAACAGCTTTCTCTTTATATACAGTTCTACTCAGCATTTGATTGGCTAGAGTTCACATGCATTCATCTGACTGGCTAAAACTCAGTCCAGATAAAGAGAAAAGGATCCTACTTTGCTTGATGTTACACCTGGCTATTTACTTGGTGCTGCACTGATGTTGCCCTGAGTCCCTTGGGGGACTCTTGTGTCTGATGTTGTGTTGAGGGGGTAGGTTACTTTGCTGGAGGCTATAGGTATCTGACAGCTTACTTGATTTTGATCTGGGTTCCTAGCAGTGGTGTCTGGTGTGTGTTGAGGTCTGTTGAGGCTTTTCTGTGTTTCTACAGGGCTGCACTGAAGTTTGTCAAGGTCTGGCTACTGGAATGTGCCTCCTTTCCTGGGGTTGTGCTGAAGCATGTGGAGGTCTGGCCACAGGAACATGCCCATTTTTGTGGGGCTACACTGAAGTATGTGGTGGTCCTTAGAGCTGGAGTCTGCTGATTCCCCTGGCTATCCTAAGGCATGTGGGTTGCCCTGGTATTGGCATCTACCTGCTCCACCACCCTGGGGCTTCGGATCTTCCACTGAGGTGGTCCTATGCTGGAATATGTTTTCCTTTTAACTGAGTGAGATGGACTTTTCTTGATGATCTTCCACATCTCCTGGGCTAAAAGACTATTCTACTTCATCTTTCTGCTGGCTCAGCTGCTCCAGGATTTGTTCTGATGTGCTATTTTATGGTTGCTCAGAGGAGGTGAATGTGCTAGAGCTACAACAATTTATTGCTTGCTCTGTCATCTTGGTTCCCAAAAGTAGAATCCCTTCCCTAGCTCTTTGTAAAAGTTTATAATATTAATGAACCAGATAATCTGAACTGAAACAAACAGATGATGTGGAACCACAGCAGAGATATGATTCAAAATGCACAATTGGGAGCAATCATATAGCAGTAAATCTAGTATTGAATGAGAGAGAATAATTATTGAAGCACAGAAGTAAGCATACCTTGACATTCTATAAATAATAGTGGCAGTTCCATGCCAAAACGTATTATTTGCTATGCCTGTTGATGTCATCTATATTTGTATCTTTTATGTCTATTTTTATTTCTATCTCAATCCATATCCCCCTCTTGATAGCTATATTTGTATACAGTTTATATACACATACATGCATATGCATATGTGTGTTCAGATAAAGCTATGTATATATATGCACATATTAAATATGTGTGCAATTATATGCATATATCTATGTGTGGGTGTGTATGTAAGCAATGTGTTTCTATACACATGCACAAATAAATATTTAGTATCATTTGTTTCAGTCTTTAGACATGGACTATGGAAGAATGAGGATTGACCTTGAGTTTGGAAGAACTGGGCTCAAACCTTGCCTCAATATCAATTAGATTTGGGATGTATGGGCCTCTTTTACTTCTTCAGAGTTAATTTAATTTAGATAATGTTGAATCATGGAAAAATTTTGATGAAAGTATTTTATAAAAAAAACCAATTCAATGTATTGAGAACTATCATATTAGATTCTAATTTTTAGATTCATATACGTGTTAATTCATTAGAGACAAAAGTTACAACATTTGTTCTTTCTGACTAAAATTTGCTGCTTGTTCAAGTAGAAAAGAAGTGGTTTGATTGATTTTTAATATGATTAACATGTGCATAATTTTTTTTATTATTAATATGTGCATTAATAATCTCATTATGCTGCTGGCCTAAAACTCATTGATGGTGGGTCATGTAGATAAAGTAGTAAAGCAACCAAGCATAGAATCTTTGGGCCTTAGGTACCGTGTAATGCCTAGACAATATGAGAAATATGGTAAGAACATCATTTAAACTATGTTTTCTTGTATTTTGCTTTTAGAATTGTAAAGTAAAAATAATTTTTGTCTCATCATTTTACAGATGAACAGACTGGTCTGTTTTAATGGTAAAATTATTTGCCTAAGATCATATGGCTATTATGACAGGGTAACACCAAAAAACAGCTCTCTTACTTTCTACCATATCACACTGCTCTTTGAAAAAAAAAAAATTTGTATGTGTGATGTAAATGTTGTTTTTAAATATAAATCTGATTTTAATTGAATTCCCTTCAAATAAATTTCTATAATCCATTAGCCAGTGAATTTTATTTCTCCCAGTCATTTTATTTGGGGAAAGAAGTCATGGGAGTCATGATTCTTTGTCGCTGTTTGCAGTTTTATCTATTCCTTGGGTTGTTAGTCATGAATGATTTGTATTTGTAATGATCTGCCTGGCCTCTTTTATATGCCTCATTTTCCCTCCTTTACTGAAGGTATATAATTGTTAGATTTCAATGCTCTGCTTTTCCTTGGATTTTGCAAATTAGCAAAATAATTAACCTGTCTTTATAAGCAGATTAACTACCATGGAAGATTATAGCTGTGAGACATAGAGAGAAGTGTAATCAATTTTGAGGTGATAGGCAGCATTCTATGAGAGTTGAGTAACATGCTTGATTCTTACGTGAGTTCCCTTTTAATTCCAAAAAATGTAGTTGAATAAAGCTATTTTTTCAGCTAGAGATTGTAGATAGGATTATAATGAATTTGGAATGTATAGTTAATATATTGACATGATTACATATGTGTAGCTGGTAGTAATATTCAGGGAGGAGTTTGAGGGAACAGATGAAAAAAGTTGTTATATAATATGTTCATTTTGAAGTCATAACTTGAAATCCAATTAGAGACAGACACCGGGTATTTATTGACATGGATGATACCTAGTTAGACCTCAAGTAAAAGAAAAACGATCGTGTGAGTATTAAAAGAGTAGATTTCAGGGTCATCTCTATAATGATATTACTTAAAGCTTAATGAAAGCTTCCTGACTGGAACAAAGCTTATCAATTGCTAAGGAGATTGCTGAGAAAGATGACAGTGCAGAAAAGAACTAGAGATTGAGTGTTCAGTGAGGTCAGGAGAAAACTCGAACACTATGGTGAGACCCAATGGAAAATAAAGTTTCAATTTATTGTTGAATTATGTTATGACTGTTAATTATGAAAAATTTAAAATACATTTCCCATTAAGATGGTTATTAATGCCTCCTGAAAGAGAGCTTTCTAATACGATAGGTGTCCTTAAACTTCTTTTATATAAAAGACCCCATTGGCAGGCTGGGGGAGTCTATAGACTTCTCAAGATAATGTTTTTAAATGTTATAACAAAATGCATGGGATTATAAAATAATCTAATTCAATTGAAATAGTTATCAAAACAATAAAAATAAGAAGAACAACACAAGTCCACAGACAACCTGTTAAGAAGCCCTACTTAGAATGTTGGAGATGGAAGTCCCATGACAAAGGACAACAGAGGGTATGGCCAGAGAGGAAAAAGGCACTAAGTGTGTATAGAACATTCAATTAAAAGGATTGTGAACGAAATCAAGGGGGAATATGGGAGGGCATGTAGAGGGAATGGAAGGGTCAAGGGTAGATATTTTTATTTTGCCCAGGAAAATGTTTGGCCTCTGTGAAGATTAAACACCTCCAGAATGGGGTCCTATTAATAAGTGGCAAGGGCAGTCCCTGGAGATATCTGGGTTGGGAGCCTTCTCAGCCCCAGCACCTGGAACTTTTACCGCCTGGTATAATGAGGGGAGTTGGGAGTCTAAGCTGGGGAAGACAAAGGGACCTCTACTGACAAGGAATGCTAGACTGCAGCGATGCTGCAGATAGCAGCAGGGGTAGAAAGAACCAGCACATGCCCAGTGAGTGCAGAAGCAGTGAGGCAGAAAGCTCCTGAACTTATAGGAGGCTGGAGGCTTGATTTTGTTTCCAGGCTAGAGAAGAGAGCTGAAGATCCAGGGCAAGAGGCACATCCCCCATACCCTAAGGTTAGAGGTGACTATAAAAACTAAATTACTACTACCAAAAATGCACAGGCAAAGGAAAACGAATCCAAAAATAGAAAATTATTGTGGGAATAGAGAAGACTGGGGGTCATCTTCAGAGGAGAATATTGAAGCAAGAAATTCTCTTCTACCTCAAAGAGTCATGTCAAATGGTCATAAATGAACTTTAAAAAGACTTTAAAAAATCAAATGACAGAGATGGAGGAAAAAGTAAAGAAAAATAGCAATAATTCAAGAAAAAAAGATAAGGAAAAAATCAATTAGAAAAGAAGAATCCAGAATTTTTTAAAGTTATTTATTTATTTGTTATTTATTTTTTATTATTTATTTCATTTATTTATTTCTATTTTTAATTTAAATTTTCTCCCCCTCCCTCCTTTCCCAAGACAGCATGCAATCAGGTATAGGCTCTACATATACATTCCTATTAAACATATTTTTATATTAGTCATGTTATACGGAAGGATTAGAATGAATAGGAGAAACCATGAGAAGGAAAAAAGCAAAGCAAAAAAGAAAATAGTCTGCTTCTCTCTGCAATCTGACTCCATAGTTCTTTCTCTGGAGGTGGATGGTGTTTTCCATCACAAGTCCTTTGGAATGGTTTTGGGTCCTTGCATTTCTGAGAAGGTCTAAGTGTATCAAAATCAGTCATGCACACTATGGATTTTACTGTGTAAAATGTTCTCATTGTTCAACTCACTTCACTCAGCATTAGTTCATATATATCTTTCCAGGTTTATCTGAAGTCCACCTGTTATAGCACAATAGTCATCTGTTATAGCACAATAGTATCCCATTACGTTTATATACCACAATTTGTTCAGCCATTGCCCAGTTGATGAATATCCCCTCAATTTCTAGTTCTTGGCCACTACAAAAAAGCCTGACGTGTGTGTGTGTCTTTTTCTCATTTTTATTTTCTCTTTGGGATACAGCCCTAGAAGTGGTATTGCTGAGTCAAAGGCTATGCAGTGTTTTATAGCCTTTTGGGCATAGTTCCAAATTGCTCTCCAGAATGGTTGGATCAACGTACAACTCCACTAACAATGAATTATGAAAATCTAGAATCTTACATAAAAAAAATGACACCTTGAAATTTCGAATTGTGCAAGGCAAAGCAAGTGAAGTTATGAGAGATCAAGAAATAATTAAACAAAGTATGAAGAATGAAAAACTAGAACACAAAGTGAAACAAAAGAAAAAAATCAACTGATTTGGAGGAACAGATCAAGAAGGGAAAACATGAGAATAACTAAGTTACATGAAACTTTTGATCTAAAAAATAATCTTGATGCAATAATAGAAGAAATAATTAAAGAAAATCATTCTGAAGCATTAGAAGAAGAGGAGAAAGTGGAAATAGAAAAAAAATTCATTGAACACCACTTGAAAGAGATACTACAAGGGAAACTTATAGGAATATTATAATCAAATTTTGAAACCCCCAACTAAAGGACAAAATATTAAAAACAATAAGAAAAAATCAATTTAAATATGATGGTGCCACAATTAGAATCACACAAGACCTAGTGTTGGCAAGACCTTAGAACATTATTTATAGAAGAGCAAAAGAAGCTTGTCTCTTGCCAAAAACATACCCAGTGAAGATAAACGTAATCCTGAATGAAAAAAATGAATATTTGATCAAATGTCAGACTTTCAAGACTTTGTTAAAAATAAACAAACAAAAAATTTCTGAACTTAACAGAAGATTTATCATACAAGAACCATGAGAAACATAAGACACATAACAAAAACTCATTACAATGGATTCAATAAGGACAGACTATTTACTTTTTATGTAGGCAAAATGTATATACGTATAAGATTGTTACTGGTAATTGGTTACTTTGCAAGAAACATTGGGGTAGACCTGAGTATGATATGACTTTAAAAAGTAAAACCTTATGGGAACAACTAAAAAGAGTAATTATTTTATAAAAATGAGGTGGAAGAGCAAGAACTGATTCAGCGAAATTAGATGAGGGAGGAGGGCTGGTAATTCGGGTAACCTACTTTCATCAGGAATGAGTTTAAGAGGGAACAATACATATATATCTAGAAGAGTATAAAAGTCTTTGAATTTTGGAAGAAATAAAATGAAGAGGTTATAGGGAGGGAGAAGATAAAAGATAGATCTCTAGAGGGGAAGATGAGGGAATAGGTTATAGGGGGCTACAGAAGGGTGTTTAGATTTATAGGAATGGGAAAATAGAGGGGGGATCCTTGGAAGGGGGTAAACTAAGTAATGGAAAGGCAAGGTAGTAGGTAGTAGTAAAGTAAAGGAGTCAGGAGGGATAGTAAATAAAAGATATGCACAAACATGAAAACAAAGATCATGAGTAGAATTCTATGTATATATATGTATGTGTGTATATACATATGTATACACACAGACACACACAGACACAGACACAGACACAGACACACACACACATATATATATATATATATATATATATATATATACATATATATATATAATTATACACACACTATTTACACCCATTATTTAAAAGTTTTCAGAGGGTCTTTGGGGTGAGCTCAGGCGAGAGACTCCCTTTTCTCCATCATCTTGGCATTGTCTCCTGTTACAGATTTCTTGATGTGACTGGCCTTTCCTCATCCTGAATATATATATGTGTGTATGTGTGTGTGTGTGTGTGTACAGGTATGTGTACGTGTATGTATATATAATGTGTATATATACACATGTATGTATATATACACATACATACACATGTATACATATATGTATATGTACTTATGTATAACTTGCTAGCACAATTTTATTCCATCACTTTTAATCACAGAACAGCATGATCTATCTGTAAAGGACAAACAGTATATCTGGATGGAATTTTATGATTGAAAGGGTGAAATTTTTCTAAGTCACTTCTATGTGTATCATACATGAAATTTGGCTACACTTAACATATGTGATATTATTTGAACCTCACTACACTTGTATGAAATAGATTTTAAACCTCACTATTATTTCACTTGAAAGATTAGGCAAATCTGGTATAATATATCAACTAATAGGCTTGGAGCTCTAAAACGATCTGAATTCAAGTCTTGTTTCTGTTATTTTCTAGTTCCGTGACCCAGGGGGAATCATTCAGTTTCTATATGTCTCAAGCAGTTACCAATATTTGGACATTAAGTAAAATGTAGATTTTGATTTTTTTATAGGATTTTCACTTTGGTAAATCTTTGTCATGTATTTTATCTGGCCCCTTCCTTATATTCCTAGAGTTATTATCCTTTTTTTTTTTTAATATCCTTACCCAGATTACCTTTTTCTTTAACTATGGCAACAGCCTGTTCATTGATTTTCCTGGCTAATATGTATCCAATCCCCAATCTTTGCTCCATACAGATGCCAAAGTGATTTTCCTAACAAGATAATCTGATCCTGTAATTTTTCTGCTCAATAAATTCAAGTGACTCACTATTGTTTCTAAGATAAAATATAATCTCCTCTGTTGGCTTTGGAGACTCTTCATAATCTCACTGAAACATATATTTTATCCCTCTTATGCATTACTCAACTTCTCCATGATGATGATCTAAAAAAGCTAATCTTCCTGTTGTTCCTCACCTTTCTGATCTTTCATCCTCATGCCCTTTCCCAAATTACTGGGAGGAAAAGACTTTCTTATCATATCAATGCTTTACAATACCTAATTTCCTTCAAGAGAGCTCACATGCTATTTTCTACCTGAGTTGCTTTCTGATCTCCTCCCTCCCACCACATCCAGCTTCTAGTCTCTTTCCTTCTAAAATTGCCATATATATATATGCACCACATATAGGTGTGTGTATATATGTGTATGCATATATAATCCATGTGTTTTGTGTATACACGTGTGTATCATATATATGCACACATATGTGCTTATAACATGCATGCATGTACACAAACACATATGCATACATGCATACGTGTGTGTGTCTATTCTCATCTGAAAGTTCATAAATCCTTCAGAGCATGAACTTTTATTTTAGTCATTGTAAATGTAGATCCTAGAACAATGTCTAGTATAAAATAAACTTGCAAAGTGAACAGTTTTGAAATAACTGATCAACACAATGATCAATCTTAATTTCAAAAGAGTAATGAGGGAGAATGCTACTCACCTTCTGACAGAGTATTTATAGATTACTACATAATAGAAATCACACAACCATGTCCAATATGGAAATTTATTGTCTATGACTATTTTTATGTTTTTAAAAAAGTTGTATTTTTCTTTTTTGCTTTCCCCTGAGGGCATGAGGATATGGGGGAAGAAGAAAAATTTTTTTGTATTTTAAATATACCTATATATTTTAAATATGCCTATATATTACGAAACCTATAAAATAAATTTAGCCCCTTTTCAATTAATTAAAAGTTTTAGATTAAAAAAAGAAGAGTAAGATAAAAGTTACCTTGGGAGACCAGATAAGAAACATCACTTCAGAAATCTAGGAAATATGAGGGGACACTGATCTACACAACAAAGAAAACTAATTTTAAATAACAAAAAATCATTTTCAAAATTCATTGCATAATTCTTTTTTAAAGTCTCAATTAAAAAATGTAATAGCAAAACTTAAGAAGTTCACAAGAAAAGATGCTGCACTTCTATTCTGAAAGGAAAAATTGAAGAGGTATCTAGAAAGTCTAAAGCAATCCAAAGAGCAATTTGAAAAATAAGATTGCTCATTTTCTCTATGAAAGCCAAACGCCTCTTCTCTTTGTTTTAACATTTAGTGTTTCCACTAGGTCTGATGTTAAATATTAAAGTTCATTCAAGTCTTTGAAAGTCCCTTTGTGACTGCTATGACTCAGCTGTATTCCAGGGATGAGGAAGATTCCATTCAACAGAAACAAAGGAAAACCAAGGGCAGATTTGCTGTTCATCTCTATTCTGAATGCTAAGGATATAATTCTGCTACTGAGTTTGTAATTTGGAAAAGCTAGTGTTTCCTGTCAGGCATGACCAAATACTTCTGTACCAGAAGGGCAAGGGAAAAGGCAGAAATCTAGATGCTATCTGTGCTGCCCCTTCATTACCATGAATGCTTTTGTCTATCTGTGGTGTTATGCTATTAAGAAGAGAGGCGTATTATGAAGATATTTTTTATGTCTTATCCACAAGTTTTCTATAACAAGAGCAGATTATTATGATGAACTTTCCTAATGGGTATCTCATTATCATGTTAGCATTACATTAATTTAAGCAATAAAATCAATGCAAAATTGTATATAATCTTCACTGGGGCACAATGTGCTGGTGCTGAATATGCAAATGACATCACATTTTGCTCAATAGAGTGCACTTTTTTTAGCAAGTGAAGTAAATGCAGTGGCTTTTTCATTGCATGTCTTCATTAGATAGTTGTTGAATGACAAAATGAAGTATGAATCATATTTAAAGGTTCTATAAAAACCAATGTATGTTGCAGAGTTCCAAATAAAACAGTTATAGGATTTCACAAAGAAAAATCAGAAAGAATTGTATTATAAAAGGAGATTTGTATTTCAGAGCCAGCTCTGTAAATTTGATGGGGAAAAAAAAAAAAAAGCTGGTTATAACTCATTCTACAAAATGGTAAATGTTCTTTTATTCTGGCATGGGTTTAGGTGTGACTCCAGATGGTGATAGAAGAGATGATTTGATTTTTCTGCCAATGAAGGCCATCCCATTTTGATTATGCGGTGTTCCTGGAAACCTTCACAGTAAGGCGGATCATCCTAAATCAGGCTTAACATTTGCTGTTGCATTCATCTGTTTAAACCTCAACAGAAACATTAAATGAGTGGGTAATGTTGTGAGAAGTGAAGTATGGGTTCTTAAGAGATGGAGACATATGAGGAAAGTGGCAAAATGCAGCGTAATACAAAACAAGTAAATCCCTAAATGAAGATGCACTTTGTTAAAAGGAAGATTTCACTTTATTCTAGCATCATTGGTACATTTCCAGAAAAAAAAAAATCTCAAATTTCTTACTCTTCATGTTTTCTGCTTCTAGGGGATGGCACAGATCCAATACACATATGCACTCCCTCATACCCCAATTCTTATCATATTTTTGGGCTTGGGCTCCTATTAGAACACTATGTAGAACTAGAGGGGCTTATTAACCTCATTGCTTTTCGTGCTTATTCATACTAAAAAACTGGTTCCATGAATAATCAATGCAATAGATCTCATTTGAACTTTGAATACTCATATTGGGTATTATACAAATTCAATATACATTTGTTTGTTAGGGCAGGTACTGGAACCAATATGCACTCTGCCACTTACAGTGTAATTATAGGTAAATCTGTGACACAGTTTCTTCCTCTGTAAAGTTAGGGGATTGAACTAGATGATCTCTTGAGTTCTATTCTAGCTCTAAAATTATGAGAGTATACATACCATGAATAGATTCTTTGTTCCTTGTTCTTGTTCCTGAAAGGAGATATAAAAGATTGTTATAGTGAGCATTTTTAAAAGAATACTACCATTATAAACTCTTCAAGGGTTGGGGATATATCTTTTCTATATTTGTATGTAGCATCAGAGTGCTAAAGACAATATTATGAGGCAGCTATATTACACAGTGGATAGATTGGTGAACCTGGAGTCTGGAATACTTGAGTTTGAACCTGCTCTCAGATATTAGCTATGTGAAGCAGTGGCCAAGTCATTTAACTTCTGTTTGCCTCAGTTTCTTCAACCATAAAATAGGGATAATAACAACACCTACATCAGAGTGTAGTTATGAGAATCAAATGAGATATTTTTAACGTGCTTAGAGCAGTGACTGGCTTGTAATAGGCACTATATAAACATTAATTTCCTTCCCTTCCCCTCCTTGTTTCAGCTCAGATATGTATTTATCCCCAAGTTCTAATACAGTGCTCCTCACTTTGCTGCTTAATTGAAATCTAATGAAGTTATATTGAAATAGAACAACAATGTTTACATTGTAAAATACTTTGCAACATGTGTCTAAATATGTAATGATAATTAGCATGATAATTCTAGAAAATGTTATTTATAGGTTGAAAATTCAAAAATATACAAATGTATAGCAAATTCAATTTCAGCAGTATGGCATCCCTATGGGGTACAAAATAAATCATGCTTTTAAGACATTCCTAAATAAATAGAAAAAAAGATGAAATACTGAGAAGCGAATTAAGAAACCAACACTTCTTTAGAATCCTTATTTTCATTTAATTCTGTTATTAAACAAGATATACCTTCATCAAAAAAAACTTTCAAAAGGTAAAATGATCAAAAATTTTTTATAACTTTTCTAATTGTAAAAGTCTTAATGAATTTGGCCAACCAAGTATTCCACCAAAAAATATACAGTGAAACATTTTGCCTTTTGATCTATTCTCAAGGAATTTTCTAAAATGTTAACCCAATTTTGAAAGTGTGAATTTTGAATAAATATGTAAAATTGCACCTTCATTTATTACTTTCTATCATAATCAAATTATGTAAATTGAGTTGCTGTAGAAGAAAACATATATATATATAGATTAAAATATATATTTGCATTTTCTGCTACCTTTCAGACTGTCAAGAAGCTGTCTTATATATTTACTTTTATTAACAATACTTCAGATCACTTGTGAGTTCCTTGAGAGTAGGGACTGTCTTTTGCCTTTCTCCAGTGATTAGCAAAGTCTGACATATAGTAGATACTTAGTAAATACTTACTGATTTTATCATTCAGATTTAAATACTCCTTCAAGCATAAATACCTTGCTCCTATTAATATCCCTCCCTCCCCCTGCCCCTGTATATGTCAACAATTCTATGTTACATGTATTAATAGAGCTAAGGTAGTGAAGAGTAGTGGATGAACTCATTGGAGTAAAAGAGGCTGGTATTTAAAACCACCTTTTGATATGTGCCTTTGACATGTAGCAGTAGGAGGTGGAGCAGTAGGAGTAGTAGCAGCAGCAGCAGCGACAGCAGTAGTCATGGTGGTGGTAGAGGAATAGAAATAATAATTGATTAAATATCAAAAAGAATGTTAATATTTAGCTTTCTATTAGAATGTCAGTCATTCTCCTTCTCATCAACATTATCATATTGGCCAGAAATTACATCGACTTTATATTTTGCAAAGTATTTTATATACATATTACATGTGTCATCAAGTGCAAATTACATAATCTAATAATACTCCTGGGGAGCTCCTTAATACCCTAAGTTCAGCAGGCAGTTGCCAGTCTGTACCAGTGGCAGAAATTTTCACACTGAGAATAATCCATAGGAATGAAATTGTAGGTCTATCCTATCCCAAACCCTAATTTAAGAAAAAGCAATTTATAATATGGATAACCCAACATTCTTGCATATGTGGCTCCAGAAGGTGATTGTACTCATGTTTCATATATTCCAAGATTGTTGTAATTGGAAGGGACCTTAGAGATCATCCAATTAACACCTTCCCCTGATATTCATTTTTCATGGATAACAATACTGAGATTTAGTAGGATTGATGGACTTGCCTGAGGACATAAAACTAATTATTAGCAGAGCTAGGATTATAATTTGATATGGATATTTCTGATACTCTTTTAAATGAACTCACTTAAAAAAAAAAACAAAAAAACAAGGAAACCAAATTTTGAAGATCTGATTCAGGGTTTATAAAGCAGTTGTTCTCATCCCCTTTTGATTTGGCCCAACTGCCCTACCCCTATCTGATTTAGCTTCTACCTGTATCTCAAGGAATTTTTGTCAGATTGATGTAGGTTTTTCCCTAGTTCAAGCTTTCTTTACAGCAGAGGAGTTTTTTTCACTGCAAGGAACTTTTCTACTTAAAAATTAAAGGGAGTGCAATAGGCTAGGACGTTGTGCCATTAATCAGAATAGATTCTAATTGTCAAAGAAAATAAAACAACTTCAATAACCCTAAAGGTGAATAATCTGTACTGAATATTCCAATATTCTTCAATGCCCTTTAAACAGCAGACAACCTGCAGATAACTTCAAAAGAAGCAGCAAGCCAATGAAATATTGGGCTATACCCTAATGAGAAATGACACCAGAATTTAGAAGAGACAGAAGAGAAGGCAAAACTTAAGTCTGTTGTACTTCACAGTAGTTTTTTCCAAAGGTAGTTTGCTTCAGTTACAGAAGCAATAGATGTCTTTATAATGGTCCACCAGTAGGGCTCTCTGTTGCATTGTAATTGCGAAGAACAGTACTGATTTTCATTCTTTTTTTTTTTCTTTAGGAATTAAAAAAAAAATTTAACCTTGTAATGTCAAACATTACAAACAACTTCCAAAGCAAATAACTGATGCTTAGTAGCTAATATTTACTGGTGCTTCTTATTTAATAACTTTTCAGTTTAATAAGTAATATTAGAGCTGGATGATTTATCAGATTTTAAATGTGAGCTCTGTACAGTATAGTATAGTATAGTACAGCAGAGTATAGTATAGTATTAGTATAGTACAGCATATTATACAACAAATTCAAAACCCAGTTTTTGTTTACTAGGCATCATTGAAGAAGAATATGACATTGATTTCAAGAACATAATAGAAAGTGTTCAAATTTATTTTAGACACCAGATATCTGAGCAAAAAATTATTTTCAGAATTGTATATGAACATATTTCTTTCATTTTATGGAAAATAAATTCATTTTATTCTTTCTAATTCTCAGGTAGATGTTTTTCTACATGTAATTTGAATAGATGTAGTCCAGATATATCACTATTTAGAAAAAAATGTTAAAAATGGAAATTGTTCCCTCTCAGCTATAAATATGGTATCATTAAAAGTACCCACTCTAGATCACATAATCAGGATAACAAAACAATTATAAATGTTAAACACACTTAGCAAAGATGCAAATGTAGGCCAGAAATTTTGAAAGGGTAGATCATCTTGGTAGAAAAAATGAATCAGTAACAATAATTGATTTAGATTTAAAAAAGTTGGCAAAGTTCTAGCCAGAAGATATTAAAACAAAAATAATACTAGCATTAAGAGGAAGTATTGTCTGGTGGCTAAGAAATAGTATAGGATAGGTTCAGAGACAGGAATATAAAGGTACTTCAATTGGACACCTCCTTGTGAGAAAAATATTTAATAAAAATGGCCCACAGATATTGTTTCCACATTTTAAAAAAGTAATAACATTATCATAAAGAGAAATAATACAATAACATCTTGATATTTTTTAGATGACACAAAATTCATCCAGGAAATGAAATGCCAAGCAGATGGAGATAAAGTAAACTCTGTGAATCAGGGGGAAAGCAGCAGATGAGATTTAATATAGTCAAACACAAGGTAATGAATTTAGAGAAAAAGAATCTAAATAATAGAAATTCGTGAGAGTTGTCATGGCATAATAGAAAATCAGGAAGATGTGGGTTCAAATTTTGCTTCTGATACATGCTAGCTTCTGAGATCAGGGGAAATTACTTAACGTCTACATTGGTTTCCTTACATTCTTAGAGCCTTAGGTAGTACAGTGGATAGAGAGTTGAGCCTGTAGTCAGGAATATCTGAGTTCAAATCATGCCTCAGACGCTTATAAGCTATGTGATCCTGAACAGGTCATTTAAGCTATCTGCCTCAGTTTCCTCAATTGCAAATTGAAGATAATAATAGAATCTCCCACCCAGGTTTATTAGAAGGTTCAAATGAGATATATCTGTAAATCACTGAGCACAATGCCTGAAATATAGCAGGTGCTTAATAAATACTTGTTACCTCTCTTCTTTCTTCTCAGTGATGCAGATATATTTGAACTGTAAGTTCTGTATGAACTACTAATTCAAGTGGGTGTACTTCTCTGTGACTTATAATGTTAAAGAGTTGTCTGAGCAACGAGATTTTAATTGACTTGTCGAAGATCACACAGTCAGAGCATCTCAAAGGTCAGACAAACCCAAGTGTTCATGGCCAAGTGGTTTCAAGGTCAGTTCTTTATCTAATACACCATGATGCCTATATTGCTACTGTTGTTACTACATAGCTGTCCTGCATTATGGTTTGAAGAAAGAAAAAAGGGAAGAAATAAAGAAAGGAAGGAGGAAAGAAAGAAAGGAAGAAAGAAACAAAGAAACAAAGAAAGAAAGGAAGGAAGGAAGGGAGAAAGAGAGAAAGATAAAGAGAGAGAAAGAAAGAAAGAATGAAAGAAAGAAAGAAAGAATGAAAGAAAGAAAGTGCCTGAAAAGTAAAAAGACCAAGGACTCCCATTGCATCTTGGGCTATCTCCGGTCATCCTGATGAATATCTGGTCACTGGATCCAGATGGCTCAGGAGGAGAAATTGAGGCTGGTGACCTGCACAGCCCTTCCTCACTGAAAACAAAGTCAAATGCAAGTCATGTCATCATTTCTCTGATGTCATGTTCTTTCAAAACGAAGTATGAATGCAACCTGTGAGTAGACCTAGTTGCCTGAGCAGGGACCCAGCTAGCTGGGTGACTCAGCTCATCCCATTCTGTGTCCCTCTCTACTTCCTTCTCCTCTCCAAAGGAAGGTAAATTTGCATGACCAGAACTGCTCAGTTAACTTAGGGTTTATTGGCTAGATGTATTTCTTTCTTTCTTTTTCTTCCTTTCCTTCTTTCTTTCTTTCTTTCTTTCTTTCTTTCTTTCTTTCTTTCTTTCTTTCTTTCTTTCTTTCTTTCTTTCTTTCTTTCTTTCTTTCTTTCTTTCTTTCTTTCTTTTCTTTTTCCTTCCTTCCTTTCTCTCTTTCTTACTCTCTCTTTCTCTTCCTTCCTTTTTTCTTTCCTTCTTTCCTTCCTTCTTTCCTTCCTTCCTTCCTTCCTTCCTTTCTTTCTTTCTTCCTTCCTTCTTGTCTTTCCTAAAACTTTAAACCCAGTGCACTTTGAAGCCATAGATTGGACAATAGGTCCCTGTCCAAGCTGCATTTAATGACTGTTCTCTGGACTCTCCTGGCTTAGAGTGATTATAAATAGTAACTGTTTCCCTTTTCCTTTCAGCTTGATTTAGTTATTTTTTCTTCTGCTCATTAAAGGGACCATTCCCTGACTACTTCTTAAAGAGGTCTATTCACTGAATAGGTGTTACCTGCCTCTAAGTGAGTACCTGAAAAGGCCTTAGCCTAAAAAGGTCAAGGTCTCCCATTGCATCCTGTGCCATCTCCAGTCATCCTGATGAATATCTGATCACTGAATCCAGATGACTCAGGAGGGCAAAGTGAGGCTGGTGACCTTGCACAGCCCTCCCTCACTCAAAACAAAGTCAAGTGCAAGTCGTGTTATCATTTCTCTTTTGGTGTGATCTTCTTTGAAAACGAAGGATGAATACAATTATAGTTTGAAAATGTAGTGACATTGTTTCAACTTTTTAGCATTTATGTAATGTTTCTCTGTGATACAGCATATGATTAGTTCTCATGAGTGTCCTACTTATACTTGAAAAGGTGGTAGAATATTTTTTAGTTTGTTAGTATGACTCAGTGTCATACAGTCAGTATACATCAGAGGCAGGTTGGGAACCTAGGTTTTCCTGGTTCTAGTCCTTTGTATAAAGCAACAATAAAATCATTTGAGAGAAGAGTTTCTCATAACATGCTTCAATGCACATAATAAGCAAAAGCAAAAAGATTACCATTAATATAATTATAACTTTTCATGGCATATTCTACTGTACTCTTTCATACTAAGGCTGCTTTTACAAGGATAATAAATAACAGAAGTTATTTTGAGGGTAGGAAGGAGGGACGTGTACAATTGTTTAATATTTTCTGTGAACACTTATAGGTGTGGCTTAAAGGAATTGAATAATGTTCATCTTATTTCCTGAAAATCACCAAATTTAATCTCTTCTATCAGCAGCAGTTATGTAAACACTGGATGCTAATATCTTCAACGTCCTTACTATAATCATTAACTACTTTTTAAGTATCTTATTTATGGCTCAAAGGAAACATTTTAACCAAAATTAAACTTCCCTTTGCAGGGAAATAGATTTTATGGAAAGAGACAGAGTGAGGGAGAGAGACAGAGACAGAGACAGAGAAAGAGAGAGATCTAGTAGACTTGTTGAAATTCTATACATCCTTAAAGACCAACTACTATTACAGCCTCCTTTGTGAAGTATCCCATGATTTTTCTGTTAGAAGTAATTTTTATTTTCTTGACCAACTCACAGAACATTATTTGTACTCCTGCTAGGCACATATTTTATTTTGTTTTGCAACATGTCTATTTGGAGGCAGCTAGGTGGCTCAGGGGATAGAGTTCTTGGCTTGGAGTAAGGGACACTTGAGTTCAAATTTGGCCTCAGGCACTTACTAGCTGTGTGTCTGGGCACGTCTTTTAATCTCTACTTTAATCCACGGGAGAAGTAAAGCACTCCAGGATCTTTTTCAAGAAAATTCTGTGGACAAAGTAGTCTACACAGTCACAAAGAGTTGGACACAACTGAGTAACTCACAAAAACAACAAACAACATTGTTTGGATACATGCTCTCTCTTCTACAATTACAAACTCATTAGGAAGAGTCTACCTTAAAATGTTACCTCTCAACAATTAGCATGATGTATTGCATCTGTTAGGCACCTGTGAGTTTTAGTTCAGTTGAGATGAGCTCAAATTGACAAATATCACTAGTGAAAGAACTATCCACAGAGAGACAGTTGTGATTGATGAAATCAAAGTATATGCAGTACTCTCTCCTCTTAAAAATAAAAAATAAAAGTACTGGCATGCTAAGGGTATCTACACTTTTGCCAAAATTTTCTGTTGGTATGCCGATGTCATATATTTTGAAATCCTAAATTTAGTTTTGAAATTGTAATTCTAAACTTTTAAAATCCTTTATTAAAAATGGATATATGTTATAAAGTGAAATCAAATAATTGTGTGTCCAGATTTCTTTCAGATTATTATGCTATTTTTAAAAATCATCTTTTGTGGAACATATTTTCCTTAATTTAAAAATATATAGTTTGATATAACACATAATAATCATGAACAGAGATCTTTTATAAAAGTTCTTTCATATCATTATGAAAAAATTATGAGAAATATTTTATTTCATTTACTTTAATGTTTCAAATTTAAATGTCACTTGAAATCTTTGAAAAATAAAAGTCTTCCCTGCAGCATAAAAAAAAATTAGAAAGCAATAGCAATTTCATGTCATTTGACTTAGAAAAAATGTATATAAAATGCGACTGATGATCTTAATTATTCAGATTAAAAACTGGAAAACCAGTTCAAATCATCCATTTATGGACTCATACATATTCAATTTTCTGTTAAACATAGGTCATTGTCATAGTGAATAGTTGGTCATACAGCAATAAAATAAGTATCATTTCTGAAAGCTTATTAGATGAAATTATGAAAAAAAGAATAATTAAAGCGACCTTTCTTTTTTTGAGAATTATAGTTTTGAAATCAAAATTTAGAATTTCAAAATATGTGACATCAGCAAATAAATAGAAGACTTTGACAAAAATGTAGATTCCCCTAGAGTACCTGAACTTTTACTTTCATTTATAGGAGGAGAGAGTATTATCTATATTTTGATTTCATCAATCACAACCCTCTCTCTGTGGATAGTTCTTTCACTAGTGATATTTGTCAGTTTCTCAATTTAACTTAGAGAATTTCCTGAAGCATTAAGAAGTTATGTGACTTACAATTTAATATCTTGTAATTTTCTAAGGCAGAATTTGAACCCAGATCTTACTGACTCCAAGTCTGGTTCTATGTACTAGAACATGCTGTCTCTCTACCACACATGAATGTTAAAATTTTACTTTTTAAACAAATATTTCTTCTACAAAATTGAAATTAATGCTGTAATTTTAAAGAATTTTTCTTTTAAAAATATTTTAGACAAACGCTAAAACTTAAATACATGATAAGAAAAGAAAAAAAAAAACATGTGCACTGCAAGACATAGAGGATTCAAAATGTATTACTTATCATTTCAAGATAGTCTATATGTTTAATACTGTGTTTTAAATTAAAAGCTATTCAGTCTTTCTTTACTTCCTTGTAGGTTTTCTTTTGTCCTCTGCTGTTCTCTTTTTACTTTGCTCTTTTTTCCTCTTCCTTCCCCCTCTCCACCACTTCAAGGCTACAATTGAGTATGGATAAATTTATACATAGGATTGATATATACATACAATACATACCCATATACATACATAGGTACATACTTATTTACATACACATGTTAACATATACTTTCCCTAAGAAATTCTACTGTTTATCTTGTTTTTAGGTTTGTGTATGTCTCTTTTTTTGTATTTCTCCTAACTCCTCTACTTTATTTCTACCTGGTAACTTGCCCTATTACTTAACCTACCCCCATTCCTACAATCCCTCCCTTACCCCCCATTCCCCTAAATCTAAATACCCTTGTATGCCCCACTTTTAACTTATTCCTTTATCCACCCCCACCCCCCTAAAGATCCCTCCTTTATCCTCTCCCCTATCCCTATTCCCTTGGAATTTTATTTCTTTTTTAAATTTAGAAGACTTTTATAGTCTGCTAGATGCATATATATTTTCCCCTCTTTAACTCATTGCCAATGAAATTAGGTTTCCAGAATTAACAGCCTCCCTCCTTCATCTAATTCTTCTTCTTGCTCCTCTTTTGTATAGATAATTACTCTTTTAGCTGTTCTTGAATGGTTTTACTTTTAAAACATCATATCATACTCAGATCTATCCCAGTCTTTCTTACAAGTACCTAATTACTAGTAACCATTTTAGACATAGATTTTACATTTTCCATATATAAAAAGTAAACATTCTATCCTTATTTAGTTCTCTGTAATTGATCCTTTGTATGTACCTTAGAGCAAGTGTGACTTCAGAAAGGGCCAAGGAACAGTAGATATAGTGTTTGCTGCCTGACAACCCCAGGAGAAATGCCACGAGCACAAAAGAGGTCTGCACACAACGTTTGAATATCTGCCGGAAGCCTTTGACACTATTAGTCGTGAGAGCTTATGGAAAACTATGTCAAAATTTGGTTGCACAGAAAAGTTCATCAGTATTGTATGTCAATTTCATGACAGCATGTTTGCCAGGTTTTGCATAGAGGACAATGGTCTTGTGCCTTCCCAGTCACCAATGGAGTGAAACAGGGTGATATACTTGCTCCCATGCTTTTTAGCTTGATGTTTTCAGCCATGTTGTAAAATGCTTTCAATGAGGATGCACATGGCATCAAGGTCAGCTACTGTACTGATGGCAAGTTCTTCAACTGGAAAAGGCTATAAACCAAGACCAAAATGGAGGGAGTGTTGGAGCATGATTTTCTGTTTGCAGATGATTGTGCACTCAATGCAGCCGCTGAAGCTGAGATGCAACAAAGTATGGGACAATTCCCTGCTGCCTGTGCTAATTTTGGTCTAATATTTAATATCAAGAAAACACAGGTGCTCCATCAGCCACGACCACACCATCCATACATGGAACCATCAGTTACAACAAATGGAGAAGTTTTGGATGCTGTGGATAAGTTCACTTACCTTGGTAGTGTACTTTCCAGGGATGTACCCATTAACAATGAGGTTGATTCACTCATTGCCAGAGCTAGCTCAGTATTTGGGAGGCTCCTAAAAAAAGTTTGGGAGAGTGGTGATTTTAGACTGACTACCAAACTGAAGGTCTACAGTGCCATTGTGCTGACTTCATTGTTGTGTGCTTGTGAAACAGGGACAGTCTACCAGCACCATGCCAGGAAACTGAATTGCTTCCATTTGAACTGTTTTAGGAAGATTCTGAAGATCACCTGGCAGGATAAGGTACCAGATACACAGGTTCTTGCTTGAACTGAACTGCCACGGTTCAAACTATGCTTCAGAGAGCACAACTCCAACAGGCTGGCCACGTTGTTCGAAGGCAAAATGTATGCTTGACAATAAGACTATTTTATGGAGAACTGGCTTGGGGCAGATGATCACATGGTGATTAGAAGAAGCGATACAAGGACATTCTCAAGGTGTCTCTGAAGAACTTTAGATTTGACTGTGCAACATGGGAGACACTGGCACAGGACCACTCAGCATGGTGTGCCCATATCGGAAAGGGTGCTATGTTCTATGAGCAAAGCAGAATTGAAATAGCACAAAGGAAATGTAGGATGCACAAATTTGGAGTATGCACCCCAAAAGTTCACATGGACTATCTGTGTCCAATCTATGGTAAAGCATCCCAAGCTCATATTGGTCTGGTCAGCCCTAGTCGTACACGTTGAAACTTCACTTTATCACAGCGATGTCATTTTGGTCCTCTTTGAGAATGAAGGACAACAACTATATTTCTCTTGGCTCTTGTATATCAAATCTATTGAGTTCAGTATATTTTTTAACAAGGTCCTGAAACTCTGACAGTTGATCAAATAACCTTTGCTTTTTTTCTCTTTTTTTCCCATTCAGAATTATATTTACCTTTGCTGAGTATAGTATTTTCAGCTAGAGGTCCACTTCTTTTGCTCTTCTATATGTAGTGCTTCAACATCTTTGATCTTTTAGTGTAGAAAATGGTCTTGCGTGATTCTACTTGGGGTACCATCATATGTAAATTGTATTTTTCTTGTTCATAATATTTTGCTCTTGATTTGGAGGTCTCTGAATTTAACTACAATATTACAGCGAGTTTCCTGGTAGCATCTCTTTCAGGTGGATTGGTGGATTTTTCTATTTCTACTTCCCCTTCTTTTTCTAATACTTCAGGACAATTTAAAATACATATATTTCTTGGTTTATTTTATCAAGATTCTTTTTCTTTGATCAGTAATTTCAAGTAGTCTAATTGTTCTTATATTTTCTCTTCTTTATCTGTTCACATTCTCTTCTATCTCTCTCTTTCTACATATATATACACATATGCACATATTATATGTATACATACATATATATGTATATATTTGTCTCATAACTTTGCTGACTTTCCCTTGTCCAACTCTGATCTTCAAAGAATCATTTTCTTCCTTAAGATTCTGGATCTTCTTTTCTAATAGTTGACTTTCTTGTCATAATCTCCTTGTTTTTCTTGTATCATTTTTATTTTTTTTTCTTTTTAGTTTTTCCTCAATCTCTTTCATTTGATTGTTAGTCTTTTGTAAGTTCTTTAATGAATTTTTTTGGGGGCAAGTGACTATTTCACATTACTCTTTGGAGTAGAAGAGGATTTCTTTGTTTCAGTATCCTCCTCTGAACATGAAATATGGTCTTCACTATTCCCATAGCAGCTCTTTGTGGTTGGATTTCTTTCTTCTTTGCCAATGCATTTTTTTGGTAATAATTCATTTCTTATAATCACCTTTAGTCCTGGGGGATGGGGGATGGTGCCTCTGTCTTGTGATCCTCTTCAGTTCTCCTCTCTGACCTTGAACTCAAACCAAGTCCTCCAGCCTCCTCTAAGTGTCTGCAGTCAGTGACTTTCCCACCCCACCACACATGCTCCTTGTCAGCAGAAGTTTCTTAGATCTTTCTAGGTCAGACATCCAAATCTCCTCACTGTCCCTGGGGTAAAAGTTCCTGTGGTTGAGGTAGAGACAGCCTCCCAAACCAGTTAACCCCAGGGCTTGCTGCTTGTTGTTTAAGCACACCCTAGCCTGGATGTATTTATTTTTCACTGGAAGGAGATCTAGTCCTGGAATTTTTCTTCAGGTCTTCTCCCATTGCCCCAAGAGGACCCATGTTCTGCCTCTACTATTGTTTTCTTAATGGATCTATGTTTGTTCATAAGAGCTATTTTATCTCATTTGTGGATTAAAATCTTGAGAGCTCGAAATTTTTTTACTTACTCCACCATCTTGCCAGAATTCTCTCCAAGAATTTTCAATAATGTATCTAGCCATGTTTAATGTTAAAGAGGATAAATTCAGTATACTCTACCCAACCTCTTGAGTGGTTGTCTTTATATTGTATGTAAGTTTATATCTATTTATAATGGGTATTGCAACAAAATCATAGTCTTGAAGACAGAGTGTTTCCCCTTTCCAAATTATTAAGTGAATAGTTTTTAACACCTCTATATCAATTCATCAGCAGCATTTTGCTTGGGACATTGTAGTAGCTTAATAAATGCTTGTTGGCCTGACATTTTTAGGTTTCAAAAATCCATAAACAAAGATTTTCTACTCCGTGTATTATCAGGCATCAAAGTCTCTTTAATTGAGCCAAGGGGGAAACAGCTTTTGGACTAACCAAATAAGTTCACCGTGTCTTGAAATAGAGAGAGAGAAATTTCAGCATTTGTTGAGGTCAAAGCCTCAGTCAGTGGGAATACCTTGAGAAAGCAAACCCTTGGACCTCTTCCAGAGGGCAACAAGAGGAAAGGAGAATGAAACTAGAGGCAGTGTTATATTTTTCCCTCTATCCAATAAACAAATTGGTTATTGGAGAGACTGGGGCATTGGGAGATAGACTTAAGTGGGAGCAGAGAGAGAGATATAACTCAGGTAAACACAAAATTTCCTAAGAAAAAATGAAGCTGCACACCTGTTCTCTTTTCTTCTCTCTGGCAAATGACAAACCTCAGGGTTAATATCCTGAGAGAGCTGAAGGCGAAAGGGCAGCTCTCTTCCATCTAGTCATGGAGGCTGCAGTGATATGGACATCTTTGTCTTACCTTTTTATTCTTCTGATCTTTGGCTAATTGGTTACTTCTGGACAATTCCTATATGAGTTTGGTAGATCCAAAGTTTCCACCAAATGTATCAGTAAAGACTGTAATAAATTGTTGAGTCCAATAAAGTCAGTGTAAGTAGCCAGAAGTCTCTGGAAGTGAGGAGAGTAGTAGAATCATTGAAATGGATATGACTGAACAGAAATCTTGTGAGCATTGCAAAGAATGTAGGGATTGCAAGGTAACAGCTGATTGACCTATCTCACTACCAAAACAATAAAACGTAGCGGGAGATCTTTCCATCCAGCAAAAGGACATATCCAGAGAACAAACACCAAAAAGGACAATTCATCTAATTATAATCTACAGAGATCTTCACATATAGTTTGAAAAATACTTCCAGTTCCAGGCTTCAAGAAGTTCCCCTTTCCCACAAAAGCTCTCTATATGTTTCTTATTCACCTTACATCTTTAATTTGAACTTATTCTCCTGAAGGATTTTTTGTATTAAAGGGGATAGGACACCCCCAATGTAAGAGGATTGTTTTATACCAAATTTTCTTAGTATGCTATCATAGATAATTCCTGTTAAAAATAAAAACAACACAACAACAACAAAAAAACCAATCTGATTGACTTTCATTGGGAAGCATATTGATGGGGGATTGAGACAGAATTAGAAATCTAATCATAATTATTACTAGAAGCCTAAGAGTAATATTAGCATTCTCTGAGGACCTGTCCTGCCGATGTAATTGGGAGCCAAGGAAGTACATTCAGTATAGCACAAAGACCAGCATTATTTAGTAGAGAGGAACTGCATGCAAGCAAACTGATCATGTAGCAATTAATTCTTTGTCTATGGCAACCCAAGAGACAAAACACACACACACACATACACTCACACAAAATTTTCAACTGAAGTTCACTTAAAAGACTATTTATAGGTAGTGGCTTCAGATTCTAGAAATTTTAATTACCACAGTAAAGAATTTGGAATTTATCCAGTAGGTAATAAGGAACATTTGAGATTTGGGAGCTCATGGATAACATGAATAACATATGCTGAAAAAAGTTCAGTCTGCCTGCATAGTATGATATGGTACCTGACATATGATCAGTATTTAATCAATAAATGCCTGTTGATTAATTGATTTATTACTATGCAGAATGAATTGAACAGTAGAAAGACTTTGTAAAAGAAAAGTTCAGTAGTACAAGTATGAGATGGTTAAAAAGCCTGACCTATGATGATGGCAATGAACATGGAAATGAAGGAACAGATCATGGATGAGAAAGACAGAACTTGATGACTGCTTGGAAATAAAGGTTATTGATTAAATGAGATTAATTATAACTCCAACTTATGTAGTTTAAATGAATGAAATAATTTTGTCCATAGGTAGAAAAGATGGAGCTTAGATAACTCAGGGATAGTAGATTTGAGAATCATTCCAAAATGTCAGAATGGTTAAATTCATGAGAGTGAATAAATTTTCCCTGGGAGAGTGTAGGCAGTGATAAGAAATAGACATACATGAAGTCAGAGCAAAAAGTGGAACCACTAAAGCATACAGAGAAAGAACTTTGAAAGCACAAAGTAGAGAAATAGGACAGTGTGCTATCATTATCAATAATGGAGAAGAGAGTTCTGAGAAAGATAAAGTGGTCAACATAGTAGAACGTAGTAGATTAGACTAGAAGAAAAAGACTTTGCAAAAGACATTAAATTGGAAAATTAACTTTGTAAGTTCATTTCTAGTAAAGTGGAAGAGATGCATAAAAGATTGCAGTGCAAGGATAGACAATAAGAGAACGAACACTGAAAACAGGTGATCAAAAGAAACTGTAGGATATGTTTCCCTTACAAAATTAAATATAAGGTTTATGAGAATCTGTCCTCAATAATTTTAGAAGATTACCTGTCAATAATAAGCACACTCTAATAGAAAAACTTGAGTTTACTTCCAAATTTGTGAGTCTCCTATAAAACATTAAAAATATTCAGGGAATTTCAAAATAAGTTTTTAACAACTAAACATAAATATTTATATACATGTTGGTACATTCAGTACACAAGTTTATATCATTTCCATCAGGAAGATATTTGTTTCTTAAAGTGGTACATGAAAAAAAATAAAATAGGGCCATATTTTATATGTGATATTTTATATGTTTATATGTTTTATATATGATATCATTTATATATATGATATATTTATATCATAAATCTTCATGATTAAATTGATTATTGACCAGTGGTATTCCTGATATTCTAGTCTGAGTTAAAATGAATGTAATATATTTGAGACAATTACTCTGAGAGGAACATTAATTATTATGCCAAATTGAGCATCAATTTATGCAATATATTGCTAATTTTAATTTTTGGTAGAAATTAATTTTCTTACTATTTTAAAACATTTTATTATTCACTCAGTTTAGTCTTTGTTATGAAAATGTAAATGTAACATTACCAAAAAAACCTTAACATTTTCTACTTACCTAAGCTAGATTTGGAGTCTAAGGATCTGGGTTTGAATCCCAAATACACTACTTCCACATGTGTGACCTTGCATTGTATTATTAAAATTTAATGGCCCCTTAAACAACCCCAAAGTGCTCCCCAGCATAAAAAACCTCTCTTTTTTTTATTGCTAATAATCTCACAAGGATGTTTTATGACTACGAATAATAGATTAACATAACATTAGATACACAAAATTGTGAGTTACCCAAAGGGTGATATGGAGGCTATAGTGGATAAGTATGCTGCTACATATGAACAAGCATAACATGAAATATGATGGCTAAAATCCAAATTTTTCATGGACATGACTAAGGAAGGGACATGGAATGAAGGACGAGGTCCTTTGTTTAAAAAAATCCTCCACTTTTCCCACCCTTTCTCTTTTTTCTTTTTATTTTCTTTCCCTTCTTTATTCTTTTTTTATTTTTAATTTTCAACTTCTGGTCAATGTATATTTAGGTGACTAAGAAGATTGTCCTGGAACTCCAGTCTTGAGTAGGAAACAGTGGAAGACAATTATGGAAAGGAAGTTTGGGGCCCCTAAAAGCCAATCTCAGAGTTTATGCCAGAAATTTCCCATTAAACATTTTGAGCTAGATATCCTGACATCTCAAACTCAATATGTTCCAAAGAAAATTCATTATTTTTTCTCCAAGATCATCTCTTTTTTTTAATGCCCCTATTTCCTACAATTTTTGTTACCCAGGTTTGCTATCTTTCTCTTATTCTTGACTACTTACTCTCATTCATTCCATATAGACACACAATTGTCAGATCTTGTCTACAATGTCTATCTGCAACAGAGCTCTCAAATATATTGCCCTTTCTTCACTCACAATATTCACTTCCATATCCTCATTGCCTCTTGCAGAACGGTTGAAATTACTTCCTTATTTATCTCTCCGTGACTCATTTTTCTCCACTCCTATTGATCCTCTACATAAATTCCAGAGCTGTTTTTCTAAAGTTCATATACACTCACATTCTCCATAAATTTCAGATAAAAAGATTATGTGGTCAGATACAAACTACTTTGTTAATCATTTGTAGGCATTCATGATCTAGCTTCACCCTAACTTTCTTGGATAACTAACTACATATGATTCTCCTCTACACATCTTATGGTTTAACTAAACTGATATTCTTGCAGTACTTTGCACATGGCATTCCGTTTTTCAATTCCATATGTCTGCACAGAATGTTTTCTATTCCTGGAAGGCAGTAGGATAGAAAGAAAGGAAGAAAGAGATAAATATAGAAAAAAGGCAGTAATTGAATCATTTTAATATGCAGAAGAACAGAAGAAAGTCCACAAAGAAATGCAGAGATTCATGACAACATTGAGGGTTAGGTTGATTTTATTCTATACTTAGACGAAAAATCTAACTGCAGTCAAACAAAAACTCATAGTATTGTGTAAAATCCTATAATTTTGTACTGTCACATTTTGTACACTGTCATATTCAGCTGATATATTGATTAGATCAGCTGAACTACTTTTATCTTTTTAATCATAAAATGGCATATATATGCACACATATGTATGCATGAATGTGTATCTATATATGTATATATGTACACATACATACACATACACACACGTGTGTTTGTATTTACAAGGTATATGTCTGGGTCAAGAAGGGATATATTTTAACAGGGAGGTGAAATAAAAGCAAAGATTGCAATTTTTTAATAAAGAAAGCAGTGAAGTTACAGTTTTACAGAGGCAGGAGGAGAGCATATGCACAAAAAAGCAAGAGAAGTATTTTAAGAGGGGAGTATTTCTGAAAGTGGTAAATGACAAAAGTGGAAATGACACAGAGAGATTAAGACAAATACTGATGGAAATGAAAGCCTCTGACAATAAAGAGTTCCCACAAAGAATTTGGCAATAAAGAGTTCACAAGTGACTGTAAAGAGTCCATTTTTCCATAGAGTGGAAGAAAAGAAAAAAGGTTAGAGTTTAGGATATATGGGTAAATTAATCCAGGCAAGAGCAGAGAGGAAGTAGGAATAAGTACATTCTGGCAATTATTCAACCAATGCAGGTCCTTCTTAAACACTCTAGAACAATATGCCCCATGCAATTTAAAGTGGAAGTTTGGTCAGATTTTGACTTGCATGATTTTAGTAATTGTTTTGATTATCTATATTATTTTCCCTATAAATATTATGTCACTTGACAAATAAGTGATTTTATTAGTATTAAAACTAATCCAATCGTGTATGCATTTATACAGTTAGAATTTTATTAAAGTTCTCTATTTAGCCTCTTTCCATGTATCATTTTAAAGAGAGAACTGCCAGATCTCAGTTTCATTGTGAGTTTCATAAGCATAATAACATTGCATATTAAGGAGATTATGGATATTGAAAACAAAGTATATATGAATATTAGATGAAGTGTATATGTATTTATATATACCTCATCAAAAATAGCAGTTTTATATAACCTGTATTTTTAATTCAAATAATATAAATTGTTCATATCGCCTATTGCTTTAGATCTTAATTATGTCAATGAAAGCAGAAACCAAGTCTTAATAATGTTTTTTAACCTCAAAACTGACTTAAACACAGTCCCATTCAGAATAATCTTGATCTTCTCTTACCATAATTCAATATTTCAGAAATATATATATATAAACAACTTTGTAAAAATATTGAGACCATTTTTCTTAATTTCATATTTTAAAATGTATTATGTCACATGTTCCTCTCCATTACTGAAAATGTGCTAAGCCACAGAGAAATTAGATATACTAGGAAATGATAATTTGAAGAAGATCTTAAAAACAAATTCAGCAAGTCAGCTTGAAAGGACTATTCTTTCAAATATTTAAATTATTGCCATAACTATGAAAAGTAATTGCATATGTGATGTTTTAATTACTCCATGCTATCACATCATTCAATTCTATCAGAATGTAGTTGGAAAGTGCCCTTTTCTTCAGTGTTCCTAAGCTGCTTGCTCAACCAAGGAAAGGGATGATTTATCCTGGACAAGGAGAAACAATTGATGATTATATTCATTTACTTTTCCAACCGATGTAGTAAGTATATTCTCAGCATGTCACTGTGTTGGTTCTAAGGAGGATAAAAAGAGGGGTAGGACATGGGTTCTTCCTTCCAAGAGTTTACCATCTAGTATAAGCAAGAAGACGTTGCTGCATTCGTCCTTCATTGACAAAGAAGACCGTGCCATCAGAGAAATGATGACTTGACCTTGTTTTGAGTCAGGGAGGGTTGTGCAGGTCACCAACCTCACTTCTCCTCCAGAGCCATCTGAATCCAGTGACCTGATACTGCTCAGGATGACTGGAGATGACCCAGAATGAGGCAATTGGGGTTAAGTGACTTGCCCAAGGTCACACAGCTAGTGAGTGTCAAGTGTCTGAGGTGAGATTTGAACTGAGGTCCTCCTGACTTCTGCACTGGTGCTCTATCCATGGCACCACCTAGCTGCTAGCAAGAAGACATATATACAAAAACCAAGGCAGTATGTGATGAATGGCCTAAGAGGTTGTGATGCAAGCACACTAGGATCTTTTGCTGTTTTTGTTTTAGTATAATCAAGTGTCTCTGATTGAACCTTGCCTTTTTCAACCAACAATCTTTACTAGGAGTTTCTTTAACTAGAAACAATATATGTATTTGCATTGTTACTTATTACAATGTGATTAAAGAAGATCATCCCCACCCATTAATAAGGCTGGGAAGATTTGTAGGAAGACCCACACCTTTTATTAATGAGACTCTGGTTCTCAATGGTTGTGATACCCTCTGGTTCCAAAAAGTGTATGAAGACTCTGAGGTAGTTTCTCTTTGGGTCTCAGTTTTTGGAAAAAGCTTTGTGTGCCAAAGGAGACTCTGGGAAGCTGCTAAGCAGATCCCCTCTTTAAAAACCCAGATGTTGGTGCTTCCTTCTCTGATAACTATGTGTGTATGTAATGGTTACACAGTTGGATTGGTCTGTTGATCTGTGATGTGTGTATTGCTTATGTCAGATATTTGCAAACGTCTGTTGATTTTGATTTCTCTGCATTTTCTCTGAAGTTCAGTGGCTGACTTTTCCCCCCGAACTAAGTGAATGATACATGTGCTTGATTAAAGTGATTGTTGACCCCCAAAAGTTGCTTTCCTCTTAGAAAAGCAGATCTAAGTACCTGTAATAGCAGGCCCCCCTGTGTATACCTGGGTGCTTAGTGTTACAGAGGGATAGAAGAAAAGAGCGATGAAACTTCAAAAGAGATACAAGTCACTCAAGGGAGCACAGAAGACTTTACATTTGATTTTGACCTCAAAAGGTAGAAATTGTTTAAGCTGAAAGAAATGAAAAGGGCATTTAATTAAGAAGAGGCTTCTTGAAAAAAACATACTATGGAAAGTTTGCTTGCTATAATCCCACTTCCTTCCTTTCTGTACTTTATTTACCTCAGGCTATAATAAAGCAAAAATAATAATAATAATAATAATAATAATAATAATAATAATAATAATAATAAATATTCCTCCCAAATCTTATTTCTTTCCCCTGTACTGTCCTGTCTTGTCCTGTCCTTTCTCAAAACCTTAAACCTACTTATTGCACTCTGAAGCTGGGACTCCAATGGGCCCCTGCCTAAGGACTCTTCGGGACCCTCCTGGCTTTAGAGTGATTATCAATAGTAACTGTTGCTATTTCCCTCCCAGCCTGATGTCTTTCTTCTACTTGGCCTCATTAAAGTGGCCATCCCCCAACTACTTCTTAAATAGGCCTATTCACTGAATGGGTGTTACCTCACCCTTAGTGGATACCTGAATAGACCTTGGCTTAAAGGGCCCAAGGTCTCCCTGTGCACCCTGGGCCATCTCCAGTCATTCTGATGAATATCTGGTCTCTGGATTCAGATGGCTGTGGAGAAGTGAGGCTGGTGACCTGCACAGCCCTCCCTCACTCAAAACAAAGTCAAGTGCAAGTCATGTCTTCATTTCTCTGATGCCAAGGTCTTCTTTTGCAATAAAAGACAAATGCAACACTAATAGAAAGAAGATTGGCTTGTGATTCTCTACAAAAACATTTTTAACATCTCAAAATTATGAACATGAATAAGTTATATTTCTGTCTTTTGAGGTTGCTCTTTAGTATAAAATAGAATCTAGAAAATCTGAAGTCTGAGAAGTGAGTACTTAGTTACTTGGACAAGCAAGAACATTCAGTTTGAAACAAAGAAACAAAAATAATATTTTTCTTCCCCTTTTATCACTTCCCAGACTTATAAAGGTTTTTTGTATATTTGTGGTTAAATTATTCTTACTAAAAATGGAGTCCCATGGAGTCTGATTCTAAATTTGTAAATGATGACAATAGAGGTATATAAATTGAGGAAAAATAACAAAAACCATGGAAACAATGGTAAGCTCGTAACATAGTAAGAACAAAATTAAACTTGTTCTAAATGTTCCACTGTTGTTCATATGATGCTTAGGGAATGTGAGGAAGGCTTGACAATTCACCGTGTGGTGAATTTATGGACTAATATGAATGAAAGTCATAGAGAAGTGGTAGTCTTGGATAAATTACAATCTTCCTTGTTGCAGAGAATATTCATACTTTTCAAAGAACGGATTCATTGGGCTATAAAAAATCTCTTATGATTGTATAGCAATTTAAGATTCCCCTCCTCCCAAAAAATACTATGAAGTATCCTATTTCATAGAAATAAGAGGTAAAAATGTTTCACCAGGGTAACTTAAGGATCAAGTGTTATAATAAAGCAAACTTACATTTGTTGTGCTTGAATGGGCATGGAATATACATTCCTTTAAAGCAGAGACTGTTTCAGTTTTGTCTTTGTATCTCCAGTACTAAAAACAGTGACTAGTTCATAGTGGACACTTAAATTTATACGAATGAATTTTTGGCTGATTAGTTTAGCTTTGTAAAGCTCTTTGATCATATTATCCCATTGGATACTCAGTATCTTGAAGTTCATCCCATTATTTGAGATTCAGAGTTTTGCGAATTGTTCAGGATCCTATGGTTATTCGAAGACAGTATTTGAACCTATCTTCCTGACTCTACATCCAGCATTAAAAAGTCATCTCATTCCACTTCCAGAATTCTTTTTACTACATGGATACAGAGTGCTAGGCACATGGTATGTGGTGAGTAAACCCTTGTTGGTTATTTGCTTATCTAGTAATTAGTTTATGGTGAGGAAGAGGGATTGGAGTTGATTTTTATAGCTGAATTCTACTGCTGCTGAGATTCACTTGAATTTTCCGGCATACTTTTATAGTTTAAAAAACAAAGGAAAAACCAACAAAGGAAAGTGAGGATTATTTTTCTTATTCTAAAATATTTTGGTGCACTTGTGCTGAATGATAATATGACTGTCTTTTTTGGGTTAAGTTGGTATGTATGAGTCTACAGTATGATGACAGGGAGGTCAAGACAATTCATCACCAGTATTTCATAATTTATTAAAACCCGTTGCCCTTCCCACCTTGTCTGTGCCCTCCAAAGATAAAGATTCTTTACCCTATGTGTTCACCTTCAGGGACCTTCACTATATTAATATTTCTTTTCTGAGACTTTTCTGAGTTATCTGACTCCTTGTTGCTTTATTATATTCTGTTAGGAACTGAAATAGCATTGTGTTTTTAGTGATCATTATCTCTAGGTTTTCATTTTTTTTCCCATCCCCATCCTTTGCTATCCTGCTCCAAGGACTTACTATTTCCTTTCCGTTACAACTTAAATTAGGTTGTGGAGCTCTTATTAAGTTAACATGATATTTTTTTCTGAATTGTCTTATCCCTTCAAAGTAAATATCTAGGTAGAAAGGCCAACTGTACATTAGTTTGATGGAATATATAATGAATACACAGGTATGTATACATAGAATCATATGAACTCAATAATGTGGGTATCTTCTCTCATACTCATACATGTTCTCTACCTTTCTTCTCTCTCTCTCACACACACACACACATGCACACACACAAACATACATACATACACACACATACTTTACTGACTTTTCAAGGGCCATAAAAACCTACTCACCTTTTTATTTTTTAATCAATACTGGAGAAAGATGGTAAAAGGGCTTTGTAGAAGATGCCATCCAACATCAAATAGACTATATACCAGGTCCACTTGGAGTATAACTTCCCATAAAAGCAAACAGGTTGAATTAGAGAAAGTAGATATTGGGTGTATGCCAGATTTCTTTGGCCAAGTAAAAGGAACAACAGGACAATGGAAAATTGGATTGAAGGATAATGGACAGTGAAGAATTAAATGAAATTTATCTGGGTTCTTATGGTGAAGAGGGAAATAAGGCCCCAAAATAGGTGATGAGCTTGGATATTTGAAGAATGAAGGGAACAGAAATTACGATGAAGTAAAAGAAATAGTTTAAAAGGAATGATGGAAGAATAATGTTATGATGATAGATGGGGAGAGACACAGGGACATTGAAAAATTTCAGATTTGAAGTTCTTGGAAGGAACATAGTTATGATTTATGGAGAGATTTAATTTATAACATGCGTGTATCTAAGAATAAAGATGAATATGACATCATTAGAAGGGGTTGATAAGCTGGAATACTATATCTGAGATAAAACCAACATGTATTATGAGGTCCTTAAATATGAAGGTGATATATGGGGTGAAAGAGGAATTTTCTGAACCTGGTATGTGTTGACTTCAGAGAGAAATATGAAGAAAGGAAAGGGACTCATACATGCTAAATATAAGTGCAGCACTAGTTTTTGTTTTGTTAAGAAATGAAATCAACATGGGTATTCAACAGTGGAGGACAGCTGAACAAATTAATGTATATGAAGGTAATTATATATGAAAGAGATGAATTCAGACAAACCTGAGAGGAATTGTATGAAATTATGTAGAGTAAGGTGTAAAGAATCAGGAGAATTATTCATAGCACACCTACAGTAAAATATAGGAAAGCAACTTTGAGAGGTTAAGAAATCTAATTAATGCCATGACCAATCAGGAGTCCAGAAGTTCTTGATATAGGATACTTCCCACCTCTCACAGTGTGAATTTTTCACATATCTATGTTTGTTACAAGCAGAATATTTTATTTTGTTTGGAAGAGGAAGCACATAGATAGTTATGGTGAAGAGGAGAAGAGGAGGAGGAGAAGAAGAATGAGGATGAAAAGAAAAAAAGGTAAGAAGATGGAGGAGAGGAAGGAAGAATGAGAGGGAGAAGAACAAGGAGGAGGAGGAAAGAAAGGGAAAACTGAAGGAAGTAAAAAAAGAAAAAAGGAAAGAGAAAGAAAGAAGAAAGTAAAGAGAAAGGAGAATCAAGAAAACATCAAAATGCACAGAAAAAGCATAATGAAGTTTATAAAGGGTCGACAAATGAGCAAGACAGATTTGGTAATTTTATCTTAAATTGAGTATGAAAAACTAAATAGGATAGGATAGAATTGCAATAATTTTAATAATACCTAAAGAGAGCATGACCTAAGGGTAGTAGATGACTACAAGAAGTATCAATCTGGAATATATGGGAGTGTTATAGTCAATGGACAAGCCCTCAAAGAGGAGAGATTGCTGAGTGTAGGATCTGGAAGTAAATGCTTCAGGAGAATAAATGTAACTGAAATGCATCTTGGCTCATTGAGTGTGTGTGTGTGTGTGTGTGTGTGTGTGTGTGTGTGTGTGTGTGTGTGTGTGTATGAGAAATAGAGTGGGGAGAAGGCTGATAGGCTGATACAAAAGAATGTCCAGTACTGAAGAAGTGGAGAGTGTGGCCCAGGAATGCCATTGTCTTTCATAGGGAGCTATATTTTCGTGAGTGCAAAAAGGTGGAAAGAGCCTAAAAGAAAGACATACACAGTGAAAAAAAATTGCATAACAATAGAGCAAGATGAGTCTTGGATGAGTTCCAGAAAACATACTAGAAGGGGAAAACAAAAGAGGGTGAACACCAGAAAGTAATAGGGCACAGATAAGAAATGAAGTATTGAAAGCAGGAAAATATTTTTGCCTTGGCAGAACGTGACTGAAACGTAGAGGAAAAGATGGGAGGAACAGATGGGAGTTTTCTAGTCATAGAACATAGTAAGAATTATTTGTTGCTCCTTTCAAACACCAGTCCTGTGATAATGGAGGATGACCATGTTTTAAGTTTGACTGTGTAGCTGGTCAAGCATCTGAAATGGTAAATTATAAGTGAATAGGTCATTGAGGTCCTGCTTGTATTCTTAGTTGGCAGCAATTCCTTTGCATCGTACAAAGCTAGTGAAGATAACACACATCTTGAAGATATCCTGGACATGAAATTTGTGTGTATCTACTGGTTAGGCTAGAATTTTAATTTATGGTCCCAGAAAAAGTCCTGTTGGTGAAAGGCCTCCTGTCTATGGCTCTTGACTTGAGGATCATCATGCTAAAAGATGATGTGGTGACTGTTCGTTTAATAATAATAGAGAACTGAGACATTGCTATGTAACCTGTATAGTTTGGTGAAGTACCTACTTTCCCATCTACACAACTTTGAACATTTCCTGTGACAATATCTTATACTATATCTAGAGACTTATGATCATCCATTTCTGGAGAAAATACACAGAATATTCTAGGAATACCAAAAAAAAATAATATATTATGAAATGTTTTTATTGAAATTGGGGAATATATTTGTTTTCAATACTGAAATTCATGATAAACCACCAACTATCTTTTTAGAAGAAAAGAGGAAATAACCTAAGATATTTTAATGAATATACATAGAATATTATTTTTAAAAATGCTTTAAATGGACAACATACCTGAAGCTGCTACCTTTTTTTTTTTATTTTCCTGGGAACTTCCCCAAATCAAATTAAGCTCAGACTGTCATGGTTGTGTGAGAGGTAGATGACTAAGTGGATAGATTTCTGGGCCTAGAGTAAAGAAGTCAGATATTCACTAGCTGTGTGACCCAGGTCAGGTTACTTAATCTCTATTTATCTTAATCCATTGGAGATGAAAATGGCAAACCACTCCAGTATTTTTGAAAAGAAAACCCCATGGAAAGTTTGGTTCATGAGGTCATGAAGAGTCAGATGTGACTAATCAACTGAACAACAACAACAACCATGGTTGTGTAGAATAAGGATTAGTTTTCTCTATAGTTAGCAGATATCCTCTATGTATTGCTGAGAAGATTATTTCAATTTGGAGATAATCATTTGGGTAATTTTAAAAATTAGAAATTAAGGAAATGAGTAGGAAGGGAGTTATCTTGAAATATTCAAACTGGCTATTGACTTGAATGTTCTTTTCAATTGATTTTGCCTGTGTTTTTACAATGCATGCTTCCTGTTTCTTTTTAAAGAATTTTCATCTCTGGTTAAGAAATTTTTCAAACCTTCAGAAGAAGAAATAAGTGGATTGAACTGGTGTATTTCACTACATCACAAATATTTAACTACAGTAAGTCCTTAGAAACATACATAATTCAATATTTATGTGAAATCTACTAATTCAATGTGTTTATAGAAAAATACCATAACCCATTCAAATGTATTGTAATTAGTCTAATTGCAAAATGTGTTTTTTAGAAATTGAGATTTGTGCCCTCTAGATTATTATATTACTATCTCATTAACTTTACCTATACAGATCAGATATAACACAATTTTTGCTGCTAATTGCTTCCATGAAAACTTGGTATTAACTTAATATTGTGGGATTTATTGTGTTCTCCACGAACAAGGTTATAAAACAGATCATTAGATTGTAAGTTCTTTGAGGAAAGAGATTATCTTTTACATCTTTCTGTATCTCCAGAGCTTAGCACACTGATTGGTACATAATAAGCAATTAATAAATATTTATTGATTTTTTGATTGTCACACAGTGTCATAGTTTTTGTAAAATCATGATGGGTTTCAGTCTCTGAATAGTAAGGACATATGCTTATGATTAATTCTATTGGAGTTATTCTTGTTTTTCAAATTGTCCTGGCATTTAAAAGTTGAGTACAGACTTTCACATAGCAGATACTTAATAAATTCTTCTTGGATTAGCATAAGTAAAGCATTCTTTTTTGACATTTAAGTACTGAAGTAAAATGATTTCAGAAACTTAAAAAATATTCTAAAAGCCTAGCTTCAGGTGCTCATTCTAAAAAGGAAAGCACATTTCACTAACATTTTGTTGTTAGCATTGACCTTTGGGAATTGTCATTAATAGTTCTTTTGAAGGATGATATCTAATTGATGGAATACCAATGTATGCAGTATGCATATACATTTTAATCAGATTATGTTCCATCCGTTCAAGGCTGTTTAAATAACAAAGTTGCCCTTCTCAGCATTCTGCTAATACGTAGTCAACAGCATTTTAATAATACCAAGGTCTCATCTTTTTATATTTGTGAATAAAAAATGTTCCCGTATGACCTTTGTGAAAAATTACTGAAATGATTATAAATGTCTGAACAGCTAGACAGAATAAATAACTCTAGGTATTTCTTCAGTGTGGTGTAGAAACCACAGAACATCTGTGCTATTAATGTGGAAGTTCACATGAAATCTACCACCCTGCAGCAAGCACGTAGTGTTATCAAACATGCAAAGTTAATTGTTGTGAAATATATTTATTTTAATGCAAGAAATTCTCATGAAAATGTGTTAATGAAGTAACTTTACTCCAAAGTCTTGAAATATAAGTGACAATATTAGGAGATGAAATGATATATCTGTATTTCACTTACTATAATAGTATTTAAGGTGAACTAACCATAACTTCAGACAGAGACATATATATTTCAGGATTTATGAAAGAACTCTGTCTATTCTATATTGTACTTTTACTCAGTCTATATGCTGTTCTGAATACTGTAGTTCTTTTGGATTTAATCATTTTTGTAACTTAAATCTGTATTTCTTCCAGTGGCGTATATATGTGTTTGTATGTATATGTATATCTATCTATCTATCTATCTATCTATCTATCTATCTATCTATCTATCTATCTATCTACCTATCTACCTATCTACCTATCTACCTACCTGTCTGTCTGTCTATCTGTCTATGTGTGTGCACAAACATATGTATCTATATCTATATATACACACATATACATATTTAAATCCTTATTAGTTCATTAGTGACAATTTTTATGCCTATTTAGAATGTATGACCTAAAAAGTCATATGTGTGGATATAGCATGTGAACTCTCTGTAAAAAACGGTTATTTCAGATCAATTCTGATTGAACATTTTCTTACTATTTGATGTTAAACTTCATGTGTGTCCATTTTAGCATAAGAGTCTGTGTCATTCTTTGTATCTACTTTATTATTTCTAACCTCTGCAGAAGTTGGTTCCATAAGTACCTTATATCTATTTAGTTTGTGGTTATGCGTGATATACATACATGCATACACGCATGTGTGTGCTTATATGTATACATGCTACCTAAACCATTAATATACAAGGACCTTGTGAACAAGGACAACTTCACTTTTGTTACTGGATCCCCAGTAGAGTATTTGGAACATAGTAAGTGCTAAATTATTGCTTATTGAGTGACAGGTGAATTATGAAAGTAGCAATTAACCTCTGAGGTAAAAATGTAAATTGACATTTAACAGGAAAAAAACATAAATGAAACATAAAAGTATAAAAGCTGTATCATTTTTTAATAAAGGAGTCTGCTCGCATTGTCTACTTTCATATGTTTTCTTTATATGCTACATAATGTATCTTGTGATATATTTTTTAAAGATACATATTGTTTCTTGCCAAAGTGATGGGTACTTTGAGAAAAATCTATATAAAAGTAGGAAGTTGGTTTAAATCAGATCCCTTTCAGCTTAAAATTTATTTATTTTAATTTCCAATAAACAGGGATGATTTATAATGTTTTGTAAGCAAATGAAACATTCAACAACATCTTAATACAATTATAAATCTGCTTTGTCATAGGGTGGCAGTAGGAGAGGGAGGGAAGAAAGAAGAGAGAGAGAGAGAGAGAGAGAGAGAGAGAGAGAGAGAGAGAGAGAGAGAGAGAGAGAGAGAGAGAGAGAGAGCACAGAATGCTGTTCCATAGAGGGAGTTCTGTAATTTTAAACCATCTTTTTGTGTTTCTTTGTTTCTGTTGTTTTTGTTCTGTTTTGGTACCATGCATGAAGGGTCGGGGAACAAGAAGAACCCAGTCTTAAAGTATGCTTCTTTTTAATTTAGTTATTGGTACATTAACCACCTAATATTATTCATTCTCAGCATTGGATTTCCCTTTTTTTCACTTCAGCAAATTCTTTTATAACATGTATTATCCCATGGTTTTCTTTAAAATATGAATACTACTTGAGAGATTTCCCCCACTATTTCCAGTTGTATTTCTCACATTCTGATTGACAGAAGGAAGTGATTTTATCACACTATGAACAGCCACACTTACAAACTCCATGTGAATTGTCAAGGTGAAAATGGTTGTTGTTCTTGTTGTTGTTTTTTTTTTTGCCACCTAGGTCAATATATCTACATAATTTAAACATAAAATAGACATAACATCACAGAGTGACATTGTTTATTTATACATATTGAAGATAGAAATCAAAGAAACTGTCTCCTCAATTAAAGTTTTATAACTTCAATAAAAATTTCAGGAAGTAATTATAAAATACAAAATGCTCACCAACTGGTGTCACTTGGATCCTCTTTATATAGATAGAATAAAGTAACAGAGGTGGACCCAAGATGGCAGAGTAAAAGTAGGCACTTGATTGAACACTACCCAAAAAAACCTGTAAAAATGACTCTAAACAAATTCTAGAGTTATAGAACCACAAAATTACAAAGTAAAACAAATCTCCAGACCAAGACAACCTGGAAGGTCAATAGGAATGGTATATCACACTGGACTGAGAACAGAGTGCAGTCCAGCACAGGGTGCGCCAGAAAAGATATGGCCAGAGCAGGCCTCAAGGGATTGGTAGTTGTGGAATTTTCCAGACATCACAACGTACAAACACCAAAGACCATATAAATATCAGTGAGAAAGCTCTGTGGGACCTGAGGGAAAGAAGAGTGTGGTCTGGTTTTGATCTGGCCCCAACCCCAGGGCAGAGAAGGTGGTGGTGGCAACAGCAACAGCAGCAGCAGAGATTGCTTCCAGAGCTCTAGGCCCACAGGTAGTGAGGGATTAAGTGGTTGATAACAAAACCCCTGAAGTCTGGGACAGTATACCCACCCCCAAGATGCCTCCACCCCCAACCCCAGTAGAAACAGTAAACTCTTGACAAAGAGTAATAAAATCAAGTGTTTGTCTGGAAAGATGAACAAACAACATAAAAAAAACCCCAGCAAAACCTCAGACTATGGAATCTTACTTTGGTGACAAAGAAGATGAAAACATACAACCAGAAGAAAACAACACAGTCAAAGCTCCTATATCAAAAGCCTACAAGAAAACTATGAATTGATCTCAGGCCATAGAAGAGCTCAAAAAGGGTTTTGAAAATCAAGTAAGAGAAGGGAAGGAAAAAAATGGGAAGAGAAATGAGAGTGAACCAAGAAAATCATGCAAAATGAGTCAATAACTTGCTAAAGAAGATCCCAAAATATTGGAGAAAATAAGACCTTAAAAATAGACTAACCCAAATGGTCAGAGATTCAAAAAGCCAATAAGAAGAAGGTCTTAAATCAGAATTGGAAAATGGAAAAGGAGTTCCAAAAACTCACTGAAGAAAATAATTCCTTAAAAATTAGAGTGGAGCAAATGGAAGGTAATGACTATGAGGAGTCAAGAAATTATAAAAGCAAATCAAAAGAATGACAAAAAATTGAAAGATAATATGAAATATCTTATTGGTAAAACTGCTGACCTGGAGAATAGATCCAGGAAAGATAATACAAAAATTATTGAGCTACCTGAAAGCCATAATCAAAAAAGAGTATAGACATCATCTTTCAAGGAAAATTGCCTTGGTAATCCAGAACCAGATGGTAAAATAGAAATGGAAGGAATCCACTTATTGCCTCTTGAAAGAGATCCCAAAAGGAAAACTCCCAGGTATATTGTAGCCAAATTCTAGAGTTCCCAGGTCAAGGAAAAATACTGCAAGCATCCAGGAAGAAACAATTTGAGTATTATGGAAATACAATCAGGATAACATAAAATCATATCAGCTTCTACATTAAGGGATGGAAGGGCTTGGAATATGATACTCCAGAGGGCAAGAGAGCTAGGATTATAACCAAGAATCACCTATTCAGCAAAGCAGTAAAATAAATCAGGGGAAAAATGGAATTTCAATGAAATAGAAGACTTTCAGGCATTCTTGTTGGAAAGACCAGAACTGAATAGAAAGGTTGACTTTCAAATGCATGAATCAAGAGAAACATGAACAGGTAAACAGGAAAGAGAAAACATAAGGGACTTATTAAAGTTGGACTGTTTACATTCCTACATGGGAAGATGATATTTGTAACTCATGAGACTCCTTAGGGTAGTTGGAAGGAAGACAGACAGACAGACAGACAGACAGACAGACAGACAGACAGACAGATAGATAGATAGATAGATAGATACATAGATAGATAGAGTACAAAGGGTGAGTTGAATATGAAGTGATGATATCTAAAAAATAAAATTAAGGAATGAAAGAGCAATATATTGGGAGGAGAAAAGGAGATATAGAATAGAGTAAATTATTTCACATAAAAGACGCAAGAAAAAGGTTTCACAATAGAGGCCAATAGGGTGAGGTGAGACAGAATGAGTGAACCTTACTCTCATTAGATTTGGTGAAAGCATTCTTCTCCTAATTGGCTTCTTGAACTTCTTTTGCCAATTGAGTTAGCCTATTTTTCAAGGTGTTATTTTCTTCAACATTTTTTTGGGTCTCCTTTAGCAGGGAGCTGATTTGCTGTTCATACTTTGACTTCATGTCTCTCATTTCTCTTCCCAGCTTTTCCTCCACCTCTCTAACTTGATTTTCAAAATTCTTTTTGAGCTCTTCCATGGCCTGAGTCCATTGGGTGGGCTGGGACACAGAGGCCTTGCCTTCTGTGTCTTTGCCTGATGGTAAGCATTGTTCTTCCTCATCAGAAAGGCAGGGAGGAAATGCCTGTTCACTTAGAAAGTAACCTTTTATAGTCTTATTTCTTTTCCCTTTTCTGGGCATTTTCCCAGCCAGTGACTTGACCTCTGAATATTCTCCTCACACCCACCTCGCCTCCTGATCCTCCCAGCCAGTGCTTGGGGTCTGAGATTCAAATACTGCTTCCAGCCTCAGGGCTTTTGGCGGGGGCAGGGCTGCTATTCAGTGTGAGATTAAGTTCAGGTGCTCAAGTTGGGGCAGGGCTGCCTCTCAGGCTCAGTTCCCTCAGGGGGTTTATTCACAGACCTTCAACAATGGATCCAGGCTCCTGCCCCCTTGGGGAGCCTCGGTCTGCCGCTGCCCTTCAGCCTCTGTCTCCCAAGGGGGCCCGAGCCATGGGGCCACCCCACTCCCCTCTCGACCCGCCAAAGAGACTCTCTCACCAACCCCTGTCACCTGTGGGTGGAGGGACTTGTGCGGCTGCTGGAGATCCCGTCCCTGAAACCTGCTCGGGTCTTTTCCTCTTGGTGCCGTGGCTGCAGCAGGTCTGGGCTGGGCTGGGCTCCGCGTCTGCAGCGCGAAGGACATTTTGCGAGAGGTTTGCAGGTCCCTCTGGAACAGAAATCTCCTCTTCACTGTTCTGTGGCCTCACTGCTCCAGAATCCACCATGAGTTACTTTATACCGATGTTGTATGGGTTGTGGGTTCGGAGCTATGTGTATTTGCGTCTTTCTACTCCGCCATCTTGGCTCCGCCCCTCCATATTTATCATCTTAATAATCATTGAAAATGGAAATATCCATTTTAAAAACAGATTATTATGCTAGCCATAATCATTATTAATACATGTATATGTAATAATTCTGTAGTTGTAATGAATATAATACAATTATAACAATTACTCTACTTGTGCATTTGATATAAAGATAAGCAATATATGTCTTTTCTCAGCAGTGTTCTTTTTGCTCAGAGATTTATATTATAAATTACAAATATTCTGAAAATCTGTACTGTACCTAAAAATGTTGAACTAGAATAAAAGTAATATTTAGCACAGAACTAAAAATTTAGATATTTGATATTGGTTAGTCCTACTTGATGTCATTGAGTTTAATCTCTGTCTATGTCCCACAATGAAATCTTCTATGTTATATTTATAATTTGCACAAAATCATTATAAAATATTATTTGAAAGGAAGAGGTAGGAGCCAGGGATCTCCAATTTCACCTTTCCACTTGCCTTTCACATATTTTGAAATGGATGTCTAATAGACATTTTAAACTAAATATGTCTTATACAGAGCTCATTATCTTTTCTCCTAAAGATTCATGCCCCCTCTTACCTTGCTTCTTACCTTCTCTATTATCATAAGAGGACAATATTATCCTTCTACTTCCTCAGGCTTGCAAACCATGAGTCTTCCTGGAATCCTTGTTATTTTTGCCAATCTGTTGCCAAGGCCTGTCAATTTCCATTTGTAACATCTCTCAGGTATGCCCTCTTCTCTCCTCTCTCAATGCCACCACTCAAGTGTAGGTCCTCATCACCTCATGACTGAATTACAGCAATAATCTATTGGAGGGTATGCCTGCCTCAAGTCTGTTCCTATCTTTAATCTACTCTCCATTCATTCATTAAAGGGATTTTCCTAAAATATGAGTCTACTACTCTATTAAGTTTAAAGATTTTATTAAGTCTTCATTAAGTCCAGAGACTCTTTCTCCCCTCCAGGATTGAATACAAAATTGGAAAAGCCCTTCATAACGTAACCTATTTCTATCTTTCTATTCTTCTTAAATCTTAGTCCCTGGCATATAGCCTTTGGTTCAATGACACTGTCTTCTTGGCTTTCATAAATAAATCATTCCATCTCTTTGCTGTATGTATTTTCTCGAGCTATCTTCCATGCCTAGAATGTTCTACCTTCTCTGCTCTGACAACTGATCTCCTTGGCTTCTGTTAAGTCCCAATTAAAAATACATGTTTTGCTGAAAGCCTTCCCTAAGTCTTGTTAATTCTTATTTCAAATCTCTATTAATAATTTTCTATATTCCCTATATATATATATATATGTATATATATATATATACATATATATAGGTAGATTTCTATATATTTATTTGCATATTCTCTCCTTTATTCAATTATAAGCTTCTTATAAGTTTATTTTATCTCTTTTTTTTCTATCTTTAGTGCTTAGCCTGGCATCTGGTATATGGTAGCAATTAAATATTTATTGGTTGATTGTTGCAAAGTTATAATTAAAAAGGTTTGTCTGGATTATCAGGCATGGAGAGCTTAATGTGATCCTGAATCATTTTCAATCTCATTATTACTTTACCCTTCTCACTTGACTACAAACATATTCAGGATTCCCCAATCTAAACCATAAGCAAAAATCCTTCTTTTCCCATTTTTACCCAAAGTAGCTGCTAAACCAATCAAAATTTTGGAAAATGCAATCTCCGTATGACATTCATACTCATGAACTACTTCTTCTTTGGTTGTTTTTAATTACATTGCTACATTTGCCATTTTTTTTCATGGTCTCTTAAAGGTCATCAGTGATGTCTTACTCTTTAGGTTTACTTGTTTTTCTTAATGCTAATCCTCACTGACTTCAAAGTAGCATTTAAAACTGTCAAGCACCCTCTTTTTCTGTATACTCTCTTCTTCATAAGCTTAGAAGCTTTTTCTACTTCTCCAAGTCCTTCTTCAATACTTCCTTAGCTATCTCTTTGTCTTTTTCCTGACCCCATAAGATGAGTTATCATTCTTTACTCTCTTCTGTTTCTATATATTTTTTAAAAATACCTTGGCAAGCTCATTCATTTCAGTGACTTAAATTATTACCTTTATGATGATGACTCCTAAATTTGTATCTCAAAACATATTTCCATCTGGCTATAGCATATCTCCCTCTAATGTCACAATTTCAAAATCATCCTTTCCCAAACTGACCAATAAACTCTATGATAAACTTCTCCTTCTAACTTATTTTTCAATCAATGCTGCCACTATTCACTTAGTTTTCAAGGTTGAAACCATAATATTATTTTTCATTTTTCTATTTCCCTCACTTATGTATGTTATTGACCAAATCATATTGATGTTATCTAGGGAATATTTTTAATATAATTTCTCCTCTTTTAGTCTCACTGCAATGAGTCCTCATCTGTACATGCACAGAGAACAGTAATACTCCCCTAAAATATCTTCAAACTTCCACTTTCACATTCTAACCTATCATTCTGACATCTTACAACTGGAGAAAGATAGAGAGGAAAACAATTTATTAATATGATCCTATCACTTCTCCACTCAATACTTTTAGCATTTTTTACTGTGATTTTTCATGAATATCATTATGTATGTATATATATATTTGCACACATATACATATATAATATGAATTCTACGGTTTTCCTAGATATGATCAAAATCATAGCAATGCATTACTCCTCTCTAGAACAGTGTTCCTTCACTCAGAGATTTATAGTTTGAATAAATCATTTGATATTCTTATAAAAGTGTACTCCTTTGCCTGATATATAGAGCTCTCCAGTATCTATTGTCATTCTCAGTTTCCCACTTTATATTGGAAACTTGGTCTACCTCTGGGATGTCAATCTCTGATAGGTGAAAACTCCAGTAACAGAGTTAAGTGACTTGTCCATTTCACACAATGATCAAGTACCTGATGCTGTATTTGAACTTAAGTCTTCTTGACTTCACGCCCGGTATTCTATCCATTGCATTACCTAATTGCCTTGAAGCAAGAGGATAAAAGAGAAGAAAATGGTGAAAAGTTGAACTGGTTATATTGTCAAGATTAGTGAGGAAAATGAGTCAGACAGGTCTAATAGCTTAGGAGAACATTTAAGGTGAGGAAGGGATTAGAAATCATGATGAGGGTTCAGAGAAACAGTATCCCCAAGCCCTAGCTCAAAAATCCAAGTTCCTGCATATAAATCTGACCTCTGACATAACCTGTGTGACTTGGGTAAATCAGTTATGCTCTTTGTGGTTCAATTTTTATAAATTTAACTAAATGGCCATGGAGGTCCCTTCTAGTCCTAGACCTATGAGAATCTCACGGATTCCATGTTAAAGATAAGTGAAGTTATACAAAGAATATAATGTTAGCAGGGTATTTATGGTTGGATGCAGGATTTTCAGAAATCTTTATCATGGAAATGGAATATTTGTAAGTAATGGAGAAATCAATGATGTTATGATTCCTATACCTAGGAGGAAAATTGCAATTGTAGAGTGGAGAAGGCTGAGGAACTAGAAGATCATAGTATTTGAGGGAAAATCAACATGAAGCTTGAAATCCCTTGGTGTATAGTAAGGATCTGGCATAAAAAAGAAGACTCAGTAAAGTGAATATCAATTGAAATTAGGTTATGGAGTAATAGTAACAAAGAATGTCTATAAGAGGTGTTGAAGGGCAATAGCTATCCCTATACCTTCTTCTAGACTAATGTGCCAAGGGTCATGAAAGAAGTTGAATCCAGTACTGGAAAGGGTAGCTACAGAGATAATATTTTCCCCAAGGGAACCAGGTATCTATAAGAACCAGTTGAAAATAGCTTGTGGGGAAGAAATCAAAAATGAAGAGTGAAGCTTGTTTATGATAGAATAGAGTTTCCAGAAGCAAAAAAAACTTATTTACAGAGTATTATGGAAAATGTTGCATGATAATGAGCAGAATCACATCATAAAACAGAGAAGGCTAGTGTACAGTAAAAACAGTGTAAAAAAACAAGACTAAAAAACTGGATAAGGCAGATCCATGATGGCAATATAAAGGCAAGGGCTTGTCTGAGATCTTCCCCAAACCATTCCAAATACATTTAAATAACAAGTCTAAAGAAATTTTAGAGTGGAAAAACCCACAAAAAGATAGAGTGAATCGATTTTACAGCCCAAGACAACTTAGAAGGTAAGCAGGAAAGGTCTGTTGCACCTGAGTGAGAGAGGAAAAAAGCCCAACTTAGACCATACCAGCACAGACTTAGCCAGCAATCCAGAAGCAGGTCTCAGGGCAACTGAATCACTGGTGGCAGTAGCGGTTTCCAGACCTTTCAGCCCACAGACACAAAAGATAGCTTAGAAGGTCAGCAAGAAAAGTCTGTTGCACCAGGTTCCTAGTAGAGCTCAGTCCAATACATGCCTTGTCAGCAGAGCCCTGGCCCCAGCAAACCAGGAGCAGGTCTTGGGAGCCACTGAATCAGCAGCAGCTGCTGCTTTGAGTTCTCAGTCTAAAGATGGTGAGGATCAAAGTACTGATCAGAAGGAGATTACAGAGGTCTCTTTGCTAGCACTGGGGCAAGACCCTTTTGGTTTGCCCATACTTGGATCTTGGTAGTAGTCCGGTATGACAGTCCCAGGGTGAAGAGAACCACTAGCATGCCAGAGCTTGTGGATACAGTGGAGCAAAGACCCTCCTCACAGATCCAAGACACAAAAGAGTCCCTGTAGTTAGTCTCTCACAGAGCAGAGTTCAGGCCAATTGAGTAGTAAATGCATCTCCTTAGATCGCATCACCTTGGGAGAACTGAAAACTTACAAGTCCCTAGAAGTATGTCTGCAAACAGCAGCACAAGACCCAAGAAACTTAAGACAGTATGCCCTCCACCCTGGAAGCAGAGTCCACTATTAACAAAGAGTTAAATATCAAGAAATAGGCTGGGAAAATGAGCAAATCATAGAAAAAATTCTGACCATGGAAAGTTATAGGATGACAAGGAAGATCAAACACATGCTCAGAAGAAGAAAACAACAATGTAAATGCTTCTACATTAAAAGCCTCCAAGAAAAATACACATTGCTCTCAGGACATAGAAGAGCTCAAATAGAATTTTGAAAAATCAAATAAGAGACCTAGAGGAAAAATGGGGAAAAGAAACAAGAAGGATGCAAGAAAATCATGAAAAACAAGTCAACACTTTGGTAAAACACACACACACACACACACACACACACAAAATAAATAAATAAAAACTTAGAGAAAATTAGACCCTAAAAAGCAGATGAGGCCAAATGGCAGAAGAGGTACAAAAAGTCAGAGGGGGGAAGAAGGTTTAAAAAGGAGAATTGGCCAAATGGAATAAAAGCAGCACAAAAAATTCACTGGAGAAAAAAAAATTACAAAGTAGAATTAACCAAATGGAAAAGGAGGGACAAAAGCTTACTGATGAAAATAATTCCTTAAAAGTCAGAATGGAGCACATGAAACTTAATGACTATAAAAAACAAAAAACAATAAAAAAATCAAAAAATAGAAGACAATATGAAATATCTCATTGGAAAAGCAACTGATCTGGAAAATAGATCCAAGAGATATAATTTAAAAATTATTGAACCAAGATAACAAGAACCTAAACATCATCTTTCAAGAAATAATCAAAGAAAATGGTCTAGCTGTTCCAGAATCAGAGGGTAAAATAGAAATGGAAAAAAAAAAAAACACCAATCACCTCCAAAAAATGAACACAAAATGAAAACTCCCTGGAATATTATAACTAAATTCCAGAGTTCCCAGGTCAAGGAGAAAATATTGCAAGCAGCCAGAAAGAAAAAAAAAATTCAAGTATCATGGAGCCACAGGCAGAATAATACAAGATTTAGCAGTTTCTAAATAAAAGGAGAAGATTTGGGAGAAATGAGACATTGATACATTGTTGGTGGAATTATGAATTGATTCTTCCACTCTGTTGAGCAATTTGGAACTTTTCTCAAAATGTTACAAAACCGTGCCTTTAATCTACCCTTTGATCTAGTGGTGCTATTACTGGGTCTATACCACAAGAGATGCAAAACAAAAAAGGAAAAAACTCTGTGTTTATAAATATATTTACAGCAGCCCTTTTTCAGTGACAAAGAATTTGAAATTAGATGAGAGATGCCCATCAATTGAGGAATGGATGAACAAATTGCGATATTTGAATACTATCAAATACTATTTTGCTATAAGAGAGCATGAGCAGGATACTATTCAAAAAACCTTGAAAGACTTACATGCACTGAGGCCAAGGGAAAATGTACTGTGTACAAAGTAATAGTAATATTTTAAGATGATCAGCTATGAATGACTTAGCTGTTCTCAACAATACAACTGTGAAAGACCATGATGAAAAATTCTCTCCATCCCCAGAGAAAGAACTGATAGGGTCTGAATACAGAATGAAGTAAGCTTGTTTTACTTTATTTCTCTTGATTTTTTTAGTCTACATTTTCTTTTAAAGCATGACTATTATGGAAATATTTTACATGACTACACATGTATAATGTATATTGAATTCTTTGCTTTTTCACTGAGGGGGATATAGGGAGTAAAGAAGGGAAAGAATTTGGAACTCAAAGTTTTAAAAACAAATTTTAAAAATTGTTTATACATGCAATTGGGGAAATTAAAATATTATTTGTGTTTTTAAAAAAGAAAAAAAAAACTTGGTAAGAGACCTTAGCATGCAAAGTCAAAATTATTTCAAGCATTCTTAAAGATGAAAATGAGGAGTGGGAGAGAAAAACAGAACACTGTCAATTGCTATAAAGCTTCTATTTTTTTTTAAAAATAACAACAGTAGAAACTCCACAGTTGGACCCCTAAAATTTGACAATTCTAAATCCTATCAGCGTGTTAAGTTGAGCGTCTGCCCCAAGTATGTGAAGACTTTAATAGCTGAATAGAAGGATAAGAACAATTATATCCAGTGGCCATGAAGACAGCTGAAGTAAGTGACATGAAGCATTTCGAGCTTGTTCAGGTATCAAAAATTTGGAGGTCATTGGTGGCATCCTGGGCCATCACCAGTCATCCCGACTTTTGTCTTGTCACTGGACTTTGATGACTCCAAAAGAAAGTGAGGCTGAAGACTTCTCATAATTTTTCCTCATTTAAGCCCAATTCATGCAAGAGTCATGACTTCACCCCATGATGTCATTAGTCTTTTTTAAAACAGAGGAACCACAGCAACTATCCTTCTTATGATCCCAGAACTGATAATATAAATAAGAAAAGAATAATCCTACACATATAAACATTGTCTTAGCTCATTCACATTTACAGTTATGACACTTGATTTTTTTTTTTACATGTTCACTCCCTTTAGGTTAAGAAATAATAACAATAATAACAAGCATCCATCATCAGACATGCTTAAACTCCCATACTGACAAATTAAATGAATTGAACCAGTTCATGATTCAGGAAGTGCCAAGTTTAATTAGATTGTTTTGGGCACATTGACTAGTTTTCCTTGGACCTTAGCCCATATTTCTTTTAATGCTTAGCTCCTTTTTAAAGATTCAATATTTATTTACATGGCTGGAAAAGATATGCTTCATAGATGAATAGAGAAAATGAAACCACAGTTGTTTCCAATAGCTGTTAGTTTAGAATTCTAGTACCTTTTCTAAGAAGACTCATTTATTTCTACTTGACACTGGTAGTGAATCAGCTTTCTTGACACATTCTAATGAGTCATCCCTGGGGGTGTAAACACAAGCTGAATATTGAAAGTCAAATCACTTCTAGCTATTTTTAAAGAATGACTTTTATACTGGGTCCATTCTTCCTCCCATTAAAAATTTGCCTTAGAAATAAGTAAAAGCAGGGTATTGCTCTTGAGAACCAAGAATGTGGAAAAATCAGTAAGTCACTATCACTCTCCCTTTTTGATCTCTTTGACAAAAACAGAAAATAATACCCCAAGGAAAATTCTGGAACAGAGGAACCAGCTTAAACAAGGGATAGAACAGTCTCTTAGTCTGGGTAATTTGGAGCATCAACAAGAAAGGTCCATTTCCCTAAGGTAAAAGTCAGTACATTCTAGGAGAGAAAATATCCTAGCAAACCAGTGGAAAATCTCACCTCAGCAAACTAGCACATGATCCTGAGTCCCAGTGTGGTGAAGCAGGCAAACACCAACACTAGGATCCCCCTAGGATTAGTGCCAGGGAAACTGGCAGACTACAGGTCCAAAAATTACCACCTGCAGCAGGGCAGCTCTGGGTGGACAGGCCTCCTCCAGCAGCAGGCCTCCACATGATTCAGTTCCACCCTGGGTGATGAGCAGGCCTTATCCAGCGGTTGAACTTCCTTGTGCTTCAGTGAACTATGGGGAAACGCAGAAGAAGTCAACCTGGCCTCAGCAGAGGCCAGACACCACCATTAGAACCCAAGCTCAGTGCTAGGTAAGTGAGGTTCTGCCAGAACCTGAAGCTCCAGCACACAAAACCAGCGACCAGGTCTCTGGTTACCAGCAAAAGAAGCATGGGATAGTGCTCTGTGTGCTCCAAGAGGAGAGCTCAACTTTAAAAGCCAGGAAATAGGTCAGCATCATGAGCAAAAATCACAAAAGAACATTGACCATGAAGAATTATTATGATTACTGAGAATATCAAAACACAAACTCAGAAGAAAACAACTCTTTAAAAATGCAAGTGGCTGAATGAAAAAGCAGGTACAAAAATCCACTGAAGAGAGGACCTCCTTAAATAGCAGAAATGGCCAAATGCAAAAGGAGGCACAAAAGCTAACTGAAGAAAACAATTCTGTAAAAATCAGAATTGGACAAGAAGCTTGTGACTCTATGAGACATTAAGAATCAGTTAAATCAATTCAAAGGAATAAAAAAAAATAAAAGAAAATATAAATTACTTCATTGAAAAAAGAACTGGCTATAAAACGTTCCAGGAGAGATAATTTAAGAGTTATTGGTCTACCTGAAAGCCACGATAAAAAGAAAAATAAACTGGACAATATCTTTCAATAAATTATCAAGGAAAACTGCCCTAAGGTCCTAGAGCTAGAGAGTAAAATAGTCATTGAAGTAATCTACCAGTTACCTCCTAAAGGAGATCCCAAAATGAAAACACTTAGAAATACTGTAATTAAGTTCCACAATTATCAATTCAAGGAGAAAATACTGTAAACAGCCAGAAAGAAGCAATGTAAATGTCATGGAACCACAGTCAGAATTAGACAGGACCTAGTTGTAACTACATTAGAGGATCACAGGATCTGGAATATATTATGTAAGGCAAAGTGGCTTGGAATACGACCAAGGATCAACTACCTGGGAAAATTGAGCACAATTTTTCTGGGGAGGAGAAGAACATTCAGTGAATTAGGTGACTTCCAAACCTTCTGATGCAAAGACCAAAGCACAACAGAAAATTTGATTTTCAAGCACAAGACTCAAGAAAAGTGTAGAAAGATAAATAGGAAAGAAAAACAAAGAACAAAATATGTTATTCAATAAGGGTAAACTGTTTACTTCCCTACATGAGAAGATGATCCTTATAACTCTTGAGATTTGTATCTTTATTATGACATTTAGAAGGGATATAAATAGACGCAGAATGTGGGTATAAGTGGATATTGATGTGATAATAAAAAATAATAATTAAATATTTAAGGGGGATACAAGTGAATTATACTTGGAAGAGAGGAAAGGAGGAGAAATAAAAGGCTAAATTAAATCACATGAAGAGGTGCAAAAACCTATTGCAGTGGAGTTAGAGAAAGGAGGGAGGTGAGCATTGTTTGAAACTTACTGTCATCAGGTTTGACTCAAAAAAGGAATAACATGCATACTCATTTGGGTATAGAAATCTATCTTCACCTATAGGAAGTAGGAGCAGAAAAGGGAAATAAAAATGAAGGGGGTGAATAGAAGGGAGGCAGAAGTGAGGGAAGGAGTAGCAAGTGAAAAGAGAAGGAAGAAGGAGAAGGAATTATATTAGGCAGGGAAGAATGAGAGAGTGGTGGACAGAAGCAAAACACTTGTGAGGAGAGAAAGGAAAAAAGGAGAGAGAAAAGCATACATGAGAAGGCAAAAATATGAAAGAGAGAAAGACACAGTTAGTAATCATAGCTGTGACTGTATGGAATGAACACTCCCATAAAACACAAGCAGATAACAGAGTGGATTAAAAATCATAATTCTACAATATGTTGTTTACAAGAAATACTTTTGAAGCAAAGAGATATACACCACATAAAGGTAAAAGGCTGGAGCAAAATATATTATGCTTCAACTCAAGTTAAAAAAAAAAGCAGGGATAGCAATCCTGATCTCAGTCAAACAAAAGCAAAAAGAAATCTAATTAAAAGAAATAAGGAAAGAAACTATATCCTGCTAAAATGTACCATAGACAATGAAGTAATATCAATAGTAAATATATATGTACCGAGTGGTGTAATGTTCAGATTGTTAGAGGTGAATTTAAATGAGTTACAGAAAGAAAAATACAGCAAAACTGTATGAGTGGGGAACCTCAACCTCTCCCTCTCAGAGCTAGACAAATTGAACCATAAAATAAACAAGAGAGAAGTTAAAGACGTGAATAGAATTTTAGAAAATCATATGTGGTAGACCTCAGGAGAAAATTGAATGGGGATTCAAAAGAATATGCCTTTTTCTCAGGGGTACATGGCACCTATAATAACAATTACCAACTCCTAGAGCACAAAAACCTCACAATCCCCAAAAGAAAGTCAGAAATTTTAAATGCATCTTTTTGAGACCATACTGCAATAAAAATTACATGTAATAAAGGGTAATGGAAAGATAGACTAAATATTAATTGGAAACAAAATAAATCTAATTCTAAAGAATGAGTGGGTCAAACAACAAATCATAGAAACAATCAAAAACTTCATCCAAGAGAGTGACAATAATGAGACAAGATACTGACATTTATGGGACGCAACCAATGTGGTTAATAGGGAAAATTTAATATCTCTCTATGCTTACATGAATAAAATAAAGAAAGAGGAGACCAATGAATTTGGCATTTTACTAACAAAACTAGAAAAAGAAACAATTAAAAATCTTCAATTTAACACCAAATTAGAAATTCTGAAAATCAAAGGAGAGATTAATACAGAAATTAAGAAAAAACATTGAACTAATAAACAAAACTAAGAGCTGGTTTTGTGTACAGATCAATAAAGTAGATAAAGAAGAAAACCAAGTTATCGGCATCAAAAAATAAAACAGTGAATTCTTCACCCATGAAGAAGAAATTAAAGTGAAAATTAGGAGCTATTTTACCCAACTGTATTCCAATAAATCTGACAACCTTAGTAAAATGGATACTTATAAAAACATAAATTGGCCAAATTAACAGAAGAGGAAATAAGATAACTTAAATAACCACATTTCAGAAAAAAAGAAATTGAGTAAGCCATCAATGAATCCCTAAGGAAAAATCTCTAGGACCAGATGAATTCACAAATTAATTCTGCCACACATTTAAAGATGAATTCCAATATCATATGAACTATTTGCAGAAATAGGTGAAGTACTACCAAGTTCTTTCTGTGATATAAATATTGTGTTGTTATCTAAACTTGGAAGAAAATAATAGCCCAATTTACCTAATGAATATAGATACAAAAAATTTAAATAAAATATTATCAAAGAGATTAAAGAAACTTATCACCAAGATAATACCTTATGACCAGGTGGCATTTATATCAGAAAGGCAAGGCTGGTTGAAAATTCTGAAAACTAACAAAATAGTTGACCATCCCAACCACAAAGCTAACAGAAATCACACGATTTCTCAACAGATACACAAAAAAAGCTTTTGCAAAATACAGCACCCATTCATATTAAAAATATTAGAGAGCATAGGAATAAATGGAGTTTTCCTTAAAATGATAACAGGTATCTAACAGCTATCTAAAAAAAAAAATCAACAAGCATTGCATTTAATGGAAACAAACTAGAAGCATTTCCAAAAATATCAGGGATGAATCAAAGATTCCCATTATCACCACTGTTAATCAATTTGTATTAGAAATGTTAGTTTTAGCAATATGATGAGGAAAAAGAAATTGGAGGAGTCAGAATAGGCAATGAAGAAAGAAAGCTATCACTCTTTGCACATGATATGGTGGTATATTTTGAAAAACCTAAAAATCAACTAAAAAAAATTACTTGAAATATTTAACAACTTAAGCAAAGTTGCAGGACATAAAATAAACCCATTGAAATCATTGGCATTTCTATATATTTCCATATATTACTATCTTCCGTATGGGTCCCATCGAACAGTAGACATGTCCTGATCTAACCACACAATTTGTCTTTAACCACACCATAAGCCCACAGACTCAATCACAGACCCCACTGAATAGCAGCCCCACTGACCACCTACCATGATTCAATATCCTACCTTCTTCACTGCTCATTAGAACAACAGGTTTGTCCATGAATTCATATTTTCCACAGAAACAGCAGGTGTATCCATGTCATGGGATCTCAAGCCATTGCCTCTAGCTCACCACTGTCCTCAGACTTTCTCTCAGATGGAGAGAGGTTTATTATCATGTCACCATCACACATGTTCCCCTACTGGGTTTTTTCTGTATGTGGGGAATTACATGCACAGTTCTGCTGAAGCTGCAACCCATCTCCTACTAACTAAACCCTTAACAAGTCCCTCTTGCCTTTTTAATATCCATAATTTCTGTTTGTAGTTGCATATCATACAAAAGGCCTTCTTACTTTCTTACTTCTTACTTTCCCTAATGTTGCAGGTTCCACTTGGAACTTAGCCTGCTTCAAGAGAGGTATCAATCTCAATAATTGTCTATACTTGCATTAAAAGTGGTCTGACGGTGAATTTTTTGAGATAGTTCATTTATAACAAGTCATGAAACCACAACAGTGTTTTGTTTGTTTGTTTTGCAAAAGTGTGGCCAAAACTAGGCATAGACCAACATCTCACACAGTATACCAAGATAAGTTCAAAATGGGTACATGATTTAGACATAAAAGGAGAGACTTTAAGCAAATTAGAAAAGCGAGGAATAGTTTACATGTCAGATCTATGGAGAATGGAAGAATTTTGACCAAACAAGAGATAGAGAAAACTATGAAATGCAAAATGGATTTTAATTGCATGAAATTAAAAAGGTTTTGCATAAACAAAGCCAATACAACCAAGATTAGGAGGGAAGCACAAAGCAGGGAAATAATTATTTTTTATAGCCAATTTCTGTGATAAAGGTCTCATTTCTAAAATACGTAGAGAACTGAGTCAAACTTATAAGAATATAAGTCAATTGCCAATTGATAAATGGTCAAAGGATTTGAACAGGCAGTTTTTCAGAGGAAGACATTAAAGATAGATCTATGGTCATATGAAAAAGTGCTCTAAATCACTATCGATTAGAGAAATGTAAATCAGAACAACTCTGAGGTATCGCATCATATCTTGGCTAACATCACAAAATAGAAAAACGATAAACTTTGGAGAGAGGGATGATTCCTTTTTCTGATGCAGATCCTAACTCATCTTACCTTTATTCACTATAACTTGTACTTCATGAAAGATTGACAGGTCTTTCTTAGTATTTCATACATGCTACTCTCATGTTTTATCCATTTTTTGTTCTTTATTTTTGCTATGTACCTACCCATCTCTGCTCCTGATCATAATAGTTCTTTTAATATCTACTTTCTTTTAATATCACTTTTTGAGTGCAAGTTATGTTCAGTAACTTATTGCATTCTATTTTGTTTTGCTCACTATAAACTTATTGATTGAACCTTGATACTTTGGAGATCATAATCTTAGGTAATTTGCAACTATGACGTTGCCAATAGAATAGAGATGATACAGAGTGAAATTTTGTGCCAGGGAGGATCTTGGGAATATGAAAAGGTCTGGGAAATCTCCCCAAAATATAGTAACTTGATCTCCTCTTCCTCAGTTTGGGGTTCAGGTTACAGTATATGGGCTAGTCCTGTCTAAGAAATATTTACCAATGAACTGAGTACTGTTGATCCCTATTACAACCTAAGCAGTACGCATTTCTCATTCACTTGTAGATAGTTAAAGTAATATTATTTAAAGTTAATAATAATGAGAATAATAATGGGTATCATTTATATAACATTTTAAGATTTGCTATGTATTTTGAATGTATTATATCATTTGATCTCTGGGACCACAGATCTCACTGAACAAGTCTGAGAGAATTTCAGAGCATTATGCAATCAGCAGTTAGAAAACCTAATGTGATCTTGGGCTGCATTAAGAGGGACATAGATTTCAGGAATAATGACCTGATAGTTGGGCTGTCCTCTGCTCTAATGAGATCTCATTTGGAAAACTGCCTTCAGCTCTCGTGCCTAGGTTTAAGATCAGCATTGATAGAAAAACTTGAGAGCTCTTATCAATGCAATGATTAACCACAACTTCAGAGGACCAATGCTGAGACATATTAGCTACCATTTAACAGAGGGGTGATTAACCCAAGGTATGGAAAAAGACATTTTTGATATTATAAATGCATGGATTTGTTTGACTTGATTATGATTACCTGTTACAAAGACTGTGCTCCTGTTTGTCACTGTGTAGCTAGTAGAAGTTACTAGTGATAGATAGAATCAAAGCTACTTCCATGCCCCACCCCCCACCAAAAAAGAACAAGTAAGAGAAGGTAATTGAATCATCTTAAAAGAGAGAAGGGAAAAGAAAGTTTAAAGGAAAGCAGAAAATCTCTTCAACTCTGAAAGTAACAAGCAGAATTTATTATGTATGTAAAAAATAGGTTCCAAACAATATTTTGTGGTTTCACATATAATAGTAATAGCTGATATTTATTTAGAACTAATTATGTACCAGACACTGTGGTAAGAACTGTACAATTATTATCTCACTTGACCTTCACAAAGACCCTGGGAAGTAGGTGCTATTATTACCTCTCCCCCAATTTTCCACAGGAAGAAACTGAGAACAGAGTTCAAGAGCCTTTTCCATGGTCACATATTTTGTGAGTGTATGAGCATACATTTGAATTCAGTTTTTCCTGACTCTAGGCCCAGCACTCTTTCCACTGTGCACCTTATATGAAAATATTCCTTTTTTGCTATTTGGAAATTCATAAAAATAATTTAAATAAATTTAAAATTTACAAGATGCAAAGTGTCTTGAGGAAGGCAACTAGGATGGTAACATATCTTGACTTCATGTCATATTGTAACAGAATATGCACAGAGCTGCTATATCAACCATGTGGACTTGCTCAGTGCTTCAGTACTTTGGAGTTTATTCCTTGATATTTTTATGCGTGTGTGAACGAGTATGTATTACTTGGCACCAAAGGTCTTGTGAATAAGTGAGTCAATCAAGTAGTCAACTTCCTGAATATTGAGCAAGAGCCCCTGATTCAGTAGGACTGAATCCTCCTATCTATCCTTACTCTTCTATCATCTGAGAATGTGAGCATAAGGTTGGAGAGGGGGTGAGTGGTTGGACTAGTTTCTTGTTTTCAAACTGCTACTGAGTGATTAATTCTCACATGGTAGCCAGAGCAGGGGAGACTCAGCTGGGTGATCTTGAGCCTGAAACTCTGCTAGCTCTCCTGCTTTGTCTTACTTGACTTGATTGTAGGTAATTAGATGTCCATTTTGAGATCAGTGAGCACTATCTTTGAGTTATCCCTTTAAATTCAAGAAGATCATGGGTCTCCTCAGTGGAGCTGAATGAAGGTAGAGGGAATTATTTCTTTAAAGATCATACCACTAACAGGAGTAGAAACTCAGCTCCCTGGCATGGTTTGCCAAAGACATTTATCTGGAAAGTGTTATTTAGCTAGTGAAAAGCCTAAGTGAAAAATCCAATTCCTATTCAATAATCCCACAAAATGCTTCATGTTTTATGATGATTTTACGTTTCACCTTCCCAGGAGGTTAAGACAGTTATTATTTCTGTTTATTTCCATTTTCTATAGATGAACAGTAGTGGGTATTTTTCTTAAACTTTTTCTTATGTGGGAAGAAAATCAATGACTATCCTGTACTTGGGTGGAGAGAGGAATGAGGAATCAAAGCATGTGAAAGAGACAATATTAAGCTATATGATTTGAGAGGTGCTCTGAAAGGGCTTTTACCTGCTTAAAATTCCATCAATTCCAAAATTTATTCCTTAGGGTTAAATGATTGAACATAGTTGTTAAAATGCACATATATCCTGGGAACAATAACTCATTGAGATATAATCTGTGATCATTTCTTGGCAAAACCATCTCTTGCAAGGAGAAACATTGTGATTAAATGTTGATGTCTCAAGAGATAAGAAAAGGTATTTAAATGAGATGCCAACTAAAGAAAACAAATTCAAGTGAGATTTTGGGATAACTCAGTAAGGATTCTCAGTCAGATGAGGATGGGGGCCAAGAAAAAGGGGACACTATAAAGGTTGTTGAGGCCAGAGAAAAGAGATTAAAGAATCATTAAAAATGATCCTGCTGTAGTTGAAAGGAAAGTTCCACAATCATCCTTGAACAAATAGCTCTTTATAATTTAGCAGCCCTAGAATAATGGGTTCCCACTGCTCTTTCAGAAGGAGTCTATCATTCCACCTTTTATTGAAATAGCAACATTTCATTCCTTATGGGAGGACTTTGACTATGGACATTGACTCTGACTGTGGCTCTTAAGCCATCTGGCTTTAATCTCAGACTACTTGAATGTACAAGTAGCAGGTTTATTCAGTGCTATCTTAATTAAGTGTTTTCAAAAGGTGTTTACTTGAACTCTTCACATTGAATTATACATCTCTTTCCTATGCTATGGCTTCTAGGAAAAATAACTAAATCTGAACTCCTCTACACCCATGGAACAGTCTCCAATACTAAAATTCATTACACTCACCTGAAATCAACTGCTCAGCTAATACTTTGGCTGATACCAATGACCCCTTATAGCACTAACCTGATTGTATCACAGCTTAACCTTTTGGGTGCTGGGAGAAACTGTCTAATGCTCATAATTCTGTTGTCTTTTAAAATTCATTGGTTACATTCTCCATCATATACTTATCAATATTACTCCGGGAATATGTTTGATAGTACAACTGACTCCTCTTCTCGTCCACCAAGAATAAGAATCTTTTAGCCACTACTAATGATATGTGACAGAAAATTGAAAGTATCGCATGACTTAGAATCATGGAAAAATACTGGTAGCATATATAGGTAAAAATTATGGTCCTTATGGGAGAAGTTTTAAGTTTTTAAAGAGCTTTTCAATTTCCCAAAAGCCCCATGTAGCTCTCTGCTCTCATTAGATTCTGAACCTAATTTGACCATAATTTGCAGTATCTATTCACTTGTCATAATATGGAAAATAGATATTCTCCATCTGTTTTTCCTTCGTGGGTAATTAGTCCAAATTCTCCTAAGTTGTAATAGATCCATAAAACGTCTAGGGGCTTGATGCAATCAACATCAGGAAAATAGCATCTGAAAAACATCATTTTCTATTGGGGATGCCTCTTCAGCTTTGACTCTATCCTAGAACTTTTGGATTAACAGTTGAACACACAACCTTGGTTAGTGTATGACTCTCTGCTTTATGCTGATTAGGGAGGTGAGGACTGCATTATAATGAGGCAACATGTAGTAAGAGCAAAAAGAAAAAAAAGTATCTATCCATATGAGTGTGTACCAAAGGTGAAGAAAGTTGAAGACTTTTCTACTGCGACTGAAGAAAGTACACTGATTTCCATACACCATTGCTGAAACTGTGGGAAGGGAATAGGAATTTCTATAGACGCTACTATGCACCAGCAAGATGTACTAAACACATTGCAAATATTTCCTTTGATCCTCCCAACAACCCTGAGAGGTGGATACTGTTATTAATCCTATTTTGAGGAAGCTGAGACAAACAGAGGTTAAGTGACTTGCTTAAGGTTACATAGCTTGTAAGTAGTTGAGGCCAGATTTAACCATAGACCATGTTGACTCTAGTCCTAGAGGTCTGTCATCCCATCTAGCTATTTCCTAGGAGGTGTCACTTGTAGGGAATGTAGGAGTTTATCTAAAGGGTTTTTATCCTGAACTCTGACCATAGATAGGTTTCAGTGGGTTCATGAATTTTCATGGGAAAAAATTACATCTTTATTTTCATTCATCTGTAACCAAAATTTAGTATTTTGTTCAATTATGAACATAGACAAAGACAGCCTACATATTGATATGCCTTAAAAAAGTAAAATTGAACTTTAACTTAACTATATTTGAAATATATAAAATTGTTATGTAATGTCTTAGTAAAGAAGCAAATGTGTTGCTATATCAGTATTTTTAATAACTACATTTCAATATAATTTCTTTCCTTTGTAATACTATGTATTTTATCTCATGAATTTAAAAATATTAATCTAAGTAGTGGTCCACAGGATTCCACAGACTGTCAAAGAAGTCAATGACATAGACATGGTAAAGGGCTTCTAGTCTGCTAGGTATATTTTCCATATTATAATGGAATTATATCAGATGTTTTACATGAGAAATGACTATGTAGGTTTAGACAGATTTCAATTTCTACTTTTACTGTAAAAAGCAGCTTGTGTAAGCCAAACCAGTTATCCACTATGTTTCCATGTGCAAATGATTCATTCATGTCCCCTCTCTTAAAGTATCTAAGTGTTTTCCTGTTAAAATGCACCTGGCCTTGGGGAAGGGTGACACTTAAAGACCCAAACCCCCGTTAACATCTTTGCCAAACATTATCTTGGAGTCAGGGAGATCTGAATTCATATCCATCGCTAGGCATTTGCTAGTTGTGTGACCTTTACCTCTTTCAGTTTTGTCTTTTGTAAAATAGGGACAATAATTGTAACTAGCTCTCAAGATTATTATGAGAATAAAATAATTAATATCAATCGTAAAGCACCACATAAATGTTGTTGCTGCTATTATTGTTATATTGGATAGTTAAGTTTACAATGAGGAAAATCAGGGATAGAATAATAATGTATACTGGACTGAGTTGAAATGAATTGAATTTACTAAATGTAGACTCCAATCTCATCCTAGGAAAATAATCATAATCATAATTTTAACATAATTCAATTATTATCAAAGAAGCACTACTTTCTTATCTTGCTTTCCTAATCATATCAAATCTTATATGACTTATAAGTTGAGAGAATGCTAGGTATAACAGATCTATACTGATTTCAGCTAATCATGCAAGAAGGTAATATTACTTGCTATTCCACGTCCAGGCATGAGTGCAAGTATAATCAATATAACTGGAGGAGGAGAGAAAAGAAGAATGTGCTTTGTATGCATGCTGGTAACATCCAAATAAAAAAAAAAAACCCAACATTCTCATCATCATTCCAGTTCTATGTCTTTCAGAGACGTGCACAAAATCAGAAGGTTCTTCCCTTCCATGTCTGAAGCCTCAGTGATAACATTAGAGCTATTTCAGAGCCAACAAAAGAACATACAGGGTATACAGCATGGGGTTGCATATGTGCCAAATTCACTTTAACCGCATTAATCTCTGCTTTACAGTCCCCAGCTGTGCTGAAAAGTAGAAATCTGAGGGAGCCTCCCCTTGAAGGTGAACAAGGAAGATATTATTGAGTATAATATTAGAGCAACCAATAAGTTTATGGTAGAGAGAATGGAAGGTGATTTTTTCTTCATCTTTCTCCTTTTCTGCAATTGTGTTGTGATTGTTCTCTTCTACATTATTATATTGCAAAACCAACAATTTATTTGCTGATATTGACCAAGGATGAGTATTTTAACTATTATTCTATATTCATAACTCTTCCACCCATTCTATATTCCACTGTCTCCCACCCAATATTTTTGGTACCCACAGCAAAATGTCAGACAATCAGGGATACTTCTAGGCAAAATTATGATATAGAAACATAAAATTGGATCATATATTAAAGATCATCCATCCCAATTAACGACCAAGAAAATGAACTGTCTTCACAGATGTCTAAACTGTTGTCTATAACCATAATCATCTTCATTAACAACCCCATGGCCATCATCTTGTAAAATGTATTTCAATATACTTGCTTTTCTTTGCAATTTTAAGAATTCTGATCTATGCATTTGAAAGCTTTATTCTGAAAAGTCCATAGGATCATGTATCCATGACTAATAAAAGTTAAAAATCCCTGATCTAAAGTAATATGCTTAGTTAGTTGTCATTCTTCATAATCAAAGAGGGTCAAAATGACATCACTATGGTCTGGATCAAGGTACATTGTGTCTAATTATGATTAGATCTAAGCAATAAGAGCTTAGAAGGAACTACCACTGATCAGGCATACATAGTCTATATGAATATTTGGAATGGACAAAAAAGACTTCTCAGATTCCCAGGGAGCTGCCAAATCCTACTGCTGCTTCACTCTAGTTGGAGGATGACCCTATGCTTTGTGCTGCTTGTGTGTAGGATTTCACTATCATTCCCAGTATATCCACACCTGCTACTTCATCACTAGCCTATCGCTACAGGACTTTAAGATAAAAACAATGATTAAATGGTATAAGTGATATCTCATAAGATGGATTTAAAGTGAGGCAGAGTTGCACAAAGTTGTCAGCCTTACTCTCTCTTCCAGAGGCACCAAAGTCCAGGGACAAAAAAGTCAAGGCAACTGGTAATGGGTCAGGATGCAATAGATGACTTTGGCATTTTTAATGTCTAACCAAACTCTAAGCACTCTATATCTCCTGCTTCTGCCACCTTCCTGGATCCATGGAACAAATTATTCATATCTACCTATTCCACCAGGGAAGTCTTCACATGCTTGGGGTAGACAACCTCAGTTCACCTACAAGTTTGACAATCTCCAGTTAGCTTCAATCTGGTTGTCTGCTGAAATGATTTTTACCATTGTTTGGCCACTACACATGGTACAGGTGCTTGGAGCCACAGGTGAGAGTTGGGTGACAGGTAAACACCAAATGTGAAAAGTAGTCCTGCAAAAAGCTACCTTGGGCTAGGTAGCCTTCACATCAAAGTTACGAGTCTTTCCTTAGCACCCATATACATCCTAGTCTAAAGTCATATGTTTACTTTATCGTGTAAGTGGGACAAGAATCCATTCCTCCTTTCTGTCATTCCTAATATCTTTTTGAGTGATGCTTCATTAACTTTAGAAGATTGGTATAATAATATAAGCCTCCAAAGCTGTCAGCCATAACAATGGCTCATAAAAATGTGTACAATAGACTGTATCACTGACCTGAATTCAGGTAGCAGGGAAGAAAAACTAAAGCAATCCCACTAAGGAGGAAAAATGGGAATTGTCTAAAGACACTGATGTGTATACAATGAGAATTCTAAAACCATTTAAGATTATAAAAAAGTATATAGAAATCATGGTTGTACAATATGGAAGCTCTTGTCTTACTGCCTCAACCCCATTCAGGTTAGCAGACTAGGTTTACAGAGCACATCTGGCTACTTTTCCCCTCAGGGTTCTAGAGTACCTTCTAAGGGCTTGCCACTCCCTTTTCAGGGCTGCTCATCCACCTTTGGTATCCAGCTTGTCACCCAACTGTCATCTGTGACTCCAAGAAGTTGTAGCATGTGCAGCGACCACAACTCAGTAAAACCATCTCTAAAGATAGGCTAAACCAAGTCAAGGGTAACTGCAGACCTCAAATCTTTCAGTCAGTTAGGGGGATATTTAACCCAGGCATGTAAAGATTTCCACAACTGAAAGGGAAAGATGAGGAGAGTTTGTTTCAGTGGCTATGAAGGTGGCCAAAGCAGGCAATGTGGAGTGCTTAGAGCTTGGTCAGACATTGAAGACTCCGTGGCCACCTACTGCTTTTTGGGCTATCACCATTTGTCCTGGCTTTTATCCAGAAGAGTGAAGCTGACAACTCTGAGCAACTCTGCCTTACTTAAATCCACTTCCTGTGCAAGTCAAGACAGCATCCCATGATGTTATTGATCCTTCTCTAAAAGGAAGGATAAACAAAAACAACAGCAGACCTTGAGGACCTGGAGTGTTTATTTAGTACTATATCTCAAACGCTCCCTCTGGTGGGCTTTTCTCATTGATTATCAGTTGATATCAATTAATTAGCAAGCAAGACTTCATTAGCTTTTAGAAGTGGATATTTATTAAGGTGATATTGAAGCTGGTGCAAAACATCCTTCTTCCCACCTGGGACATACTCGCTCACAAATACATACAGAGTCAAAGAAACCATGGAAACATATTTGCAGCATATGTAGGAAATAGAATAACTCTAAATCCTGGGAGTCTTTTTGCTGTAAGGCATTCTTCCCTTCATTGATCCATTGTAATGTTTCACTTAGGGAAAGAATGGCTTTCTAATGGAGTCCTTAGAGTTCTGAAACTAACTTTCCTCAGTGATCCTAGTTTATTTTTGGCTTCTAATACAAAAACTACATAAGATGTTCAAGGAGGTTTGTTAGTAAACACATGAGAAGTACAATTTCTCTAACCCTCTGAAGTTCATAAAGCTATCTTCTAGTTTGGAAGCAATAGAAGAGGCCATTGCCCTTCCACTCCTTTCCCCAAACAATTCAGTCTCAAGGTCTTGATGAGATTGGTTCTCCATTAGAGTAGCCAGCAAGACACTTTAATGCGTGGTTTCCAAAGTATGTTGGTATTAAATTCAAATGCCATGAGGTATAGCTGAATCTCTAGCCAATCTCAATGCACTCCCTGAATGGTTATTTCATTCAATGGCTTGAAGCACTCCATATTCCTCCCACTTGACTATCTTGTTAGGACTATGTTGTTGTTTAATCAATTAATTAGTTCAAAATAGATAACTAGATCTTATTTCCACCTAATTCATATAACTGAGTCACTGATCCTGGGCCATCTATAACAACTAAGATGAGGGATTAGAATATTCCTTTTACAGAGGCAAAGGTAGAACAGTATAAACACAAAGGGATTATGATAGACTGTAAAATTTTGTCAAAAGCTTACTAGAATATAAGCTTTTTGAAAGTAGCAACTTTTCTTGCTTTTGCTTTGTCCCTTGGCATTTAGTACAGGTTCTTTGACATAGTAAATGCTTAATAAATGTTTGTCAAATGATTAACAAACTCAGAAAGAGCTGGAGTTAACATGGAAAGCTAAAGCCAACTAAAACAGTTTTCAATTTGTTTTTCATTTTTTAAGATACATTGAAGAAAAACATAACCACAGAAGAGACAGTATTTTTCAATAAAATTGATGG